>NC_063340.1:1889192-1894806 GCF_021869965.1 Rhincodon typus | reverse complement strand
TTTTTTTAAACTGATTTACAGAGTAGTTAGCACTTTTTTTGAACATTTTTGTAAAATTGTCTCCCACTTGCATTGCAACAGGCGGAAATCCATAAATTTCTTATGAAAATAAAGGTAGAGCAACTAAGATACTCAGCATTTTATATGAATTGAGCAATTAGCCATTACACTAACTGGTTGTATTTTAATAGCTTCTTGTAAACTAAAATTAAACAATTTTCTTGTACAATTTAAAATCTGTTGCTCATCCTAATTTGCTTTCTCTAATTAGTTAGGCTCTAAATGCTTCAAATCACTTTGAATTAATTTGCAAGCGTTATCATCTCATTTACCTTTTGTTAACAGGTATTTTCTTGCAACTGAGTTCAGCCCAACCTTACTGCATGTATAAAGTGGAATTATTTTAGACTGTTTACAAGTCATTTATCATCACTTCAGTGTTGTCCAGTTTTCTTGATTGCTGTGTTTACGATTGGTTAATCTTCTATCAAATGAGTGATCGTATTTCTGATCTCTGAGAGCTTTGTTGCCACTGTTGATCTGAATTTTTGCTGTTCAGATGTGTGCTTGTGCTGGCAAGATGTACATTTACAGGGCCCTTCACTTCACTGTTGGAATGGGAATTGATAAACTAACTGCGCAGGTGGCTCTGGGACAGCAAATCGAAGGCTGTAGTGTTAAAGGAAGTTCTGTCAGAACAGCCGCTACACTTCATTTTCTTGCTATTCTCTGAAGATTTTCTTTAATTCCAACCACACTAACCCATTACTTTGAATATGTTAAAACAGAGTTAGTCTGTTTTCTGTTGATCTGTTTTATTTGTATTAGAATAAACGAACATTGCTTTTCTGTTATCTAAGTGTTATGTTTGCAGCTAAATGATGAATGTTAACATAGTGAATATCTTACATAAACAATTGTTTTGTACTTGTCCAGTTATTTCCATCCTCTGAACCTACTTCACCTGATAACTAGTACTAGTCCTAATTTTTGTGTAATTCTGCAGAAGATCAATATTTATCTGTAGGGATTTGACTGTAGAATTCATACTTATTTCTTTCAAAGACAGTTGGGCATTTGATTATATAAATGGAAAATTGTAAGTGTTTTAGTTCTCATATTTGTTCCTCGTTTCACATGGAAAATGTATTCTGGGATATCAATATTATGTACTGTTAACTTCCAGCATGCTTCTGTGAAATTTTATACTGATCTGATTAGCAGAGCTCAGGTGAAGAATCATGTAGACTCAATATTATCTCAATCTCTGTCCCCATGGATGCTGCCTGACCTGCTGCGATCACCTGTGGCAATGGTATGGAATAGGTTTTTCCCAAATATGAAGTTTTAGGTTTCTAATGTTCTTACCTTCTTTCATTCTCTCTAGGTATAACAAACTGAGGGGAAACATCATGGAGCCAGATGTGATTAGAATGTATTCTTCTTCACCACCGCCACTAGACGATGGAACTGAAATTGATGATGAGTTTGGTGAATTTGGTGGTTTTTCAGGGGTTGGTAGTTCAACGCTTGGTTATTCTGACTTCGATTTAGAAGATCACCATGAGAACTTTATGCCGCAGCACCACTTTGTGCCTGGCCATGAATATTCCAGCCATGCAGATGGATTTGCTGACTTTCATTCGGCAAGTGCCAGTGACGGCAAAGTCTTTCTTTCAGACTTCTCCAGACCCGCAGAAGAAGTGTTAAATGACATGACTATAAGTACTGATAAGGATGTAATTCGATCAAAACCTTCAGTAAATGTTTTTGGTTGTACAGCAACAGAACAAACAATGGAATCCATAAAACTGACAGATGTAACTGCTAGATTTGATAGCCTGGCCGTGGATGCTCATGCAATAGGTTTAGAATCAGAAGAGTACTGCAATGGTAAAAAGGCGAACCCAAAAATTCTGACAAATGGGTACTCAACAAAGGTTATAACACACTCTCAGGGAATAGAAAATATAGTCAACACAAGTGATCAAAATGAACAAAAAGCTACAAATGCTCACATTTCCAATCTCTGGTCAGAGTCCATGCCTGGACCAATTGAAGACTTTACAGAGTTCTCTGCATTTTCAAATGTTAAAGAACCTGCTGAATTAACAGGAGAAACAACGAGTCCAACTCTATCTATTATCAGCAAAATGCCACTAAAAGGAGAGCATAATACTGGCAATCATTCAGCTATAAGGGAACTACCAGATGTTCAAGTCAGTCCAAACTTTGCAGTGGATGGTGATAAACTGAAAGTTGCTTCAAATAGGAATGGGACAAATGCAGACCTAGAGCACACCCAGTGCCAGTCCTCTGAACCTAGTACTGCAGCTGACGCAAGCTTTCCTAATCATGACTGGAATACATCAGAATCAATGGAGCACATTGCAACTCAGAACCAAAATGTTCAACAACCAGTTCCTGAATTTTTGGAAATAGTGAAAGAAACCATTAATATAGAAAGTTCAGAGATTCAATTAAGTACAGATCAATCAGGTAGTGTAAAGCAAGCTGGAGCAGAAATAGATTTGGAAATCTGTACTCTGAATGAGGAAGGCATTGGTGTTTTTTCAGACAATGTTGCACATAGAATTGCTATGATTGAGCAAGGCCATGCAGTCAATGGTGAGCCAGTGGTGACTGATAGGAAAAGGACAGAGGGAATTGAGTCAGATCAGTGTGGAATTTCAAGAAGTGACTGCTTACGTGATGGTGATTTTGCTTCTTTTAGTCTAGTGTTGAATTCTACTGCTGTGGATGACGTTGGAACCGTTAATGAGCATTGTATAAACTCTGACAGCAAAACATCCTCAAAGTTGGCAACAGAAGAGTTTGCTAGGTTTCAGGAAGCTGATGTCAAAGATGAATTTGGTGACTTTGGTAGTATGGGTACTGATTCCTTACAAACGTTTGCTAATTTTTCTGAATCTCCAGCAGAGAAGGATGTGCAAACAGAACTGACTGTTTATCCTGAAGGTGACTTGGAGTCTGGTGAGGATGGAACTACCACCACAATTACAAAGTCAGATGATGATGAGGATTTTGGAGAATTTGGATCCATTCAGGAAGCCAACAATGAGTCTGAGTTTGCCGGGTTCAAAAGTGATGACTTTACAGCTGGTGAACAAGACACTGAGTGGAATGCTTTTGGGGATTCGGTGGCTGAAAGTACATCGTGGGCAACCTTTGGTGAAGAGGAGTCACATGGTGCCCTTAAAGAAGAAATTAGCCAGTGCAGCAGGACAGAAGTTGCCCTTTCAAATGACAAACAATTGACTGGCTGGGCAGACTCTACTCCTGTTCAACACATTGGAGAAGAACCTCAGTCACAAGTAAGTGGTGTTGATTTTGATATGTTGGCACTTGAACAGTAAATTAGTCAATGCTGTTGATTTTGTTTGTTTTAAAGTTTTGAAACGTAGAAAGGTTAACATTTTAAAACTTTTCTGCATCAGTTTCTTTTACTTTTGAATGCAGGGTGATGAGCAACCTGTCCCAAGGCCCCAAAGCTGAGCTTTATGTTTGAATACTTGATGCTATGCAACAATAGTCAAGAGCGGTTCACCTAATAGTTTTAACCACCTCCTGAGGGAAGGTGTTTGACTTCTATTTGCTAGGTGTGATGGGGAAATCAACTTCTGAGAGTTGTGGATGCAGAGTTCATCCTGCCATTGTGGGTCATTACATAGCTGCTCTAACAAGTTGTATCTCAAAATGCGTAATGAAGATTTATTAATGAAAGCTTTTTGTGAATGATAATTTGTAGTATTGTGATAGAAATTGAGAATTGAGCCAGCAAAAGTGTCCAGGTGTTTGAGAACTTCATCCATGGTTTTTTGTAATGTTTTATGGGTCAGATCTTCTGAAATCTAAGATGGGTACTTATGTCAATTAGAATAAAACTGCTTGTGGTAAAGTCAATCTAACAGAATGTACCTGCCTCGTGTTGAGAACCTCTATGTTCTTATTGCGCAGAGGGTAGCAAGAATGTGTAACTATTCACATTGACAACTATTCACCTGCCATTCCAATATCCTCCGTCAATTAGCTGCAAATAATCAAGCTTCCCCTTCAATCAACGCCTTCCCTTTGAGAAAGTATTGTGCGCCATTCCCTGTTGAATAAGATTTAGGCCCTTTATTCTCAGCCCATTACAAGTAGAATCCCAGAACCTTCCCTTTTCTCCCATCACCTGAGCTGAAACATATCCAGGTACGGAAATGGAGCAAACAGTTGTAGACTTAAAATTAGAAAATAAAAAAAACATGCAAATATTAGAGTCCCAGAAGAAAAATGAATGCTCAGGAAAAATGGGAGAATAAACCAAAAGCATCTATTAGTCCAAACGAAAAGGAATCAGCATCACTCCCTCCTCCTCCTCTTCGCATAGTGTGGGACTTAGCCCTTCCAGATGTTTTCTATATATTTTCTAATCAACCTGTTCAGAGATGTTATTACAAAGTGCTGAAACAGATGGAACTTGAACCTGGTCCTTCTGGTCCAGAGGTAAGGACAGTACCTCTGCAACACCAGAGCCCCCTGCCCCAGTGAGTATTCAGTCATGTATTGTATTCATTGCTGCCCCAAAGCCACATAGCTGATCAAGGGTGGAATTACCACTGGATCGCCTCTCCGCAGTGGCTGCATTTGCCATTCCAATGCCTACAAAAAAAATGATTAAGCACTTCACTGCCAGTTAGACATCAGAACCCAATGAAAGAACCACCACAAATTTTTGTGGAAATCAAGTTCCATCTTCACAATGACAACATCTGCCAACTTGTGATTTGGGACTCAAACCTGGGCAGCAATGAGGGGCTGTGGGTAATCAGCGCCATTATTAACAACCACAACTTACAACTATTCCATCGAATCTACTCAGTGGTTATCCTCTTTAGCCTCCTCCAGAGCTCTCCACAATTGCAGTCGCCAGTCTTTAATGAATTTAATTCACACTGTGTCAGTGTCTTCAACACAAAAACTACAGGTCCCAATCACATCCTAGCTATGGAGTTGAAGACATGTGCCCCAGAACTGATGATGCCCCTAGCCAGGTTTTTGCAGTGCAATAACAACACTGGTTGTCACAGAGTGGAAAATTGCCGTTGCATTCAGTCTACAAAAAGCAGAACAAATCTAATCCAACCTATTACCAACCTACCACCAAAGTTTGAGATTTGAATTTCAGAAATGAGGCAAGCGTGACTGCCCTTAACATCAAGGCAATACTCAATGGAGCACAGTACCAAGGAGACAGAATAAACCTGATGACTTATAAGAAAGATACTGAGTTTATAGATTTGAATCTTCATGTGGATTGGACAAATCAAATCCGCTAAAGGATGAGTTTCTAGAGTGTATTTGGGACAGCTTCTTAGAACAATGCGTGCTGGAACTACTCAAACAAGCCATTTGACACCTGATAGTGGATAACTGGATTAATTAATTAACTAGCTAAGTGAAGGATCCCCTTGGTAAGAGTGATAAGAACTTGTTCGAATGTAGAACGGATAGAATCCATTCAGGTTGTGGTTGAGAAATTTGGATATGCCGTAACCTTGCAACTACCTTCAAGTTTATGAATATATGAAAATGGAATGAGAAATAGGAT
>NC_063340.1:1844806-1888792 GCF_021869965.1 Rhincodon typus | reverse complement strand
GCAGATACCGAGCAACACCACCATCTGCAAGTTCCCTTTCAAACCATACATCATTCTGAGGTGGAAATATTTTGCTGTTTCTAGCTAGCTCACTTTCTTGGCAGTCCCTTCCTGCCAGTGCTCTGGATGTCCCTACGTGCCAAAGGCTGTAGTGGTTCAAGGAAGAAGTCCACTTCTGTTCTTCTCAGGGGGCATTTAAGGATAGACAATAAATGCAGTTCCACAGGTTGCACTCACGTCATGCGAAAAATTTAGAAATGAATTGGCAGATAATTGTGAAAATGCAAGAATATAAAAAGAACACGAGTAGATACCGTTAAAGGATAAAAATGGTGAACTAATAATGGGGAATAAGGAAATGACAAACTTTAAACAAGTATTTTCTGTCTATCTGAAAATGCTGTATCTTGTCTGATCTTGGAAGCTAAGCAGACTCCTGCCTGTTTAGTACTTGGATGGAAATACCAGGTGCAGTAGGCTTTGGGGTACACGGTGGCTCAGTGGTTAGCACTGCTACCTCACAGCACCGGGGACCCGGGTTCGATTCCACCCTCTGGCGACTGTGTGGAGTTTGCATGTTCTCCCCATGTCTGTGTGGGTTTCCTCCGGGTGCTCCGGTTTCCTCCCACAGTCCAAAGACGTGCAGGCTAGGTGGATTGGCCATGCTAAATTGGCCGTAGTATTCAGGGATATGTAGATTAGGTGGATTATAGAGGGATGGGTCTGGGTGGGGTGCTCTGAAGGTTTGTTGTGTACTTATTGGGCCGAAAGGCCTGTTTCCACGCTGTAAGGATTCTATGAAGTACATATACAATGTATTCGAAGAACGATAGCAAAGCAGGGGTGGGGAGAGAGTGAGGGAGGAACTTGGAGCAACCGTAAGCACTATATCAAAAATACTGGGAAAACTATTTTTGAACTGAAGACTGACAAGTCCTCTAGACCTGATCGTCTGCACCATGAGGAAGAAGTGTCTGCAGATGTAGTAGTTGTACTGGTTTTAGTCTTCCAAAATTCCCTAGATTCTGGAAACGTCCCAATTGATTGAATAGCCTCAAATTATCTAATTCAACTGGAGGGAGTCAGAAAGAAAGAAACTACAGACCAGTTAAGTCAACATCTATCATAGTGGAAATCCTGGAATCTACTATTTAAAAAAGTGTCACCAGGCTCTTACCAGAGTCAGCATGGTTTTCTGAAAGAGAAGTAATACTTAACTAATTTATGGGATTCTGAGGAAGTAACAAACAATTTGGATAAAGGAGAACCTGTGTATGGGCTGTACTGAGATTTCCAGAAGGCATTTTGATAAAGTACCGTGGTAAAGTTTACTACACGAATAAGAGCTCATGCTGCAGGTGGTCACGCGCTTGGATGAATATAGAGGATCAGTTAGCCTGAAGGATTGAAGAATACGCGTAAAAGAGTCACTTTTGAGTTGGCAAAATGTAACAAATGGAGTGCCACAAGGATCAGTGCTGGTGCTTCATTTATTTACAGTGACCTAGAAGAAGAGTGGACACCTATCTATATGTCTTTGCAGATCTGATAAGTGAGTGAACAAAATATTGGCAGATTGAGTAAAATATAAGAAAATGTGAACTTCAGCAGGAAGAGTAGAAAAGCAGCATCTTATTTAAATGGAGAAATGGTGGAACTTTGTGATTTATGTGAAGACATCCAAATTCCTTTGTACCTCTTATGCAGGGTACAGCAAGTGATCAAGAAAGCAAATGAAATGCCATTTATTGCAAGGAAGTGGAACAGGAAAATAGTCATGTTTTGTTGTGGTTGTATGGGGCTTTGTGCAACAATGTCTGGAGTAATGTGATGCCGAGGTGTTGGACTGGGATGGACAAAGCCAGAAGTTACACGACACCAGGTTATAATCCAGCAGGTTTATTTGAAATCACAAGCTTTTGGAATGTTGCTCCTTCAGGTGAAATGACACCTATTGAAACAATAAGTTCTTAAGGGGGCCGGATTGGATGGATACTTAAAGGATGTTTCCCCTGTTGGCGGAAGCTAGAACAAGACACAGTTTAACAATTAAACTTCTCCCATTTAAGATGGTGATAACCTTTTTTTTTAATCTGGGAGGTTGGTGAGCCTTTGGAACTTTTCTCCCAGACAGTGGCAGAAGCAGAGACATTGAATACTTTTAAGGTCAGATATATTTACACCCTTCACTAACAAAGGATTCTAAGGTTATCAGGGTAGCGCGGAATATGTAGTTAAGGCCAGAATCAGATCGGCCATGATCTTACTGAATGGTCATGATGTGGAAGTGCCTGTGTTGGACAGGGGTGGACAAGGTCAGCAATCACATGACACTAGGTAATAGTCCAACAGGTTTATTTGAAAACACAAGCTTTTGGAGCGTCAGTCCTACTTCAGGTGTTAATGAGAGAGGTAGTATCAGATGCAGAATTTGTAAGTAAAAGATCAAAGGTTTACACCATCGATGAAGATGTACTAAACAAACCTTAAGATGCTATGAAATATTCAATCGGTTAGAAGGTTTTAACTGATTAATATGTTTATATAAAATCCCCAACTCCTTTCAAGTCATGGTCCTGAGAGAACTGAAGATTTTCAGTGTAAAGAAGAGGTGACATTTTAGTCGGACAATGCATGTTAGGTGTGAGACCTTGTTTAGAATCGGTTTGTGTTTTAGTTTGGAGTCAGACTGGTTTTATTTCTAAAGCAGGAATTTATAAAATGCCATGTTGACTATCTATAAATTGTGCTTTTTGAACAAAATAAAATGCATCTGCAAATACAAATTCACTCCATAAATTCACTGTGTGTTATGTGGGTTGGGGGATGTGCCAGGAGTGCATGTATGGGTGAGAGAGAATGTGTTTGTGTGGGGAGGTCACCTGTAGTGCAGTGTGAACCCAAGGTCCCGGTTGACGTTGTCCTCATGGGTACTGAACTTGGCTGTCACCCTCTGCTCGGCCACACTGTGTTGTTGTGCATCCCGAAGTCTGCCTTGGAAGAGGTTTACTGGAAGATCCAAGGCTAAATATCCTTGACCACTGAAGTGCTCCCCCACTGGAAGGGAACATTCCTGTCTAGTTATTGTTGCGCGGTGTCAGTACTCAATATCATCAAGTGCCAATTTCAAGATGCCATCCTACAATCTATCTGCTTCATCCTCAACCACAACGTCTTCACCTACGGCAACCAGTTCTTCATCCAGACACACAGAACAGCCAGGTTTGCTCCCCAATATGCCAACATTTTCATGCACAGGTTCAAAGAAGACATCTTTGCTGCACAGAACTCTGACCAATGCTATACACCAGATACATTGACATTTTCTTCCTTTGGACACCTGGTGAGGAATCACTGAAATAACTACACAGCAATATCAGCAAGTTTCATCCCACCATCGGATTTACCATGGATGACTCTTTAAAATCAGTCTCATTCTTGGACACACATCTCCATCAAGGACAGACACCTCAGTACATCACTCTACCGCAAGCCTACGGATAATCTTTCAATGCTGCACCTCTCTTGCTTCCACATTAAAACAGCCATTCCCTACGGACAAGCCCTACGCATACACAGGATCTATTCGGATGAGGAGGAATGAGAGCGACACCTGAAGGTGTTGAAGGATGCCCTCATAGGAACAGGATACGATGCTCAACTCATCGATCGCCAGTTCCAACGTGCCACAGCTGTAATGACCTCAGAAGACAGGCAGGGGAAATGTCTGATAGGATGCCCTTTGTTGTCCGGTAATTCCTGGTAGTGGAGAAACAACGCCATGTTCTTTGCAGCCTTCAACACATTATCAATGACGATGAGCACCTCACCAAGATCTTCCCCATGCCTCCACTTCTCGCCTTCAAACAACTGCCAGACCTGACACAGACTATTGTTCGCAGCAAACTACCCAGCCTTCAGGATAACATCGACCACAACACTATACAGCCCTGTTATGGCAACCTCTGCAAGACATGTCAGATGTTCGACATGGACACTACTATCACTCGTGGGAACACCACCTACCACGAGCACGGCAGATATTCGTGACTCAGCTAGCACGGTCTATTTCATACTTTGAAGGCAAGGATGCCCTGCGGCATGGTATATTGGTGAAATCGTGCAGACACTACAACAATGGATGAATGGTCACTATACAACAATCGCCAGACAGGAATGTTCCCTCCCAGTGGGGAATACTTCAGCAGTCAAGGATATTCGACCTCAGATCTTTGGGTAAATGTCCTCCAAGGTGGACTTCGGGATGCACAACAATGCAGAGTCGCTGAGCAGTGGCTGATAGCCAAGTTCGGTCCCCATGAGGGTGGCTTCAACCGGGACCTTGGGTTCTTTTGCAGTACAGGTGACCCCACCACACTAAACACCCTCACACACGCACCCCTTCCTGCCCACGCACACGCAAATCTATGGGGTGAATTTGTATTTGCAGATACATTTTATTTTGTTCCAAAAGCGCACAATTTATAGACAGTCAGTCAATATGGAATTTTATAAATTCCTACTTTGGAAATAAAACCAGTCTAACTCCAAACTAAAACACAAAACCAATTTCTAAACAAGGTCTCACATCTAACATTCATTATCTGACCTAAAATGTCACCTCTTCTGTACGCTCATAAAACCTTTAGTTCGCTCAGGACTGTGACTTGAAAGCACTTTGGGGATTTACATGTACATATTAGGCAATTAAAACTTTCTAACTGATTGAAGATTTAACAGCATCTTAGGTTTATTTAGTACAACCTCATCAATGGTGTGAATCTTTGATCTTTTACTTATAAATTCTGTGTCTGATACTACCTCTCTCATTAACACCTGAAGAAGGACTGACGCTCTGAAAGCCTGTGTTTTTAAGTAAACCTGTTGGACTATAACCTGGTGTCATGTGTATTCTGACCTAATTGAATGGTGGAATAGGCTTGCTGAGCTGAATCGCAGCCTCCCATTTCTTATGATCTTATGAACTTGAAGTATCATTCCCCGTTGATGCTGAGTGAAGCATGTTTTCTTATACCTTTCATGCCTGACATTGCATTTTACCGGGTAAAAGCCATTTGCCCTTGTGTGGCCTGTTTCTGTAGTGCACCTAAACCTTTCTATAACTTTCACCTTTTTATAAATTACCTTGTTAATTTACTGGCTAGATCATCAATTAAAGCAGTGAAAAATAGTGACAAAACAATCCCTATGTGACACCAGTAAATAAACTGACTCCGTACTGATCCATAAATGTTTAACTGTCATTTTGGGCATAGAAATTGGAGAGAATTCCTGCTCAATATATCAGATTTCCTCTATGTGACTGTATGTGATTATTATACATGTGCATTTTTAAAAAAGTATTGTCACCAACGTCCTACCAGACTATAGGGCTTCTGGTGGTGACTGGTGTTGGTTTAACCTGAAGGTCACCACGCCTCAGGCAAGGGGAGAGGCTGAGAAGGAGAGTCCTCCACGGTAACCACAGCCGGTGCAGGAATTGAACCCACGCTGTTAATGTCGCTCTGCATCGCAACTGAGCTAATTGACCCCCATGAATAATAATATGAAGCAATAGACCAGTTTATTGGGCTTCAATTCCAACAAACTGCCTCATGAATAATGAGGTGAGTGTTTTGAAGCAATTTTTGGAAATAGTTTACAGCAACACAGCATATTTAAAGGATGCTGCCCCCTCCCCAACCATTTGCTCAAACATTGCAAACTATTCTCCTAACAGTTTAAAGATTAATGGTTTGTTTGCAGTTCTAATATTTGTTTAATAAATCAATTTTAATCAGGAGAAGGTTTAATTCAGTGATTCTGGTGAAATACTTTGCTTTGCCATTCACTAGATAGATACGACATCACCTTGAGTGAAACTAACCCATTAGGGGTCAGGTGCTTGCTTTAGTGCTACAAGTCCAATGGCTAACTCTAAGATCCATTCCTTGTGTTATCAGATGTCAGGAGCCCTATTCTGGTAAATCTTCGTACTCCTCTGTCATTCGCATTGCTGAATCCATTATGCTCCAGTGTGGCTTGATCTTATTGTGTCTGACATTGTTTGGTCTGTAAAGCTGTGTGATGCTGTTTTATACTTGGAGAGTGTGTTTGTGTAGTGGAGATGAGCACAGGTTAATAAAAACTTCATGGAAGAAGAAATCAAAAAATGTTCTATCCGTAGGAGTTTCGTCAGCTGTGGTTCTTTCATACTGTGACCCGTTTTCTGTCCAATTATAAACCTCTCCCTCCTCTCTGTTCAAACTTCTCTACCACCCCTGTCAGTAACAGACCACAAACATGTTTTCTGTGTACTGTATCCTCATGTTATTAACCTCCTTTCCTTTTCTTAACCATTCTATTACCCTAAATCTGTCATATCATGCCCACTGCCTACTGGTGAGACTGCCAGCATGCATGTTACCTCCTGTAGTTAACCTTTGTCTTGTGTGCATTGACCTGGCTGTAGGAAAGCAAGTAAGATGCTGAATTGGGTTTGTGAGGGCAAGTTTGGTGAGGTTGGGAAATGTAAGAGGAAACCGTAGAGAATTGGGGAAATCTTGGAGGGAAAATTAAGATTTATCAAATTTTAAGTTGCTAAAAGTGCTTAAGTGTTCAGTAAGTCACTTTTATTACCTTTGGGGTAGGAATCATGTCTCGAGTTTGGATCATGACAAGTGAGAGGGCGCACAAAAGGTTTACCAGGATATTGCCTGGATTGGAATACATAGCTGTAAGTAGAGGTTGGACAGACTTGGAATGTTTTTACTAAAGTATTTGGCGGGGAAAGGGGTTACCTGATATGAAATTATAACAGGCATGGATAGGCTGAATAGTAGGAGTCTTTTTCCCAGGATGGAAATGTCAGATACTCGGGGCATAGGTTTATAGTGACAGGAGAAACGTTTAAAGGAGATGTACATGGAAACGTTTTACACAGAAGGGTGGTAGATACTTGGAATGCACTGCCAGGAGAGGAGGTAGAAGTAGATACATTAGCAAAGTTTAAGAAGCATTTAGGTAGACAAATGGACAGTCAGGAAATAGAGGAATACAGACCATGTGCAGGCAGATGGAAATAGTTTAGAATAGCAACATGCTTGGTACAGACTTGGTGGACTAAAGGGCCTGTTTCTGTGCTGTTCTACATACGAAGTGCAGGCCTGACGAGGTTAGCAGTGGATGGGAGCTTGAGGTCTTATTTAACATGGGATGGGGTGCAGCAGCTAGCGGAGGATTGAATCTTAGCTCTAGTGAATGGACACGTCGTAGACATTTCTGCTTTAAAAAAAGACCCTGTGTTACTAAACAGCATTAGACAGCAAAGACAGGACCTTGATAATTCACGCTTCACCTTATACCAGCAGCCTGAGAGAGAACCTTGACTCACGTGCTTGTACTGCTGACCTGATTTTTGTTGCTCAAAATGTCCTGCACCTTCCATTAGGTGATTGTGGCCTGATTTTCTCTACAGCACCCTTCCCCAAACACCCACCAGCTCCCAGTTTAAAAAAAGCAAAACAAAAGATGACAGATGGTAAGATGTCTCCTCCTATGCCATCTAACTGTTATGACTCTGTGAACATATCCTATGGCTCATTGTAATGCCCAAGAGCTCTGCTAAAATGTACAAATGTTACGAGGCATCCATCTGTCAGTCATGTCACATTTCCTGTGTCACATTTTGGGATCTGTATATGTGCAGGTCTGTTACAGGAAGAAGTAGAAAATGTACTAATCAGACACAAAAACTATAACTAAGAAAATGTTATGTAGAAAAATGAACAGTTTTCATATCTATAATTAGTAGAAAGGAAAATTGAGGTAAACTGCCATAGATAACTTTTGAAAATCCTTCTGCTTGCTATTATAGTTTTTCCTCCGAGGTGAATATTCCTTGCTGCAAAAGAGTTTTCTAACATTTGAGTCCCAGTGTTGAGTTCATAGTGGTTCTTCATTCCATCAGTGGTAGCTGCATGATCCACCATGATCTTTAAACACTAGCCTCACGTTTAAAGATTCCCAGGTTCACCTTGGGAGAATAGAATTACTAGTTAGACGGTTTCAGATAAAGTACTTACTCATCAGAATTATTTCTGTGGTCGCATGTGAGGCCTTGCCTTCATCTGAAAGAATTACGAACGTATGCATTCCCCTTCTGTGTCTTAGACATAGTATTCTCTGGATGTGAACAAAACCACAAGACTTGAACCAGTTCCAAATGATTTGATATTCCTCTTGTCTTGAATTAGCAACTTTTTTTCCCAAGAATGAAAAAAGTTTAGTATTTTACATTGTCAAGGTGCACCACAGTTGATGAAGTAACTTGGCAGGATAGTCACTGCCTTATATGGAAGCACTGCAGTCAGACTGCTCACAGGCCTTACAAGAGCAATGTAACAAATGATTAGTTCCTACTTTGTTGAGGAATAATTGTTGTCAGGGCTTCGGGAGAACTGCTCAGTTGAGCTTTCAATACGCTTGTTAAGTCAGTTACATCTAAGTAATCAAGGTTCGGGCCTTGATTTAAATGTCATCTAAAAGTTGACACTTCTGACTATATTAACCTAGGCAAGGGACATTACCATATGAGCCCTTTTTGAAGCAGCGTCTGTAGACTTTGAACCATCTAACTGAGCTTGCTTGGTGGAAATTGAATCAGAGATAGTAGGAACTGCAGATGCTGGAGAATCCGAGACAACAAGGTGCAGAGCTGGATGAACACAGCAGGCCAAGCAGCTGCGATAGGGTTAGGGTTAGGGTCATTTCTGATGAAGGGTCTAGGCCCGAAACGTCGTCCTTTCTGCTCCTGTGATGCTGCTTGGCCTGCTGTGTTCATCAGCTCTGCACCTTGTTGTCTTTGCTTGGTGGAACTTGGGTGTGAAATGTTGTTTGACTTATTTGTATCATCCTGTCATTGGAAACCTCTTAAATTAGCCATTTGAATGATTATTTCTCATTCATTGAAAACACGTGATGACATTTTTGTCAAGTTTTTCAGTGTTGCTTAGGCTGATTGTGGGCTAGATGAACATGCCCTCTAAGTGATCTTTAAAGTTTTGGAATGTAGGCTATATAGCTGCACATATAACACTTGACTGATCTTGGCATCTTTATTTATAAACTGTTTTTCATCTGTATCTTTTTTGTGAAGCACTTTCTTTCAGTGACTCATAATTTAATAGGACAAGTAGACTGTTGCGTGCAGTGACTTCTGTAGGAACCAGTGCTGTGGTGTGATGTATGGAAGTATCCAACTTTGATTTTCCCCTTGTTTTACCACACCCCTTTTAACAGTGTGCTGTCTGCGAATGAGATGTGGTCATAGAGGTTTACAACATGGAAACAAGCCCTTCGGCCCAACTTGTTCATGCCACCCAGTTTCCTACTTTTACAGTCTAGTCCTATTTGCCTGTGTGTGGTTGAATTCAATTTGTGAAAAGTAACTGATTATTTACATTGGTACACTGCCAGAGATTCAACTACATTGTAGAAAAAAAAAGCATGTTTTACCATTGCTTCAAAATATTCCCATCTCCAATTCTGTGTACAAGGTTGGCTTAGCCACTGGAAGCTCTTCCTGGTTGCTTGATAATGTATGTAGCCACTCATTCACCTTTTAGAGTTCAGGCAGTAGTAAATAGAACTTGCATTTTACAAATTGCATTTCTTGTGATGCAAGGACATGCTAGAGCACTTTACAGACAATGTGGTTACTACAAAGGATATTTATCTTTATTTCTATTTTTAAAACTTTATCCAAATGTGACCCAGGATATTAGTTTTCCAATAAGATAATGTCTCCTGGATGTGTGCTTAAGTTCCGGAGCAGGAATTTGGAGATGATTTTTAATAATTCAGCAGCACCCCCTTGAAAATGTAAGTAATGAATTGGGCAAATTGCCAGGGCTGTTTTACAAATATAATGAGATTTGTCAGATGCCAATGTAGTGCAATCCAATAACTGGGCTGATGTTCAAATACTGTCAACAATAGAGAAGCTTAGTGGATTCATGCTTGTTCCTGTGTGGTGCTAATCCCAGGATTTCTCATCTGTACAGTTTAAACTATACAATCTATATGTAAAGAGTAGTAGATTTAATGTGTTTGTGTTATTTGTTGAAGCTGTGAGTGGTAATGAAGTCTCTTTGTTTATCTGGAATTGAAGATGAGAGGACTTCTGGGTTCTGGATAACGTATTTCATGCAATTTTGTTCTTTTAGTTGAGCTCTCGGGTACTAAACTAATGAACCTTCTCTGCGCCACCTTCAATTCAAGCATTGTGATGAAAAGCCTGTGATAATAGAAATGGATAAATATAATTTTTACAGTTTAGATTTCAAGCTTACAATATTGGTCATTATTGAGGTTGGTTGGTGAGCCAACCAACCGCAACACCCACAACTCGAGCTACAAATCTACTCCAAAACCTTAGATATTGGTCATTTTTGTGAAGGGGTTTAAAAATTAATTAGATCAGTCTTTCTGGAACCATGATTTTAAAACCAACATGTGTTAGAGTGAATCAGTGACTGCAAGGATCCCTAGAATATTAATGGTAGTCTATTTATATTAAGGGGGTTTGTAGTAGGTGAGAGAAAACCTTTAAGTCATTAGTGGTAGCAGAGTCTAGGATGAGCAACTTCACTTAATTAAAATTGTGATTTGATTTATTGTTGTTACATGCATCTAAGTACGGTGAAAAGTTTTGTTTTGCATGCAGTACATAACACAAGGACATATGGATCATAGGGTGTTTAGCCAAAATGAGACATGCAAGGTTACGGCTGCACAGGTGGTGCACAAAAGCAAGATCAACATTAGATTTGAAATTAGAGATCCATTCAGCAATCTAATAACAGCAGGGAAGGAGCTGTTCTTGAATCTGTTGTGTGTTTAAGCTTCTGTATCTTCTGCCTGACGGAAGAGGTTGGAAGAGAGTATTACTGAGGTGGAAGGGGTCTTTGATGTTGGCAGCCTTTCCATGGCAACAAAAAGTGTAGATGGAGTCCATGGATGGGAGATTGGTCTGGGCTGTGTACACAACTTTCTGTAATTTCTTTCAGTTCTGGGCAGAGCAGTTGCCGTACCAAGCCGTTATGCACTCTGATAGTATGCTGTCAGTGATGCATCTGTAAAAGTTGGTGGAGGTCCTTATAGACATGCCAAATTTCCTAAGCTGCCTGAGGAAGAAGAGACATTGTTGTGCCACCTTCACCGTTGCATCTACCTGGGAAGGCCAGGACAGATTATTGATCCAGTTGCAGAGGACGAAGCTTGAGACCTAGTCTTGGGGTTTGGAGATTAGTTTGATTGGGATCATAGTGCTGAAGGCAGAGCTTAGGAGCTTGATGTAGGTATCCTTAATATCCAGATGTTCCTGGGCTGAATGTAGGGCTAGGGAAAAGGCATCCACTGTGCTTCAGTGTGAAGGAGAACTGACTGGAATCTAAAGCAAATATACTCTCTCCTAGAAAAGCAAGTTGTTTAGAACAGTCAAAGGAAAAAGTTACCTTAGCGGAAGAGCTTAATTTGTGAAACTGCCAGACCAAGAGTGTTTGTTAGCACTTTGCCGATTATTAAAAGACTGAAACATCTAAGTCCTCAGTTGGGAGGTTTCAAATCAGCTTTCACAGCTCCGAGGACCAGAATTAAGAAGAGGCAGTTAAGTCACAGTTCCAGGTTGGACAAGGAAGGAGCATTTCCCTCAGTTTTAATTAACTGTAAACTGCTGGTGTTGGGGAGCAGATGGGATTTTCTTTCACCACGTATTTTGAAATCTTTCATATGTAGGTTGATTTGACTAATTTCATTTTTACTTGTGTGTAGTGAACTTCTGTTTTATTATTAAAACCAATTCTGCAATCTTGTGTGATAACAAGGTGTAGAGCTGGATGAACAAGCAGGCCAAGCAGCATCAGAGGAGCAGGAAAGCTGACGTTTTGGGTCGAGACCCTTCTTCAGAAATGGGGGGAGGGGAAGGGGATTCTGAAATAAATAGGGAGAAAGGGGGAGGCGGATAGAAGATGGATAAAGGAGAAGGTAGGTGGAGAGGAGACACAGGTCAAAGAGGCGGGGTTGGAGCCAGTAAAGGTGAATGTAGGTGGAGAGTTAGGGAGGGGATAGGTCGGTTCAGGGAGAGCAGACAGGTCAAGGAGGCGGGATGAGGTATGTGGGTAGGAGATGGGGGGTGGGGCTTGAGGTGGGAGGAATGGTTAGGGAGGCAGGTACGAGCTGGGCTAGTTTTGGGATGCAGTCGGGGGAGGGGAGATTTTGAAGTTTGTGAAGTCCACATTGATACCCTTGGGCTGCAGGGTTCCCAAGCGAAATATGAGATGCTGTTCCTGCAGCTTTCGGGTGGCATCATTGTGGCAACGCAGGAGGCCCAGGATGGACATGTTGTCCAAGGAGTGGGAGGGGGAGTTGAAATGGTTTGCGACTGGGAGGTGTAGTTGTTTGTATTCCCTGGTTTCCAACACCTCATCTTTACCATGGACGTCCAGTCCCTGTACACTTGCATTCCCCATGCAGATGGCCTAAAGGCCCTCCGCTTCTTCCTGTCCCGCAGGCCCGACCAGTCCCCCTCCACTGACACCCTCGTCCGCTTAGTTGAACTTGTCCTCACCCTTAACAAGTTCTCCTTCAATTTCTCCCACTTCCTACGGACAAAGGGGGTGGGGTGGCTATGGGTACCCGCATGGGCCCAAGCTATGCCTGCCTCTTTGTAGGATAAGTGGAATAATCCCTCTTCCAAAGCTACACTGGCCCTATCCCCCACCTCTTCCTCCATTACATCGATGATTCTATTGGTGCCGCCTCGTGCTCCCACAAGGCATTCGAACAGCTCATCCACTTCTTCACTAACACCTTCCACCCCATCCTTAAGTTCACCTGGACCATCTCTGATACCACTCTCTCCTTCCTGGACCCCTCTGTCTCCATCTCTGGCATCCACCTGGAAACCGATATCCATTTCAAGCCTACCAACTCCCACAGCTACCTAGAATGCACCTCCTCTCACCCACCTTCCTGTAAAAAGGCCATCCCCTATTCCCAATTCCTTCGCCTTCGCCGCATCTGCTCCCGAGATGGGACATTCCACTCCCGGACATCCCAGATGTCCTCGTTTTTCAAGAACTGCAACTTCCCCTCCACAGTGGTTGAAAATGCCCTCGACTGTGTCTCTCGCATTTCCCGCAACTCCTCCCTCGCAGCCCCCACCCGCAATAACAACCAAAACAGAATACCCCTTGTCCTCACGTACCACCCCACCAACCTCCGAATCCAACGCATCATCCTCCGACACTTCTGCCATCTGCAATGTGACCCCACTACCAAAGACATTTTTCCCTCCCCATCCTTATCTGCTTTCCGGAGGGACCACTCTCTCCGTGACTCCCTTGTCCGCTCCACACTCCCCTCCAGCCCCAGCACCCCCGGCACCTTTCCCTGCAAACGGAGCAAGTGCTACACCTGCCCCTACACCTCCCCCCTCACCCCCATCCCAGGCCCTAAGAAGACCTTTCACATCAAACAGATGTTCATCTGCACATCTGCTAATGTTGTATACTGTATCCGCTGTTCCCGTTGTGGCCACCTCTACATCGGGGAAACCAAGTGGAGGCTTGGGGACCGCTTTGCGGAACATCTGCGCTCGGTTCGCAACAAACAACTACACCTCCCAGTCGCGAACCATTTCAACTCCCCCTCCCACTCCTTGGACGACATGTCCATCCTGGGCCCTCCTACATTGTCACAATGATGCCACCCGAAAGCTGCAGGAACAGCATCTCATATTTCGCTTGGGAACCCTGCAGCCCAAGGATATCAATGTGGACATCACAAGCTTCAAAATCTCCCCTGCCCTGACCACATCCCAAAACTAGCCCAGCTCGTGCCCGCCTCCCTAACCATTCCTCCCACCCCCATCTCCTACCCACATACCTCATCCCGCCTCCTTGACCTGTCCGTCCTCCCTGACCCGACCTATCCCCTCCCTCACTCCCCACCTACATTCACCTTTACTGGCTCCAACCCTGCCTCTTTGACCTGTCTGTCTCCTCTCCACCTATCTTCTTCTTTATCCATCTTCTATCCGCCTCCCCCTCTCTCCCTATTTATTTCAGAATCCCCTTCCCCTCCCCCATTTCTGAAGAAGGGTCTTGACCCGAAACGTCAGCTTTCCTGCTCCTCTGATGCTGCTTGGCCTGCTGTGTTCATCCAGCTGTACACCTTGTTATCTCAGATTCTCCAGCATTGGCAGTTCCTACTATCTCTGCAATCTTGTGTGTTTGTTTCAGTGAGAACTCATGCTTTGATAAAAGTAAAGGAAACCAAACAAGTCAGATTTCATCTTGGATCTGACTTGCCCAGTAATAACGTCAGCTGGGATCATAACCGTATATCCTTAAATATGGGTATCAAAATCTCACACTATTCTAACAATGGTGTCAGCGAACCCCCACAGATTTGTAGCAATACCTCCTTATTCTTTTACTCCTGTGATTGCAGGACCACCACGCCCCCCCCACCCCCCCACCAAAAAAAAGGATATAGGGATGCATACTAGTATGTTGTTTCAGACCCATCTTGGAGTTAGACACTTAGGCCAGGGTGTGGTTCATGACTCTTGCCTTGGAGTTGGTGATAGATCTGGAGGTAAGTGATGCAAATGATCATAGTTCTTCGATCTCCTGCCAAAGTAACCAATGCTTTTTGTGAGCACAGTGTATGAAAAAGCCAGCATTGCCTTGAAGAGCCAAATGATGACCTCCTGTGCCACAATGACCCTTCCTTTATTGAAAATTGACTCACTCACTTGTGGTACACAGTTTCTCATCTGCTTCCAGAAAATGTACTTTGCTTAGAAATCAGGAACCTGAATTGTAGCTGATAGCATTTTTGTTTCCCTTTTGTAAACAAATTGACTGTAACCCTGAACCTTATTGTATTGAGTCCACTGCCAATGTGTTGATATCGTATTCTTGCTTTGCTGAATGGAAGCTAAACTTTTTATCTTGGAATGGGTGGGAAAGAGTGAACCAAACACTATAATCCACCGTGCATTGACAATACAAAAAAAAAGTACTGCAGATGCTGGCAATATGAAACAAAAAGATAAAAAGCTGAAAATACTCATGGGGCTGGTAGCTGCTGGAGAGAAACAGTTGAAATTTCATTGACCTGAAATATTATTAGAATTGGTAAAAGTTAGAAATATATTAGGTTTTCAACCAGTGAAAGGAACAAAAAATGTCTGTGATTAGGTGGAAAATGGGAGAGATTAAATGACATAATTAGTGATTCAAGGGAAAATGGAGTGGAAATGGAGTAAGTAAGGAAGTAAAGGAGGTGTGTAAGGCAGAGTGTTTAGCACCAAAAAGGCAAGAAATGTGCCACCTGAACATCAAGATGAGTATTTTCAGCATTATCTTTGTTCTTCCCCAGTGGGCCTGAAGCATCTTGTGCAAATAGCTAGTGTCTTAATTGGAATAAAATGGACTTTGTACAACTGGTTAAAACTGAGAATGGGATAATTCAGACTAATGCCAACTGTTGCTTGATTAATGCAGGTGTCTTTGCTAAAGCGTCTGGAGCGAGTTTTCCAAACTTGTTTTTCTCCGGTGCCAACTACTAAGGTCACCAAAGAAGAAATCTGCTCTCTGGGTCAGCTGCTGCAGTCTGGACTGGAGAAGGGAGACCAGGTCAAGGCAAATAATGGGTAAGATTGTGAGCAAGTACGTACATTGCCGAGGATTCAGTTGAAATGAATTGGGAAAATCATGGTTAAATGCATTGAAAGTGATTCATTAAGCTTACTATGAATAAAAGCTGTAACCGTTGAGCTGACGAAGATTCAACCAAAATGCTCTTTGCATACTGCAGCAAAAAAATTGTTAAATTCAAATGTGTAGTCGCTGAAAGCGATAGAAGTGAAAATCTGCAATGAAATCTACTCTAAACAGAATTCTTTGATTAAAGTGCTTAATCTGCTGAGTCACGTGTTTTATTGCACTGAATAGCTTCATTATTTCTTGTGGGTCATGCAGGGAGTTGTTATCTGTGTGGACCGAGCTGCAAGATGTGGAAGATGCTCACGGCCTGAGGTACCAGTGGGGTGGTTCTCACAGCAACAAAAAGCTTCTAATTTCTCTGGGAATCGATACCAGAAACATTGTAAGTTAATGGGATTGGGGGATAAAGGAGAATTTATTAGAATTTGCCAGCACCTTCCAAACCCTTTGCCTGAGCCACCTAGAGAGGCAAGGACAGCAGAGGGTGGTGGTGGAGGGTTGCTTTTCAGACTGGAGGCCTGTGACCAGCAGTGTGCCACAAAGATCGGTGCTGGGTCCACTGCTTTTTGTCAGTTATATAAATGATTTGGACATTAACACAAGAGGTACAGTTAGTAAGTTTGCAGATGACACCAAAATTGGAGGTGTAGTGGACAGCAAAGAAGGTTACCTCAGAGTACAACAGGTTCTTGATCAGATGGGCCAATGGACCTAGGAGTGGCAAATGGAGTTTAATTTAAATAAACGTGGGGTGCTGTATTTTGGAAAGGCAAACCAGGGCAGGACTTAATTATTTAATGGTAAGGTTCTGGGTCCTGTTGCTAACCAAAGACCTTGGAATGCAGGGTCATGGTTCCTTGAAAGTGGAGTTGCAGGTAGATAGGATAGTGAAGAAGGTGTTTGGCATGCTTGCTTTATTGGTCAGTGCATTGACTATAGGAGTTGGGAGGTCATGTTGCAGCTGTACAGGACATTGGTTAGCCCACTTCTGGAATTTTGTGTGCAATTCTGGTCTCCCTGCTATAGGAAGGATGTTGTGAAACTTTGAAAGGGAGAGGCTGAATATGCTGAGGCTGTTTTTTCCTGGAGGGTCAAAGGCTGAGGGCTGACCTTTGAGGTTTATAAAATCTTGAGGGGCATGGATAGGGTGAATAGTCCAGGTCTTTTCCCTGGGGTGGGGGAGTCCAAAACTGGAGGGCATAGGTTTAAGGTGAGAGAGGAAAGATTTAAAAGGGACCTAAGGGGCAAATTTTTCATGCAAAGGGTGGTGTGTGTATGGAATGAATTGCCAGAAGAAGTGGTGGAGGCTGGTACAATTACAAAAGGCATCTGGATGGGTATGTGAATAGGAAGGGTTTCGAGGGATATGGGCCAAATGTTGGCAAATGGGATTAGATTAATTTAGGATATTTGGTTGGCGTGGACGAGTTGGATCGAAGGGTCTGTTTCTGTGCTGTACATCTCTATGACTCTATGACAGCAGATACACCACCACTTGCAAGTTCCGCTCCAAGTCATACACCTGGAAACAACCTGAATATATATTGCTGTACATTCCTTCTTCATTGTAGATACGCCTCTACCACATGGATTGCTGAGGGTCAAGGAGGCAGCTGAGCACCACTTTCTCCAGGGTATTTAGGATGGGCAGTAAATACTGGCCTCAGCCAGTGATGCCCACCTGCTATGAATTTTTTTTAAATTGAAGAAAAGTTAACTTGTTTTGATGCAGCTGGCTTACTTCCAATAAACAGTTGTACTTTATGTTTTCATTCTTTCTGAAGTGTACTGACTCTTGTTAAGAGCAAATGAGTCACTCTGGCAGCCATGTTCCCATTGCTGTTTGCAACATGGACATTTAATACATTTGATGGTAATTGTGGGGAAAGGAGAGTACCTAGTTTTTGTAACCGCCTTCAATAACTGCAAGAGCATGCAGTTATTACATAAGTTTTATTTGTCCTCTGAAGTTTGACACTTTGACGATGTGGTGAGTTTTGAGTGCTGCAGTGAGATTTCAGCTTAGATTATAAATTCAAACATTTGAATGGAACTGAAACCCATAATCGAGTGCAAGAATTATCACCAACTGAACTAAGCTGTCAGAATGTTAAGTGCAAGGCTTCGTTTAGAAGGGGGCTAATTTCTAATGCTTAAAAAAAGTCTTTTGAGTTGTTCTTCAGAAATAGAATTGCAAACTGTTTATACATCAGCTTGTTGAATTTCAAGATCTTTAAAACTCTGATATTTTCCCTTCATTTCAGGTTTAATTAAATAACAATTAATTGATTCTAATTGTCTCTGTTTCAAAAGTTGTTTACAGGGCAGAGGAAGCAGCCTGTCATTGTTCCCGCATATGCATCTGGTCTGGTAAGTACAGCTCTAAATTGTGTAATATGATGCATTAGTCACCTTCATTTTTGTGTAAATGGAAGCAGAAAAAGAAGAATGACCTGCACCCGGACTCTAATTCTGTAATTTTATTATTCAAATGTCCTAACCAATCATATAATGAAAAATATTGGCAAGTCTTATGGGTCCAACAAATGTTATCTGGTGTTTCAAATTTTCAAGTAAACTAGGTGCAGAAATCCCCTTTAACAACCTGACAACAAGGTAGATTTGTTGTAAACTGCAAATGATTATCAAACTACAGTAAGTGGATAGAATCACCTTGTGTAAACTGCCCATGGTATAAAGTAGATTTTCTCATTGTGTTTATGTAATTTATTCTTTACAGTACATTTCACTTTAACAGGCTGATTTCCAGAATACTTGTGGTAATTATTATGCTTGTTTAGCTGTATGTATAGAAGAACCTGGACAGAAAATGATTTCTTTTCTTGCATTGGGGTTGCTTCGTCCCTACATACTTCATATTTGAAAAGCAAACTACAAAAAACCCTGTTTTCCCTTCTCCTCAGTTCAGATTCTATTTGTGATCATTAAACACCCAGATTTTGACCAAACTGTTATTTAAAGTACTCTTTTATTGATGAACTACAAATGATCACTTATCATTCTGAAAACTTGCATCAGTATGCAAAATAAGGATTAAGTCCCTGCTGATATAAGCTGCACAGTGTTGCAGTTTACAGTAATGGTGCTCCATTCCTTGAGCTATTACCTGAACCATTACCATAATACAGAGCTTCCCAAACTTTACCGTGGAGCCTTATTTTGATGCTTGAGAATGGGTGATCCTAGGGCTATGTTTGTGGTGGTGTGTAGTCTCTTTAGACTACTCAGCACTTAAGTAAAAGAGACCTACCTTTTCACGAAGTTTTCTAGGACAAGAATCAGGACTGCCATTCCAGCCATAGGAACAGAGGACTTGGGAGGAGGGTTAGGCCACCTGGCTCCATGAGCCTGCTCCACCATTCACTGACAGATGGCTGATCTGGTTTTTGTGTGAACCCCAACCCTCTGAGCAAAAAAATTCTCCCCATTACTCTTGAAAAGGAGACCTCTTATTCTTAAATGATGTCACCTTAGTTTTAGTCTCCCACACAAGAGGAAACATGTTGCAGTATCGACCTTGTCAGGTACCCAGTTAGGCCATGCCCACTGTCTTAACAAAAAAAAAAGCAAGGGTTTAAATTGAGCCTTGCAACAGTTAATGTTTGGTTGGAGATTCACAGTAACCATTGTTACCTTGGAGTTCACAACATCAAATTTTTGTTTGCTTCTTTTTCATTTTGAGCCTGTTGTTGTATGGTTAAGGTATTGCAATCTAAAGTGCGCATTGACATCTGAAAGTCTTAATATTCAGTAGTTGGGTTAAGTATCATCAGTAATATAAGCCAGTATATTTTTCATTTGTTCTTAAATTGGCTGAGAACTTAAAAGGTTAGCTTTGCAAGTGCATGCTGCTAAAATGGGTTCTCGCATACTGAAAGCACATAATCAGGAAATTGTGCATTTAGCAAGTTTGCATTTCTGTTGCTGAGCAGAAAACCTTGGGCTGTGCACCCACGATTTTCGATTATGCACTTCCACTAGGTGAGGCTCAAGTCCAAGAGCGTATCTCAAAACTTGCCAGTTAGGGTATACCTGGTTTATGTAACTTGGTTTCTTTTGTTTCAGGGCATGTTAGAACCCACTAAAGAACCAGTAAAGCCAATATCGGCTGCAGAGAAGATAGCGTCAATAGGTCAAATTTCAACTGCAAGTGTCACGCCCTCAGAAATGTGCGGTTCTGCATCTGATCAAATCCAAGTAATCATAAATTACAATTGTTTCATTACTAAAGAATATCTAACGATTTATAATCTTTTGCTTATAAATAGCTTTGTTTACTGGTTAGTAAGTTGCACAGAGTAGGAGGAAGATTGACTAAGCGATATAGATTGTCTATTGCCTAACTTTTAATAAACTTTCCATTCCTGTTCTTCCCAGCTCATCAGTTTCTTAAGTTTTATTCCATCACTGTTCCATCCTAGCTGAATGGTGGATTGACATCTATTGCCAGGCTTGGAACAGTGACATTTTTTAAAAAAAAATTACGGCTGTCTGCTCAAGTGACTCTGGTAACTGGCATCCACCCGTCCATAGGAAATACCTTGCTTAAAGTTTTTGAGAAGATTTGTAGCTCGGGTTGTGGGTGAGGCTGCAGACTTGCTGAACTGGTGTGTTTGAAGATGTTTTGTCACTCCCACAGTCCAAAGATGTGCAGGCTAGGTGGATTGGCCATGCTAAATTGCCCATAGTGTTCAGGGATGTGTTAGTTAGGAGGATGGGTCTGGGTGAGATGCTCTGAGGGTCAGTGTGGACTTGTTGGGCCGAAGGACCTGTTTCCACACTGTAGGGATTCTGTGACCTATGACCCTGCTAGGTAACATTGTCAGTGCGCCTCTGGTGAAGTGTTGGCGTTCAGTCCCACTCGTTATTTATATACCTCGGTTTGCTGGGGTGGTTGGCATCACTTGCTTCCAGTTCTGTTTTTCAGTGGTTTGTATATCGGGTCCAGTTCATTGTGTTTGTTGATGGAGTTCCGGTTGGAATGCCAGGCCTCCAGGAATTCCCTGGCATATCTCAGTTTGGCTTGTGCTATTATGGATGTGTTGTTCCAATCGAATTTGTCTTCCTTTGTCTGTATGTAGAGACCAGTGAGAATTGGTTGTGTCTCTTGGTGGCTTGTTGGTGTTCGTGTATCCTTATTGTCAGTTTTCTTCCAGTTTGGCCTATGTAATGTTTCTCACAGTCCTTGCACAGTATTTTGTATATTACATTAGTTTTATTGGTTGTGGGTATGGGGTCCTTTACGTTCGTCAGTAGCTGTCGTTGGGTGATTGTTGGTTTGAGGTCTACCCTGATACCTTGTGGTCATCTCTGATACGCTGTTTAAGCATATACAGAATGACTACACATATGGACCAGATACTTAATTACACCAGCAACCACCCCAACACCCATAAACAGACCTGCATCAGGACGTTATTCAAACGAACCACAACACACTGCAGCTGCCCGGAATTGAGCAAAGCAGAATAGGAGCACTTATACAGAGTTTTTAAAAGGAATGGATACCCAAAAAGCACAATTGGCCGTTACCTCTGCGACAGACCACAACAAGAAGACGCAACATGACCAGGCGCATTAGTCACCCTACTGTATATTAGAGACATATCAGAGAAGACCATAAGACTTCTCAGACCTCTAGGTATCAGGGTAGCCCACAAACTAACAACCACCCAACGACAGCTACTGACAAACGTAAAGGATCGCATACCCACAACCAATAAAACTAATGTAATATATAAAATACAATGCAAGGACTGTGAAAAACATTACATAGGCCAAACTGGAAGAAAACTGATAATAAGGATACATGAACACCAGCTAGCCACCAAGAGACACAACCATTTCTCACTGGTCTCAATACACACGGACAAAGAAGGACATGAATTTGACTGGGACAGCACATCCATAATAGCACAAGCCAAACTGAGATATGCCAGGGAATTCCTGGAGGCCTGGCATTCCAACCGAAACTCCATCAACAAATACATTGAACTGTATCCGATATACAAATCACTGAAAAACAGAACTGGAAGTGATACCAACCACCCCAGCAAACAGAGGTATATAAATAACAAGCAGAACAGAACACCAATGCTTCACCGGAGGCGCACTGACGATGTTACCTAGCAGGGTGATGATATGTCTGCAACCAAACACACCGGCTCGGCGAACAAGTCTACAACCTCAATACCTTGCTTGTTTTAAGAACTTTCTACAGATGTGAGGCAGAGATTGGGAAGCAGATGAGATCTCTATCTGGAGATGTTTACTTTGTCGTCTTCATCACTGTTTTAGGTAGTAGTGTCTTTGTTTGACACAACATAAACTTTGAGTGTTCAACATTATGGACAATTGCAGTAGAGTTATGAAATAGCAAAATTATCTGCTTTGGTATTAATTTGCAGCTGGAGACCTTTTTTCTTCTCAGTACAACAGAACTCTGATGTGTAATGTAATGTTTCCTTTCCTCCCTAGGAGCACGTTCCGCCTGTCCAGTTTGACTGGAGTAGCAGTGGCCTTACTAATCCTCTTGATGGTACGTCCCTGCATAGAGCCTCTAGCACCAGAGCTAGAGTTAAGAAACCTACCAAGTTCAGACAGACTTCTTTCTCCTGATTTTTTTTGTTTGTTTTGCTTTCCATTTCTTTCTCACTATGGAAATCTGGTTTCTCTTAGCCTAGTTTCGCGAATTATGAAAGTCCCTCATATACAGTATTTATATTTGTGTTGAGCATTAGAACGCTAACATTGCACCCTGGCTTTCACAGTTTCAATTCTTTCCCTCTCATAACAATTATGCAAAACTATGCAGTATTAATCTACTTAATTTATTACCTAAAACAGCTGATTTTATAACTGAAATAACAAACATAGTTTGCCAAATCAATATTTGTCATTTACTTCCCATTAGCAGTCTCATGAAAATGTTTGCAGTTTTTATGTGGGGAGCTGTAATGTATTTATTTGTAATTTTTTAAAATACATTCTGCGTAAACCAGAGAGAGTGCATTTTTAAAGTGTGTGTATATATGTAAAAAAAAAAATCACATAACCAAACCAACACAAGTTCAATGATACATTTTTATCATTGTAATTCATTGCAAGTTATAGTAAATTATTCTGATTGTCAGACTTATTAAGGTCTAAAAACTTTGAAGTTAACATGCAAGAAGACCTCTCTTGCAGGCTATTTTCTCTCTCCCATTTTATCTACATTTCTTTTTAATTGCACAATTGCTTAAGTAAAAAGATTAAGTGTGTGGTAACAAATGGAATAAGACCACTAATTTGCCCAAGGTATTGATTGCTTCTGAATGTTGCATCGTACTTAATATGAGTTATACTATCTAACACATCAAAAGCAACTTAAGCTTTTACTTTGTGTGTATGTTATAAAATATAAAACTTGCTAACATTTGGCTTGACTTTAAGAATGAAGCTCATGTGGAGTTGGCGGTACTATGTGTGTAGTCTTTTTTTAAACTTGTTGAATACTGAATTTCATAGGTTGTTGACTTCCAAATATATGGCAGTTAGCATTTAATAAACGTTGAAGTATTATGTGACTGAACATGTAGATCTATGAAATCATAAATTAGAAAATTGCTGAAGTTAAAATGCGAATTATTTTATTGGTCTTCCTGCAGTGCTGCAAGACTTAATCATGCGGGTCAAATCAAAGTCCTATCCACAAACTCCTTGTCTAAAAATGGAAAGAAAGCTTGGGTCATCCTCTGTGTTGTTTTGGTGTCCATTAACTAATCCAGTCAAATCTTCCTGCTTACTTCATGATTGATTCCTTGTGCTTGTGATTTGTTTGTCAGGCTCAATTTAAAATTAAAATTCTTTGTGTCAGTTACATCATTGAGGAAAGTACATTCCCTCATTGATTTTAAGCTGCAACATTTGTGCACTTTATGACCTATGTATTGTAACTAATATTCATTATAGAACTGGTTGACTAGCTAACATGGATAATTAATCCTCAGTGTTTGAATGCTTATGTTTATAGTATGTGGTAATGGTAACCTGCATGTTGAAGTTTGTGTCTTGCCCCCCTATCGTTCATCAATTCCTTTCCCCTGGCTAAACCTCTGTATGACTGCTTACCAACATGGTTACTGAATTTCAAGCTAATGGAGGTTCCACTGTTCTAAACCTTGATTTCTTTGGACCCTTGGATGACAGTAGCTCTAGCAACAGTGACATAATCCCAGGTCAGCAGAATGTCTTAACTGCACCATGTTAGGCTTCAAACACTGTGATCACATGACTCTCTTCCCATGAACAAAACCAGGTTTGTCTGATTGGCATCAGATCTATCTTATTGAAAGCAATGTAATCTTTCACCTATTACAACAGTTGAATTTTTTAAAAATACAGCGAATCAGAAATCAACCAACATAATAATGTGTGGAGCAGGAGGAACACAGCAGGCCAGGCAGTTTCGAAACGTCAACTTTCCTGCTCCTCTGATGCTTCCTGGCCTGCTGTGTTCCTCCAGTTCCATACTGCATTGTCTCTGACTCCAGCATCTGCAGTTCTTGCTATCCCTAATACTTAACTTCGGGCATTTAACTCTTTTTGTCTTTATTTGTGTGTGCCAGTATTCTCGTGCTGAAGCCCATTCACTCCAGCAATGTATTTCTTAGGAGACCAGTGAAATTGGATGATCTTGGCTTCCTTTTACATTTCTGGCTTTTTTATTGGGATAGTGATGATTATTCCTCCTATATATCCCGAATTGTCTGAGAAGTTGATGATGGTGGGCTTTCCCCATAAATTGCTGGTGCTCCTATGATAGTGATGCTACTACAGTGGTGTTAAATAGGAACTTCAGGGCACCAATCAAATGACTGAAGGATTAGGGATACCTGTCCAGGTTGGGATTGTGCGTTACCTGGAGGGAACCTCGAGAGGCAGTGTTAGTTTCATGGTTTCAGTGCTCTTGCCTTTCTTAGTGTTTGAGGTAGAGAGATTCCTGGAGAGGAAGTCGCTATCAAAGTACCCGTGGCAAGTTCCTGCTGAGTACCTTGCATACTTCAGCCACAGTGCGCCAATGGTAGAGAGAATGAGTTATATCATACACTGGCAAGGTCAACAGTTAAAGCAGCCACTCTGTCCTGGATGATGTGCTTGTTGAATTGTTCCAAATGAGTACCGAGTATTTCATCATTCTCTTCACTTCACTCCTGTGAATGGAAGGGTGGTTTTAAGTGGTCAGGAGGTGAGCCTTCATGGTACATGTCCTAGTACTATCACCTGTTCTTGTAAGCTTGCTGATTTATTTCAGGCTGTGGTTGGCGGTGATGCTATTGTTAGTTAAAAGTGAGGCTTCTGGACTTGCACTGAAGATTGAATACCTTGATAAGAGACAGCAATCCTGTATTAAGTCAAACCTAGATACTGTTCCAAGTCCCGTTCTTGGTCAAAATGATTTGCTTCATTATCAGGGGAGTTAAGTTTGGAGTGGAACACTGGAATTTTTAATAAACAGCTTTACTAGTATGATGATGGGTATGTCATTGATAAAGTAGCTGAAGATGGATTTTGAATTCAGGTTGTTTACCTAAGGAACTCCTGCAGAGATGTCCTGTGATTGTGATGACTGGTCTTTGATAACCACAGCCATCTTCCTTTGTGTCGAAGTGATTCCATAACTGGAGGGTTTCCCTTTGACACACCCCATTCAGTAACTTTGCCAGGATTTCCTTTTACAATATATCGTGTTAAGTGCTATCTTAACATTGAGACAATGACTTTTTCAGATCAAGTCTGTGCCAGGATGTGCAACCAAGTGCCTGTGTGTCACTTGTACTGAGCATTGATGGGTACGTGTCACTTTATGACAAACGTTAATGACTCCTTTCATTTGCTTGACTGATGTTTGGGAAAGGGTGCATGGCACAAGTCAAATTAGTTATTTTTTGTGTAGGATATAGGCAATCTTTTACGTTGTCCATGTAGATCCCAGTTTCCTAACTGTACTGCAATAGTGTAGCTAAGTAGCTCCAGTGCTCAGGTCTACAGTACAGTGCCTGGGCTGATAACTTTTGTGTTGTCCATTACACTGATCACCTTTCTGTTGTATGGAAGTGAATGGGGTGGTGGGGTGAGAAAAGAAGCTGATTACATGGGAAACATAAGTAGGGCCGGCAAGCTGGTCTTTCTAAAATGCCTGGAAACATTTTAATCCTTTTTTTTACTCGCATGTTAAGTTGAAGGTGGATATACTGATGAAGCCTTCTCCTGTTTTTGGTTAACCACATCATTTGTGACTGGACTTTATGGGGCTGCAGTGCATTCCTGTTATTTATAGGACCACAAAACTCTTTCTATAGCCTGTTCTTTTTGTGTTTGGTGTGCAGGTGATTCTTTGTAGTAGCTTAACTACATTTATAACTGTTTCAAGATATTGGTTTTGGCTGAAGTTTCTATGTGTTGTCTGTAACTACTTTCCTTTTTAATTCATGCAGGGTCATGGGCATTGCTGACTGGGCCAGCATTTATTACCCATCTGTAGTTGCTTGAGGAGGTAGCAGTGAGCTGCTTTCTTAAACTGCTGCAGTCAATTTCTTGTAGGTAGACCCAAAATCCTATTAGGGAAGGAGTTTCACAGTTTGAGCCAGCACCAATGAAGGAACAACAATGTAGTTCCAAGTCGATATTGTGACACTGTTCCCATGTCTCTGCTGCCCTTGTCCTTCCAGTGGTAATAGTCTTGAGTTTGTCAGGTATGTCTAAGGATCCTTCCTTGAATTTCTGCAATGCATCTTCTAGATGGTACACACTGCTGCTTCTGAGCATTGCTGGTGGTGGGATTAAATGTTTTTGGATGGTGTGCCTGCCAAGTGGGCTGCTTTGTCCTGGCTTCTGGTGTCCTGGTGTCAGGCTTCTTAAGTGTTTTTGGAGCTGCACCCATCCCAGGCAAATGAGGATTATTCCATTTCACTCCTGACTTGTGCCTTGTGGATAGTGGCCAGGCTTTGGGGAGTTAGGAGGTGAGTTATTTGCTGCAGGATGCCTAGCCTTTGACTAGCTCTTGTATCCACAGTGTGTATTTGGCTGTTCCAGTTCAGTTTCTGGTCAATGGTTAACCACCCCCTTCCCCCTCTCCCGAATGTTGATAATGGGGTATTCTGCAATTGTCATATTGTTGAAAGCCATGGTGATGCCAGTGTTGGACTGGGGTAGACAAGGTCAAAAATCACACGATACCAGGTTGTAGACCAACAGGCTTATTCGAAAACACAAGCTTTTGGAGCATAGCCCCTTCATCAGTTGAAGTGAGAAACAAGCACAGAGAACACAGAATTTATAAGTAGAAGATCAAAGGGTCACATAACTGGTGAGGATCTATTAAACAAACCTAAGATGCTGCTAAATCTTTAATCGGTTAGAAGGTTTTAATTGATTAGTACATATATGCAAATCCCCAAATCTATTTCAAGTCATTGTCTTGAGAAAGCTAAAGGTTTTGTCAATGTGAAGAAGAGGTGACATTTTAGATCAGACAATGCATGTTAGGTGTAAGGCTTTGTTTAGAATCCATTTGTGTTTTAGTTTGGAGTCATAATGGTTTTATTTCTAAAGTAGGAATTTATAAAACACCACATTGACTGTCAATAAATTGTGTGCTTTTTGAACAAAATAGAGTATATGTGCAAATACAGATTTACCCCATAGATTTTTGTGTGTGTGTGTGAGAGAGGGTGTGGGGTGGGGTTACCTGTAGAGTGACATGAACCCAAGATCCCGGTTGAGGCCATCCTTATGGGTACCGAACTTGGCTATCAGCCTCTGCACGGCAGATTCGAGTTGTTGTGTATCCCAAAGTCTGCCTTGGAGGGTGTTTACCCAAAGATCAGAGGCCAAATGTCCTTGACCCGCTGAAGTGCTTCTCCACTGGGAGGGAACGTCCCTGTTTGGCAATTATTGTGTGATGTCTGTTCATCCGTTGTCATAACATCTGCTTAGTTTCACCAATATACCATGCCTCAGGGCATCCTTGTCTGCAGCGTATGAGAGAGACAACATTGGCTGAGTGACAATAGTATCTGCCATGCATGTGGTGGTTGGTGTTCCCAAGTCCGATGGTAGTGTCCATGTCAATGATCTGACATGTCTTGCAGACGTTGCTGTGACAGGGTTGTACGGTGTTGTGGTCGATGTTTCCCTGAAGGCTGGGTTGTTCGCTGTGAACATTGGTTCCCTCTCCTCCACCACCACCACCTACACGTGCACACTCTCTCTCGCGCACACACATACGCTCACACACATTCTTTCTTTCACACGTAAATCTATGGGGTGAATTTGTATTTGCAGAGATTTATTTTGTTCAAAAAGCACACAGTTTATAGACAGTCAGTCAATGTGGTGTTTTATAAATTCCTACTTTAGAAATAAAACCAGTCTCACTCCAAACTAAAACACAAACAGATTCTAAACAAGGCCTCACCTAACATGCATTGTCTGACCTAAAATGTCACCTCTTCTTTACACTGATAAAACTTTTAATTCTCTCAGGGCAGTAACTTTAAATAAATTTGGGCATTTACGTGTACATATTAATTAGTTAAAATCTTCTAACTGATTAAAGATTTAGCAGCGTCTTAGGTTTGCTGAATACATCCTCATCAGTTGTGTGACCCTTTGATCTACTTATAAATTCTGTGTTCTCTCTGCTTCTTTCTCACTTCACCTGACGAAAGCTTGTGTTTTCAAATAAACCTGTTCGACCACATCCTGGTGCCGTGTGGTTTCGGACCATATTGTTGAACATCAAGGAGCAATGGTGAGAGTCTGTCTTGTTGGAGATGTTCAGTCTGCCCCTTGTGTGGCACAAATGTTCTTGCATTTCTTTCCACTCCACTCTTGAGAAATCTACATGAGCATTTTCCATTCAAGTGTTGTCCATTTCCTTAGGGATGCATCCAATCCCTTTTAATTTTTAATATATTTTGTAACTTTTGTCTGATAAACATTTTGTTTTTCCCTGTCCCAACACCACTTCACCTTTTGAGATGCTGTGTGCAGCAATGTTGTACCCATTTTCTTTAAAGAAATCTAACACATGATTTTTTTGTCCAATTGGCATCTTGGGAATTTCAGTCTGCAGTAGTTTCATGGGAAGTCATGTGTCACATATTTCTTTATACCTTAGAAATTTTTGTTGTTCTGCTTGCATATAATGGTTCTATTTTTAAAACATTTGTGCTGGTCGCTTATCTTTAGACATACAGTCCCCATTGCTTATAATAGGTCCATTAAATTTACAAATGCAATTTTTCTACTACAAGTAATGAACTGTACAACACAACAGAGTTAATAACATTAAAAATCATTTGCCCAATACAGGTAAATTTCTTTTGGAACTAAGAGTATTCATGAGAGCAATATTTTAGTTCTGTTTTGTCAAGCATTCATTAACATCCATTCTTAACTTGCATTACGTGTGCTCGAATGATAAGAAAATCAATTCATATTTTATTGAACTTCAACATTGTCTTGCTTAAGTCTGTCAAAAGAGAGGTGAGCTTGCTGCATTTACATAGCACCTTGTTATTTTAGTGCTTTATCTTCCCGTTTGTTTAATTATGACCTCACATTTGGAAAATTTCAGAATTAGAAAGCTATTGAAGTGAATGTTATCTTGCTAAAGCTGTTTTAATATGTACAGTGCATCTGAGTTGTGAACTAATGAGTAAGTGCAATAGTGCAACCTTGTCATTAAAATGCAAAGGGTAGATGTTTCTCACTTCTTCGCTGATAGAAAGAACCATCCCCTTAAAACATTTCAAGTGATGTGGACTGTACTTCTAAGGAAAGAACTGCTTGTGCTGTGCTCTCGTGCTTAGCTTGCAGCATTTAATTCACTGTGATGGTTTGTCACCTCTTTAGGGCTGTAACAAAGCAGGATCTTAAGGTTGTTTCATTGTTCCAAAACAGTAAGTTTCCAAACGTCAGTGAATCGTTCCTAATCTGAGATGATTAACTTTAGAGAATTGAAGGTGGGGAGCATGCTTATTAGTGTTGAAGAAATTATCTTGGGGAGTGGTAAATACTGGATCAGTCCTAATTAAGGATGGGAGTTTGGAAACTGAGGGTTTCAGCTTTGAAATAGTATAGAATGGGGAAAAAAAATCTCTTGAAAGCTTTGTTACATCTCTAATTGGTGATCATAATATTCTGTAAACATCTGCAAGAGGGAGATTTGAGAGTTCCATATCAAGTGGTGAAATTGCATTCAGATGCTCCAAAGTAATGGGCAGTGCCGCTGGCTCAGCAGGGTTTGTGTTCTTAAAATTCAACGTACACTCCTTTTAGAAATCAAGCTGAATTGCTTTTGCCGAGAGCCAGCATAGTCATGACAAACTGGCCACTTCTTATGATGTACAATCATTCTATGATCTCAAATAGACCCATCACATTTTCTGAAGTTAATATCAGTATTTGAAAAACAAAAGTCAACATAGTTGATTAGCTTAAAAAAGCAGAATCATTAATTAGTTTTCCATATATAAATATTTGTTTTATGAGTTTTTTGTCTTTATTTCTGGTTTTTGTACTTTGTTTACAGGAACATTAATGCAAATTAAATCGTGTAATTCCAGTGAACCAACTCACTCTCATGTTATCACTGTGCAAGCACAGTGTGAGTGAGTACTGTAGACTTGACACACAGGGAGCATTTTGGCCTCCTGTATACCTGAAGCAAGTAGCATTCAGCCACAGCAACTGTCTGTGTATTTAGGCCTCATTTTCCCCCGCACTGTATGAAGATTAACTGGAATGACCCACTACCATGATTTGTTGAATCAACCAATTCGCCAGTGGCCTGGATTGAATAGAAGGTCTATCTGCCCTGTCATTGCCACATAACCTGGTGCCTTTGTAAAATAAATCTTCAGGATCTTGAATCACTATCTCCTTTTTAAGGAGTTTGTTCTATTATCACTAAATATTGCGGAGGGAATCATCTGTCTCTGTGTGTATACTTATACTAGTAGCTGCTCTTAGCCTGAGTGGAAGAAACTGGTTTGAGAATGGAAAACCTTTTCCTATTCTGCTTCATTCTAGTGAAAATCAAATATAAAATGGAGAAAAAAATCCATAAAAGTTTATATCTAGCTCACTGTCTTTTACTTAATTGGCTTCTTAATATATAATGTCTGCTGGCTTGAAGTTATTTTTCCAAAAAATGTAACAGATGCATCAGGTGAATAGAAGCCTTCATTGAATGTTCAATCTTACTAGAACATAGAACATAGAACAGTACGGCACAGTACAGGCCCTTCGGCCCACGATGTTGTGCCGATCTAATATCCTGCTAAGGTCAATCTACCCTGTATACCCTACACTTTACTATCCTTCATGTGCCTATCCAAGAGTTGTTTAAAAGTCTCTAAAGTATCTGACTCCACTACCACTGCTGGCAGTGCATTCCATACACCCACCATTCTCTGTGTAAAGAACCTACCTCTGACATTTCCCCTATACCTTCCTCCAATCACCTTAAAATTATGCCCCGTCATAATAGTCATTTCCGCCCTGGGAAAAAGTCTCTATCTATTCTATCTATGCCTGTCATCATCTTGTAAACCTCTATCAAGTCACCTCTCATCCTCCTTTGCTCCAATGAAAAAAGCCCTAGCTCCCTCAACCTTTCCTCATAAGACCTGTCTTCCAGTCCAGGCAGCATCCTGGTAAATCTCCTCTGCACCCTCTCTGAAGCTTCCATATCTTTCCTGTAATGAGGTGACCAGAACTGAACACAATATTCCAAGTGTGGTCTAACCAGGGTTTTATAGAACTGCAGAATAACCTCACGGCTCTTAAACTCAATTCCCCTGCCAATGAAAGCTAACACACCATACGCCTTCTTTACAACCCTATCAACTTGGGTCGCAACTTTGAGGGACCTATGGACGTGGACCCCAAGATCCCTCTGTTCCTCCACACTGCTGAGAATCGTGCCATTAACCCTGTATTCTGCATTCAAATTCGACCTTCCAAAATGAATCACTTCATGCTTTTCCGGGTTGAATTCCATCTGCCAGTTCTTTGCCCAGCTCTGCATCTTGTCAATGTCCCGTTGCAACCTACCACAGCTCTCCACACTGTTCACAATTCCACCAACCTTTGTGTCATTGGCAAACTTACTAACCCACCCTTCCACTACCTCATCCAGGTCATTTATAAAGATCACAAAGAGTAGAGGTCCCAGAACAGATCCCTGCAGAACACCACTGGTCACCGAGCTCCAGGCTGAATACTTTCCATCTAGTACCACCCTCTGTATTCTATTGGACAGCCAGTCTTGTATCCAGACAGCCAAATTTCCCTGAATCCCATGCCTCATTACTTTCTGAATGAGTCTACTGTGTGGAACCTTATCAAATGCCCTTGCTAAAATCCATATACACCACATCCACTGCTCTACCTTCATCGATGTGTTTTGTCACATCCTCAAAGAATTCAAAAAGGCTTGCGAAGCACGACCTGCCCCCCTCAAAGCCATGCTGACTATTTCTAATCAAACTGTGCTTTTCCAAATAATCATAAATACTATCTCTCAGAATCCTGTCCAATAATTTGCCCACCACTGTAAGTAAGACTGACCGGTCTGTAATTCCCAGGATTATCCCTATTCCCTTTCCTGAACAAGGGAATGACATTTGCCATCCTGCAATCTTCTGGCACTACTCCAGTGGACAGTGAGGACGCAAAGATTTTTCTATTACAGTTACAAAATATCGAGTGATTGGGACTAGCTTGGTACTTTAAAGTTGATTGTTGCTTAATTTTATTTTCTCCCTCTGGACGTTAATGGATGGCAAAGCCAACATTCCCCAAACTATCATTGTTACTATCTTGCTGTGTATTGTGCTGGGAGTGGGGCCTCAAACTGATTCTGAAACACATTTTGCATTCTGTTTCAATCAGATCCCAGTTCCTACTGAAACATGAAACAAATGTTCACTATTAGCCATCCAAAAACATGTCTACTTTAGTTTGAAAAGAGTCATGTCTATATTTAATCTTATCTAGGGATGCTGTAGATACTAATTGTAAATCCATTTCAGTCACCTATCCCATGCCTACTATACAACATAGCAGGCCAGGGATTCAGTAACGTCCTCATGCTAATTCTCAGACTTTGAGCTTCTTCCAGGGTACTGTAAAGTCTGCTGATAATCCTGCTAATGATTCTCCTTTTCTTGAGCCATACCAGCAGTTAAATATTAAAACACAACTCTAGCGAGTTGTCTAGTTTGTTCCAGCCTAGGTACAAAAATAATAGGGAAGGAGAAAATCCCATAATTTTTTTTTATTTCAGATGTTATCAGCCTTGCCCATGGTTTCTTGAAGTTTTCTGATTTTATTTTGCCAATTTTTCCATGAGAAATTATTAAAACGTGGCATTGAAGTAAATCCATTGTTAAGATGTTGCTGAAAGATTTTCCTGTTTCAAAAGCAGGATGGTAATTCAAGATACAACTCACTATCAATATCAACTGTTGCAAAAAACAATTGGCTGATGCTGTCTGTTTTTCTTTAAACATTATTCATAATAAGAAAGTAAATCGTGAATCATTGTAAAGACAGCATTTTGGATAAGTCACTGAAATATAACCCATACAAGGAAGTTAAATGCATTGTGATTGAAACTAGCACTATCATCCTAGTCACTTGCTGAAAAATGACTACTGCACAATAAAAGATAAATAACATCTTTTAAAATTGTGATTAATTACATTTTCCCATTACAAAATAGCATTATACTATTGCTTAACAGCTGAATTAGTTTAGCTTTTTCCTTAGCTCAAGAAAATAGGAACATAGGACTTGGGAGCAGGAGTAGGCCATTTGGCCATTCAGTAAGAAATGGCTGATCTGGTTGTGGTATCATCTCCACCTTTCCTGTCGGTCCTTCATAACCCTGAACTTTCTTGTCTATCAAAAATCTGTTTAGCTTACCCCTGAATAAATTTAAAGACTCAGCTGCCAGTCCCTAGTCTAACCAGCGATATCCATAATCCAACAAACTAATAAACACAAAAACGATATGCTGTGCACCATGTGCTTTTATCCAATGCAAAACCTTTGATCTGATTTCTTTTGAAACACTTTCTGGAAATCCAAGTACACCACATATACTAGTTTCCCTCTTCTTCTGGATGTTACTTTGTCAAAAAAAACTCTAATCGGTTTAGATAAACCTGTTTTCTATTGCACACAATCATGTTGATTCTGATCACATGGTGATTTTGAATATCCTGCTTGTAACCTCAACAATGGATTCTCGTACTTATGATAGTGCTAAGCTAACTGACTTTTAGTTTTCTGTTTTCTGTCTCCCTCCTTTCTTGAATAATTCTGGGAGTGGAGAGAAAGATAGGCTGCCCTTGTTATATTTGCTATTTTCCAATCTGCTAGAACCATTCCAGGATCTAAGGAATTTTCAAAGATTAAAAGCAATATACTTACTATCTGTGCTGCCACTTCTTTTTAAGACACTAGGATGCTAGCCATCTGGTCCTGGAGACTTGTCCTCATCTAAGTCCAGTAGTTTTCCTAGCACCTTTTCCCTGGTGATAGTGATTGTTTTCAGTTCATCTCTCCCTGTTGTCTCCTGATTTTCAATTATCCTTGAAGTTTTCTAAGTCTGTATTGAGGACAAATGCAAAATACCAGTTTACAATCTCAGCCCTTTGTTTTCCATTATCAATTCCCCAGCTAACTGTGCAGAAGATTGTGACAATCTTTAGTTACTGTTTTCCCATTCAAATACATGTGGGAGCTCTTAATATCTTAAGTACTTGTTTGCTTTCGCACTCTGCTTTATGCCTCTTTACTGTCTTTTTAGTCATCCTTTGGTCGCTTAGTCTGTCTATTTCTCTCACCCACCATTAATCTTTAGAGATATATACAGTGTTTCTTTCGATCACATATTCTTAGCCATGGATCCTCTTGCATTTTAATTGGGATAAATCTTTACTGAAAGTAATTAATGTCTCCTTCAAAGTCTTCCATTGCACATCTGTTGTCCTATCTTTTAACCTGGCTTTCCAGTTCACTATAGCCACATCTATCTTCATACACTCACGATTGCCTTTATTTAGGTTTAAAACACGAGACACGGACCTACGTGCTTCCATTTAAAGAATAATTCATTCTGTAGCCTGACTGCTGATACAGGTGCTAAAGTATCTGAGGGCTAGCCACACAAACTCGACTATATGAAAGGGCAGCCTATCTTTCTCTCCACTCCCAGAATTAGGAACTGCTATTTGTGTCTGTTCTGCTTTGAATACAACAAATGATCTTGGAACCTATGCTTCATATGGAGTTTACAAACAAGATGCTTGGATTATGTTGAATATGCAGTGATTTTTGCCATAGCACCAATGCAAGCCCTTCAGATTGGGAGTAGGAAGAAGCCATATGACCCCTCTGTGCCTGCTCCACTAGTTAATATGATTGAGGCTGATCAGCTTCCTCAATCCACTTTTCAGCTGATTATCATCCAGTATTAGTTTCAGAATTTTCTCTGCTGTTTCTTTCTTTAGTTAATTTATTAACTTTCTGAACTGTTATTGTATCCAGCGAAATAAAATAGTTGCTTTCCTATTGGGATGGATTAGATGTTCAGAGACTCAGATGTACCTTAGAAGAAAAATAAAGCTAATAAACAGGTACAGTTAAGAAAGCAATGGCATGTTGCTCTTTATTGCAAGGGGTTTGGAATATAAGAGTAAAGAAGCCTTGCTACAAATGTGCAGGGTATGATGAGACCACACCTTGAGAATACTGCGTTCAGTTTCTGTCGCCATGTTTAAGGAAGGATATGCTTGCATTAGAGACAGTACAGTGAAGGTTCACTAGGTTGGCCCTAGAGTTGAAAGGGCTATCCTGTGATAGGCTGAATGAACATTGAAACTTTCAATATTCTGAAAGGGTAGATACTCTGATTGTGACCGTCCCATCAGTTATTTAGGACAGAGGTTCCAGACCCACACCAATATGTTCTTCACTGCTCTCAAATTATTTCCAAATACCTAAGCTGTATTACAACTCCAGGGTAATTAGGATGGGCAATTAAATACAACAATTCCACATTCTGTGAATACAGTCTCAAAAAATTCCCTCGAGCCAGTTGTTTTCCTGTAATTGAAAAGTGTCATTTTGATTAGATGCGGACTACCGTTGTTCACTGCTGCCTATCTAGAAATGTTAATTGCCTAGCACTTCAAAGAGGAAGTCTAAATATGAATAGCTGCTGAAATATTTGAGAACATTTCTAAACATTTGTAAGGGGTGAAATTAAAACAACCTGCAGACTACCCTCTGTATTGCATGCTGTAGGGCAGGTACATATGATGTACCCATGCAGCTAACTAGGAACAAGTGCAAGCTTTTGGAGGAGCTGATTTTAAGCTCATTCTGCCTGAACTTGACTCAACTTTAACAGTTCTTTCCAATTCAGTGTAACTTACAATACCTGACCTTTTGATGTTGGATGTCGAGACAAATTTATCTTTCAGTTTTTGCTATAATCTAGAAATTCTACAGTTTGGAGTTGATCTTGATGTTCTACCTCTGCTTTGTTGGTTTTGGGTTTTCCTGCCCTTTTACTTGGCTTAATTCTTTAACTGTTTTTGTAGCACAGCTGTTTTTAGACCTGCATTGAAATGAATGCCCTGTATTTACCTAGTGAGCAGCCATGGAGCTTTACAGTGACCACTGTTCTTTATTCTGAATACTGTATCTCTTGAGAGAGGAGCAACAGTGTACAGTTGCAGTTTCTGACTTGGCTTGGTCATTCAGTCAGACGTTGATACCTATTCCTTTCAAGATGCCATAGGAAGCATCACATTGCCAAGTCAATAAGCTGATGTTTGACCTTTTGCCAGGGGTAACTTCAACCAGGTGAGTTTAAAATGAGATAGGATGGGGATCAGTGATAATATGCCACTGTCCACTACTTTACATCTTACTCAGACATATTAGTTTTGTTTTCATTCATGGGTATGTGCACTGCTGGCTAGGCCAACATTTATTACCCATCCCTTGAGAAGGTGGTGATGATCTGCTTCCTGAAGTGTTACAATCCATTTGGTATGGGGACACCCACAAAGCTGTGAGGCAGAGAGTCCAAGGATTTTGACCGAGACGTTGAAGGAACAGTAATATATTTCCAAGTCAGGATGGCAAGTGGCCAGGAGGGGAACTCGCAGAGGATGGTACTCCCATGTACCAGTTGTCCTTGTCCTTCCAGATGGAAGTGATCATTGGTTTCAAAGGTACTGTCTAAGGAACCTTTAATGAAATATTCAGTGCATCTTGTAGATGGTACACACTGCTGCTACTAAGCATCGGTGGTGGAGGGAGTGGATGTCTGTGGATGTGCCAGTCAAGTGGGCTGCTTTGTCCTGGTCGATATCCAGCTTCATGAGTGTTGTCAGAGTTTCACGCATCCTGGCAAGAAGGGAGTATTCTATCACGCTCATGACTTGTGCCTTGTACGTGGTGGGCAGGCTTTGGGGAGTCAGGAGGTGAGTTACTCACCGCGCAATTCCTACCCTCTGACCTGCTCACGTAGCCACCATGTTTACGTGGCTGGTCCAGTTCTGTTTCTGATCAGTGGTAATCTCCAGGATGTTGATAGTGGGAAATTAGTGATGGTAACACCATTGAATGCCAAGAGCTGATTGACCATCTCCAATAAGAGATAATCTTTGCTGGTATTTGTGTGGCTGAATGCTAATATTAGGTCTCGTGTTAACTGGCTCATGGGAACAAAAACGTTAAAAATGTATTATAATTATACTTTTATATCAACTTCCTCCTACTCGGTACTGTAGGATATTTCTGTGGCAGGGCAGAGAAACAGTTGGGGAACAAAATATCATGACACCCAAACTGTTTACATTTGCAGAGACTGTACTGTGCCCCCACTAATGACAGACACTCACAAGCGTGTGCCACAAAGGCAAAACAAACAATTAGATAATTTTGTCTCTCGTGTAAAAAGTAGAAGCTTATCCTTTTATTATACCTCCACTTTAAGGCCACACAAAGGTATTTCTGCCTGAACCATGTCTTGGATCAATTTGCTTGTTGTTGGATATTGGGAGTAAGATCTTTTGGGTCTTAGTCTGGCTCTGTACAACGTCAGCTGATGCATCTGCTCACTGAGGAGTCGAGAGTCTGCTGAAACACAGATTGCACAATTTGTTGAGATGTTTTAAAAAAAACTTTACCGTTTGGAGTTTTAAATGGTGGACATGTCCATGTATTCCAGTAGCATTTTGACTATTTTCAAAGAGCATTTCTGCCACTTTGGGGGTTGTCATCTTACTTATGTTTCTCGGTTAAAGCTTCGTCAAAATGATCTTTTTCTTGGGTCAGGTTCACATTTTTATCTAGTTAAACTTTAGTTTAATGAAGTTGAAAGCAGACTGGTAACCTTGAGATTGTGAAATTATTTGCTGCATTAGAAGTTGTAGACTTTGAGATATTCAAGACTGTGATTAATGAAAACGAATGAATGGTTTCATACATTTGCAAGTGTGTGCTCAAATTCCCAGGAAAATAGATTTGACAAATGATTTACAACACATTGAACATGTAGTTTGGAAAGGTCAGAGCTGTTTCTTTGCTTTCTATACATAAAAAGACACAAGATTTCAGTGAATGGGCTTACCTGGACCTGTTTGTAAGACTATTCCTTTATTGAATTCTTTGGACCTAAGCATTTTTGTGTTTCTGTTTCTTGGGTATTCATTACAGCCTTTATTTGTTTTTAGATTTTCTTTTCTCATTCTGTGTCCTCTGCAAATCAAGATAAGCTGAGATTTGAAATGTTTCATTTGAACACTTATGGTCTGTTTGTTGCCATTTATTATCCCAACGGAGAGAAGCTTGAGAGTGCTTCCGCGCAGAGGGATCTGGGTATCATCTGCATGAATCACAGAAAACGAGGATGCGGGTACAGCTGGTAATAAGGAGGACAGATGGAATTTTGGCATTTATTGCTAAAGGAAAAGAGTGTAAAAGTGTTGCTGGAAGCACACAAAGCATTAGTGAGACCACACCCAGAGTATTGTGTACAGTTCTGGCCCCTTGAGAAGGAATGTAATTGTATTGGAGGCAGCTCAGAGAAGGTTCACTAGATTGATTCCAGAGGTGAGGGGTTTACCTTATGAAGGGAGATTGAGCAGTTTAAGCCTGTATTCTCTAGAGATTAGAAGAATGAGAGGAGGTATTATCGAAGTATATAAGATCCAAAAGGAGATTGATAAAGTAGACCTAGGAAAGATGTTTCTTCACATAGAGCAATCTAGAACATAGGAGCAAATTACTGCAGATGCTGGAATCTGTACTGAAAACAACAAATGCTGGAGATCACAGCGAATCAGGCAGCATCCATGGAGACAGAGCAAGCTAACGTTTCGAGTCTCATTCAGGGCTCTGAAGAGTCATCTAGACTTGAACCGTTAGCTTTCTCTCCATGGATGCTGCCTAACTCGCTGTGATTTTCAGCATTTCCTTGTTTGCAGGGCAATCTAGAACAATTGGTCACAGTTTTAGAATAAGCATATTTAGAACAAAGATGAAGAGCAGTTACTTCTCAAAGAGTCGTGGATCTGTGGAATTCACTCCCCCAGCGTGTGGGGGTTGCTGGGATATTCCGAAATTGGAGCAGAGTTGAAGGGTTATGGAAAGTGGAATTGAGACCGAGATGAAGTCAGCCATGACCTTTATTAAATGGCGGAGCAGGCTTAAGGGGCTGAATGGCCCACTCCTCCTAGTTCTTATGTTTCTACAGCCGTTAGACTTTTCACGTGAATATCCTGATTTTCTCATGAATGTCCTGACTTTTCAAGTTAGTCTGTAATCCTGGCTGCTCTGTGACTCTAATTTTCTTAGTTTGTCACTTTACATTCTTTCCGTGTACTGTTCTAAACTTAGATGACCCATTTTCCAAGATTATAAATTTGCTACTGCTAGCAACCATAATCTTAATTTTCTGTAGTTTCCATTAATCACATAACACATTGAGAGGTAAAATTTATCCAGTGTCTGCATTTTTTGTTGCTAGTCTCAGGATCAAAAATTTGCAAACTAGGAAGAACTCATTGAACTGTCAGATAGTTGTGAAGGGCCTTGTTTCTGTGCTGTACAACTCAGTGACTCTATTTGAAATCATTTAGTCAATGTTGTACCAGGTATTAAAAATGCCAGGTTTTAGGAGCAACCAAGTTGCAATGACTGGAACAAAAACCAGAAGTTGCTGGAAAAGCTCAGCAGGTCTGGCAGCATCTGTGAAGAAAAAATCAGAGTTAATGTTTTGGGTCCAGTGACCCTTCCTGAGAACGGGTTACAGTAACTATTATTAAAGAGGAATTTATGGGGTAGTGAGATGTGGGAAAACTGTTTAATTTTGAGTTTCCTTTAAATTTTGAGCAGTCTCCACTATATAATTGTGCAAAAATGTGCCACTTTTACAGAGAATCTGTTTTATGTCATGCACAATAAAATGTCACCACTTTAAACTCTCCTCAGTGGTGACTTGGTTAATTCTTTGTGAGATTTGGAAACTTCACTGAGATTGCACAATACGGATTGAAACTTGCTGGCAGTTTGGTGATATTATATAAAAATTTCAGATGTTTACAGAAGGCAGAACCCTGGGCTTGGAGCTATATTGGTAGCTGCGTGGCTGAGCTCCATTTGGCTGCAGGACAAGTTCTCTGATCCTGTTCCACCGTATCTTACAGGTGTTGACCCAGAACTGTACGAACTGACCACATGTAAACTGGAAGACTCTGGTACAGTAAATCGAATGACTGATGCATTTGCTCGCCTTATGTTGACAGCAGAGAAGACCAGTACATCCACCAGGTAAGGAATCGAATTGTTTGAAATCCTATCTAGCAGGTAGGTTTACCCTGAATGGTGCATTGTACTCAACAGTTGGGTATCTAATTAAAAATTGAAATATACTTTAATATTAATGTTTAAGGTGCCCAATCTGTGATGTTACCTAGAAATAGAACCTTGACAGTAAACTGCTACTTGAAAGTGTCTCAAGTGTGTTTCTGTTTATTTTCTTCCAACTGGAGGTGTTCTTTGTGAATAGCTGAACAAGGTCTGAATGTAACTGTTTTGAGGTGAATTCCATGTTGACATAGTGCATAGCTGTCATAGCAAATATATCGGATTTCAGTGGGATCATCTTTCCCACAATTCTAACACAGTTGAATTTCCAGTATTTGTAGCTGCTGTGAAGATGGGACCTGTTTATTCCACCCTCTTTTCTATCTATAGTCTTGTCTCTCACTGTGACACTGAACTCTATAACACATCTCCTGTTATTTCAGTTTGGTATCATTCCAGTCCTTTTTCTGCTTATTTCATTTCACTCATCACTGCAATTAAAACTCACTGGTAATCTGCGATGTGATTGTGACCACAGTGCACTATCCTTTCTCTTTGTTCCTGGCACACTCACTCTCACTGACCTGTAAACATAATTGACTGCACCATTCTCCTCCTGTACTTTCCCCTCTCTTTTCCATGACACTGCCCCTTCATCAGGTTTCACAGAAAGCCAGTAACATGCAGCGCTGTCATTTCCTCTGCCAGGCTCACATGTCACCATAGCTCAGGCTTCCAGCCGTGGATGAATATAACTTTCCTCCTATGTCAAAGTGAAAGACCAAAACTATTGCATTTTATGATTAATTCGTGGCACATGAGCATTGCTGGCTGTGCCAGCGTCTGCTACCCATCCTGAACTCCTTGAGAAAATGATGGTGAGCTGCTGCCTTGAACTGCAGGAATCCATATGCTGTAATAATCCCCCAATGCTGTTAGGAGGCAATTCCAGGATTTTGATCCAGTTACCGTGGCAGAACATGACATAGTTCCAAGTCAGGACGGTAAGTGGCTTGGAGAGAAACTTGCGGGTAGTGGTATTCCCATGTATCTGCAGCCCCTTGTCCTTCTAAATTGTAGAGTTGTTGGGTTTTGAAGGTGCTATTATGGGTAGCTTGGTGAATTTCTGCAATGCATCTTGTGGATGGTGCACACTGCTGTTACTGGGTGACAGTGGTGGAAGGGGTGGATGTGGTGCCCATCAAGCAGGCTGCTTTGTCCTGGATGGTGTCGAGCTTCTTGGGTGTTGTTGGGGCTGCACCTATCCAGGCAAGTGGGGAGCATTCCGTTGGACTCCCAACTTGTGCCTTGTAGATGGGGAACAGGCTTTGGTCAGTTACTCAGTGCAGGAAGCCCAATCCCTGACTTGCCATAATCTCAGTTTCCTGACCAATAATTCTGTCATTGCGTCAGGCACTTTCTGGGGCCACGCCAAACTATTCAGGCTCTGAGCTGAGATTTTGATCTCTGTATCCTCCCCATCAGCAAGAAAGCGTATTTGCAGCAGTGCCTGCCTCTGCCTCAGCTATATCTTTCCATCTGTACTTTGGTTATTGCAAAGCTTTCTCTTTCCCATCCAATTAGCTCTTTGTTTTTATTCATTCACAGAATGAGGGTGTCACTGCTAGGCCAGCATTTATTGCCTGCCCCTATTTGCCCAGAGGGCAGTTTAGAGTCAACCAAGATGATCAGAGGATTAGATAGGGTGGACAGTGGGAGCCTTTTTCCTCGGATGGTGATGCCTAGCATGAGGGGACATAGCTTTAAATTGAGGGGTGATAGATATAGGACAGATGTCAGAGGTAGGTTCTTTACTCAGAGAGTAGTAAGGGCGTGGAATGCCCTGCCTGCAAAAATAGTAGACTCACCCACTTTAAGGGCATTTAAATGGTCATTGGATAAACATATGGATGATAATGGAATAGTTTAGGTTAGATGGGCTTCAGATTGGTTTCACAGGTCGGTGCAACATCGAGGGCCAAAGGGCCTGTACTGCGCTGTAATGTTCTATAATGTTCTATAATGTTGTGGCATGTAGGTCAGACCAGGTGAGGATGGTGAATGTCCTTCCCTGAAGGACATTAGTGAGCCAGATGGGGTTTTATTCGACAGTCGACAGCGATTTCATGGTCTTAGGTAGATTCTTAAATCCAGATTTTTTTTATTGAATTTAAATTCCATTATCTGCTGGAAATTGGACCTGAGACATAATCTAAATTTCTGGATTAATGCCACTAGACCATTGCATCCCCTCCTGATTATCCAACTTCTCTCCTCCAATCACCCCCTCCTTGCTGACCTGTGAATCTCAGTCCATCAGTGGCTTGATTTTAAAATTCTCATGTTTCAAGTCCTTCCTTCCCTCACCCCAGATCTCCACTTTGCCCTCGTTTTGCCTGATTGTTCATATCCAATTTTAATCACTGCACTGTTGGCTGCTGTAAATTTACCTGCCTGAATTGTTAATCTCACTCGCGCTCTCTGCCTCCCCCTCGACCCCTCTCTTCCACCTTTTAAGATGTTCCTTAAATCCATCCCTCTGACCAAGTTGTTGGTTCTCAGAGATTGTGTTGTATCCAGTCATGTGAATTGTCTTGGCATGAAAATGTGTAAACACAGTGAGTTTGTAATCTCAAGCCCTTTAGAGGGAGTTAAGCTTTTGTTACTTTACACTGATCTTGGTTTATTTGAATATTTGACTTTTGGACTTTATGCATTTAATTTAATCTGATTTATAAAAATCAATGATGAACATTTTAAAGTACTCCTTTGATTAATAATTTGAATTTATAATAACTATTATTTCTTTTCTTTAGGAAACCAAAAAAGGAGGAAGTTCTTAGTAAGGAAGCAGCCAAAGTGATAGCAAGCCTTCCAGACTTGTCATTCATGCATGCCAAAGTGCTGATGTTCCCAACTACATTAACACCTTTGGTAAGCTCCCACACAGACTGAGCCAAGGATCCCAGTTTTATTTTCTGAACATTTTAAAATCAATCTAATTTTGGCTTTCTTGAAATAAAATGAAACTAATCAGTCACTCAGATGATTTGTTGCTCGCCAGATTCTGGAGAGTTCCACAGACAATACAGTGATGTTTATTTATTTATAGCAAAGTGATTTAAGTGTTTATATTAGAAAAGAATCTGTAAATATCAGGTGGATGGTTTTTATTTGCAGATTAATTTTCTTTTGCTGTGCTGGGTTGTATAAATTTCTG
>NC_063340.1:1841916-1844306 GCF_021869965.1 Rhincodon typus | reverse complement strand
GCACATTGAGAACCTCATGAAAATCCAAACATTAAGCCAGCTCAAATGCTTCCTGTTGGTCATTTCGGCTATCTTAGAAAGGGACTCAAATTACATAAATTCTATGAAGGCATACCTCTTTTTAATTGAATATCCTAAAACTTTAAAATCACATCAATAAAGTACATTCTATCATTTTAGCAATGGTAAACTACATAATCCTTTATTTTCTAGTGTCTTTTCTGCAATTATTAGTCTCATTTAACATGGACAGATTTGGATTTCTGTTAGTAACAACAATCACTCAAACAAGAAAAATTTCGAATTCAGTGTTATGCTTGTACACAGCCTAGACGACTGTAGAGGTGATGGCAACTTGTCTCAATGACCCTGCACTGGAGTAATGAAGGGGGTAATGTTTACCAAAATTGCTATTCTGACTGCTACCCAACAATCCCTTGGGCATCCGCACTGTGTTGAGAACAAGATCAGGCCGGTTGCATATCCCATTCCTTGTTAAAGCACATGCCGATGCATCCTACCAAAAGCATAGCATTTGAAGGGAAGAGATATAATCAGGATACCAATGGGCTGTTAAATTCCTAGACATTAAAAATATCAATGTATATGGAGATGCAATGGGGAAATGGTATTCAGGTTGATCAGACATGATCTAGTTGAATGGCAGACTAGGCTCGAGGGACTGCTTTGCTCCTGTTTCCTATGTTCCAATGAACTTAATTATTTATACACTTGCTGGTATGTCTTACATTGTTATGCAGTGGAACCAGAATAAAACAGGTTAGAATTTACACAATGGACTTTATAATACACAAAGGTATATTACACATCGAACCCAATGAAAGTTAATGCAAAAAAACTTTAAAGTGTCCTCTTTCTTTCAGAAGAAAGGTTATGGCCCAGCAGGTTTATTTGAAAACATAAGCTTTTGGAGCCTCAGTCTTTCTTCAGGGGTTAGTGAGAGGGGTGGTATCAGACAGAATTTACAAGTAAAAGATCAAAGCTCCAACCCAGTCCAACACCGGCACTTTCACATCATTTCAGAAGAAAATTAGATGACACATATTTTTTTGAATATGTAAGAATGAAACTAAGAAAAAATTGCATTTATATTAAAATGAAAAAACAAACTTGGCTTTATATAGCTTGGTGCACATTTGCAGGATCCCTTGAAGTACTTCACAGTCCATTAATCACTTCTGAACTGTAGTCAACGATGTAATGCAGAGAAAAACAGCAGCCAATTTATGTGCAAGGTCATCCCAACAGCAAAAAGATAAACAACTAGGTCACCTGTTGTTTCTCATGGTATTGGTTAAGGAATAAACACCGGCCAAATAACAGGAATACTCCCCACCTCCTCTTTGAACGGTCATGTGATATGTTATTTACATGAGGCAGAAGGGGCATCAGTTTAACATCTCAACCTAAAAGTCGACCACCACCACCAACTGATGTTTCCTCTGAATTGCTCAGATTGTATGCTCAAATCTCGTGCATGGGCTCAAATCCACAACTTCTGACCCAGAGGACAGCATAACCTCAAGCCAAGGCTAACAAACTTGATAACATCTCAAACACAGAAAAGATGCATGAGGAAATTAAGCAGAAGTAAAATTAAATCTGAGCCAATGGAGATAACCAAGAGAGAGGAAAGGAACAGAAAATGTTTCAAGGAAGGATTCAATGGAAGTGAGGGAAATGGTCAAGCAGAATTTCTTGACCACATTAGCCAGATGACTGAATGCATGGCAGCCAACAGTGGAGCACAGGTCAGAAGGCCAGGGGTCAGGATTCCACAAAAATTAATGAAGCAGTGTGTGCAGTATGCTTATAGGTCTACCCATGCAAATCAAGATTAATTTCAGTTTACACTTATGGAGTTTACCATAGAAAATTCTGAATAACACAATAGAACTTGTGCACACACAACATATGATGTTCTTTTATATCACAGCAGAATAATTTTGTTGACATACAGAAGCATAATCCCCACACTTGGATGTAATTCTGCAAAATTTACATGTAAATGAACAGAACCATGTTGTTTCAGAGATAGTAGGAACTGCAGATGCTGGAGAATCTGAGATAACAAGGTGTAGAGCTGGATGAACACAGCAGGCCAAGCAGCATCAGAGGAGCAGGAAGGCTTACGTTTCGGGCCTAGACCTTTCTTCAGAAATGGGGGAGGGGAAGGAGAAGGGGATTCTGAAATAAATAGGGAGAGAGGGGGAGGCGGATAGAAGATGGATAGAGGAGAAGATAGGTGGAGAGGAGACAGACAGGTCAAAGAGGCGGGGATGGAGCCAGTAAAGGTGAGTGTAGGTGGGGAGGTAGGGAGGAGATAGGTCAGTCCAGGGAGGACGGACAGGTCAAGGGGGCGGGATGAG
>NC_063340.1:1831622-1841816 GCF_021869965.1 Rhincodon typus | reverse complement strand
ACCATGGGGCTGCAGGGTTCCCAAGCGGAATGTGAGTTGCTGTTCCTGCAACCTTCGGGTGGCATCGTTGTGGCACTGCAGGAGGCCCAGGATGGATATGTCTGCGGAATGGGAGGGGGAGTTGAAATGGTTCACGACTGGGAGGTGCAGTTGTTTAGTGCGAACCGAGCGTAGGTGCTCTGCAAAGCGGTCTCCAAGCCGTGTTGTGTTGTACAAAAGATCTACATTTACATAGTAAAAATCCAACTTAAAGGCATTACAAAAATATGTACAGGTACTATATTGCACTAAAGGGTGAATGATGCAGTGAACTGAGACAGAAGGACCACATGTGGGACTCCATATTAAGTCTCACTATCAGCAAAACACTTGACAAAAAGTACAGCATGGTAAAATCGATAAAAATCACATCATTTACCTGACAATAACAACAGAAAAACTAGAAAATCACTGTGCACTGTAAGCTTGCTCCCTTATGCATTATTAAGTCTGGTATTCAATGCAACTATACCAAGCAGTCATTTTTAAACTCAGGGCAAGATTTCAGATCTTCTTATTTTTTCCAAGTTCTTACATTGAAAGTGGTTGACGATTTAGTCATACAGACTGTCCTCAGGCTTCAGATAATGTTACTCAAACACACACAAGAAAATGCTAATGTGCATTCCAATGTTTGTGTCCAATCCTCCTTCTTTCCCGTTCAATGACTTTGATAAACAAAATCTTCACAATCAACATGCAGAAATCACGCCTGCACTTCAACAAACCTGGCACCATGTGTTTATTGCTCCTACGTTTGAAGTGGCATCAGTGAATTGTATCTAATCATGGCTCTTTTCCCCTTCAGTCCTCACAGAAACTCAATCTTGGAGTCGAATATTGCCCCGTAAAATATTTTGATATTGAACTTCTGTGTTAAACACCAAACACAGGATTTTTTGCAACCTGCTCAAAATACAACTCAAACAATGCACCTTTTAAAAAAGTTACTTTTTCTTCCTCAAATGCATTGGTAAATTATTAACAGATCCCATGAAAAGTGTGCCATGGCCAAAACAGGTGAAAAGAAATCTCAAACAGCACTGTATTTTTCTCATTTCACTGTTTACATTCTATTGCTTTCACACGTGGACAACCTAACTGGACTCAAAAAATGGCTGATCACATGATTGTTTCCAGAAGCTTCTGAACCTTCTGTATTGCATGGACATTCCAAGTAAAGCTGACAAGGGGAATGGAGATGAATCATTTATCTCCAGCCAGCTCTGGATAAAATAAAACAGCAAGACACCTTAGGCTAAAATCGCTGCCAAGTCTGTACCCTCACCTTGAAATGGAAACTGATGGAGGACGTAAAGCTACACTGTTAACGACTTTCAGATCAGCCAAGCAAGATGGACCCTCAGCACATGAAATGCCAGTCTTTAACACATGCCTGAAACTTCAGCTTGTTGTAATGCTTGAACAAATAATTCAGTGACTTTTTGGTCAATTACTGTAGGGAAAGGAGGACTCCAGACTGTGCCTCAGACCTCCATGTCTGTTTTCAAGTTGTTGCCTGAAAGAAGTCTACACTTTGCCTGCCAAAAAAAAGAAACTACCAGATCCAGTTCACTGACAAAATCATTAATGGACACTAAAATCAGCAAGTTGTAATTCACATTAACTGATTTTTTAAACACATCTGCATTTAGTAAATTTGTAATTTTATAACCTTAGTTTCCTGAACACTTTTGTGTGGATGGAGCAACAAAGCAGTTTCCCAGATTTCTGAATGCTTTGTTAATAATTCCCATCATCAATTTAATCTTAAGATTTTGTTGTGGATTTATTTCAAAAATTGGAGTCCAAAAGCCAGGATTTGGGGGAACACCCTTCAACCTACCTTAGTAAGGGACAGAGTGAGAAAAAAATGAAGGAATAAATCAAATAATATCTTGCTGTCTTGGGCATAAGAGGGGAAAGCAATCAATATAAATTCACTTCCCCCTTTATCTGTGACAAAAACAAAGATTAAAAGCATTTCTATTGTGTCTGCAATGGAAAAGGAGTTCCTCACTTTATAACTGTTTGCTACAACAAAAAATTCTAATTTGAATTAGATACAAACCAAATAGCACTTGTATGAATACATTTGTATGCAACTGAATACAATCATTCCATGTTTGATAGATGAATTTGGATTATAGAAAACATAGAATGAATTTTAAAACAAGTTTAACAAATTTCACAAGAAATATTCATACAGCTGAATTCAACCCATGACACCAAGTGATTTGCATCTACTTTTAATACTTTCAAAGTATAGCTTCAGACAGCAGACAATGATGAGTGCTTTGCATGGTGACAGAGGAATTGAGAAATTTAGACCTTACACATGACCACAGTAAAACCATCATCCTTCTGGATCCAAAAATAAAATGAGGTCAGTCATTCATTTCCAGACATCTATGTTTTGAATAGATGTTTGTTGGCATTGTTTTTCTGCCAATAACAGATGACAAGTACAAACCAATGTCCCACATAAATAATGTATAAACAATGCAGTTATTGCAGTTTTACAAAATAGCAGCCAACAGTTAATTGCCAATATACACAAGATGTACAAGAGGCTGTAAACACATGTGCATGAAGATACTTGTAAATTGAAATGGGTACTTAAAGTGAATAGAATGGTGGACAACCTGTCACAGTTACAAGTGAGGCTGAAAATAGTGGGAAATATTTGCTAAACTATGCACACTTCCTGTACATAGTCATTACGAAAAATGAGATTTCTCTTTATAAATAATTTCAACCTGTAATGCAAGATCAAACAAGGGCAGGGTGGAAAAGGCCCAATTACATCATTCGATAACTCAAAAAGTGCATCTAATTACTGCAGCATGAACTAAAAGGAAGCAGAGGGGAACTAAATCGTAGCCAATTTCAGTTAATCTATTTTAACTTTCACCAGATGCCACAGTGGGATTTGAACCCATGACCCACTAGACTGGGCGTCTGGGTTACTAGTCCAGTGACATTACCATTATGGCACAATCTCCCCATTTTAAAATTACACAAATAAAAGTATGGATTATTCTACATCAAGTACATTTCTCAAAGACTGAAAATGTGCCTATTATGAAAACTGGGTCTTGTACATCACTGCCAAAAAGTACTGACCTGCTTACCATACTGTCAGCCAGTTTCACAATAAATGCTCAACTAAATAAGGAACTCATGCTTGGCACTGTGCTGTTTGCAAAGAGGTGTTGCTATTCATCAAAAGGTGGCATTTCAAAATTCTAAAAACATTATTCACTAAACTACTTGAAAATACGTATTAAGTTGGGATCAATATAAATAAAATGAACATTAAAAAGCCACCGTCCCTACGAGAAACTGTTTCACGAAATGAAAACATTGAGGTTACTTTCAACTTGTTCGTTCCGCATTTGTGTAGAGACGACGACTTTAAAACTATAAAAAAGCATTTCAGGTGCATTGATCAGTATGCACTGAAAATATTTGTCCTGCTCGCTATTTAGGCTCTTTACAAAGTTTACAAACAAGACCTTTAGGGAAATGCAACATTTTTGCAAGGAGGGACTTGATCAGTACAAATATATTATTAACACAAATTGTGCAAATATTTTTAAAATCAATAATTAACCTGCAAAAGCCTGACACACACATCAGTGGGCACGTTAGGTCAAGAAAAAGCTTTAAACAATAACTCAATAAGGTTACAATAACAATAAGGTTACTTTCGATCTCAATTAAGAGCAGGGGTTCCAGGCTGACGGGTGAAACATTTGGGACAACTCTGGCCGCTCTGATTGAGAGATTCACCGGGATACAGACTGGAGCCGGGTATAGGGAGAGCTCAATCTCCGTCTAGAGAGGGACAGGCCCGGGGAGGGGTGGGTGACAGTGGCTCAGAGTGAGCGGACAGCTCGAGGCCGGCGTCACTGGGCCCCCTGACAGCGCCGGGCAAGGGCCCGGGAAGTTAGGCCGCACTTACAGCCGGCCCGGTGTCAGTGGGGGGGTTGGGGGGGTTGGTGGAGGTGGTGGCTAGGCCGCGCTCCATCACCGCCGGGCCGGCTCCAGGCCTGAGGGACGGGCCTCTCGGACACTTGGTGCCTTACCTCACGATGTGTGGGAGAGCGGGAGGCAGCCGCCTCACATGGCGGTGGCCGTACTAGGCCCTGATCTCAGGGCAGTTCCCCCCGCTCCCATTGACGATCTCTCTCTCCGTCTCGGTATCTGACTACGCTCCGTCCGCCTCTCCCGCACCGGCCCGGCGACCCCGCATAGAACCGCCCCCACGACGCGCATGCCCCGCAACGCCCCTGACGTCATGGCCACACCCACTACGCGTCATAGCACCGCCCACTAAAGGTCATGTCATACCACACCTTCCACAAACGGCCCGGTGACGTCACCGCGGTTTCCCCGCCTCCTGCTTGGACACACCCCTTCATACGTTGGCCCCGCCCATGTGCCTGGCCACGCCCCCTAGCCTGTCAAATGGCTTCCAGAGAGTCAGGGGGCAGAGATGAGTGTGGTGGCTATCTCTAGAGTTATACAGTCATGGAGATATACAGCATGGAAACAGACCCATCCATGCTGACCAGATATCCTAAATTTATCTATTCCCATTGGCCAGCATTTGGCCCATATCCCTCTAAACCCTTCCTATTCATATATCCATCCAGTGATAACCCAGTGTGGAGCTGGAGGAACACAGCAGGCCAGGCAGCATCAGAGGGGCAGGAAAGCTGACGCTTCGGGTTGGGACACTTCTTCAGAAATGGGGAAAGGGGGCTCTGAAATAAATAGAGAGACGGAGGGTGGAGCTGGGGAAGGTAGATAGAATGGTGATAGGTGAGTGCAGGTAGGGCAGTGGTGGGGATTGGCCAGTGAGGTGGGAGGAGCGGATAGGTGGGAGAGAAGATGGACAGGTTGTGTCAGGTCAAGGAGGTTGGGATGAGAGGAAGGGTTGGTCATGGGGTGAGGCCGGGGGTGGGCATTAATGTGGGAAGTCCAGGACAGGTTGTTGGTTATCGTCACTCCGAGGAACTTGATGCTGTTCACATTCTCAACCACAGTTCAGTTAATGTAGATGGGGGCGTGTTCTCCTCCTTTCTTTCCGAAGTCAATGATCAGTTCTTTAGTTTTGCCGACGTTGAGAGAGAGAGGTTGTTCTCATTGCACCACATCACCGAGCCCTCTATCTCCCTTCTGTATTGTCACTCGTCATTTTTAGATATCCATCCCACGACAGTGGTGTTGTCAGTGAACTTGTCGGTGGCATTCATTCAGAATTTGGCAACACAGTCGTAGGTGTACAGGGAATATAGTAGGGGGCTGAGGACACATCCTTGGAGGGCTCCAGTGTTGAGTGTTATTGTGCAGGAGGGGCAGTTACCTATCCGCACTGATTGTGGTCTGTGGGTAAGAAAGCTGAAGATCCAGTTGCAAAGGGTGGAGCCGAGACCAAAGTCACGGAGTTTTGAGATCAGTCTGAAGGGGATAATGGCGTTGAAGGCAGAACTGTAGTCAACTAGCAGGAGTATGACGTAGGTGTTTTTGTTGTCCAAGGGAGGCTACGCTGAACCTGTACAAGATACAAGTTAGACCTCAGCTAACCTCACGTATTGTGTCGAGTTCCAGGCACCACACATTTAGCGCAATGTGAACACATTGAACAAAGTGCAGAAATGGTTTATAAGAATAATTCTGAACATCAATAGAATCATAGAAATTTACAGTACAGAAAGAGGCCAATTGAGGCCCTCTAACTTCATCACTTTCAAATACATACCCAATTCTCTTTTGAAACTTCCTATGGAATCCGCCTCTACCATTCTCCCAGACAGCACATTCCAAATCCTAACAACTCTCTGAGTGAAGAAGTTTCTCCTCATCTCACTCCTACCTCTCTCACTGACAGTCTTGAAGTTGTGACCCCTAGTTCCTGACATAATAATTAGTGGAAGTAGAATATCCTTCCTTACCATTTCAAAATTGTTCATGTTTTGAACACCTCAATAAAGTCGCCACTTAATCTTCTCTGCTTCAACGAGAATAAAACCAATTTCTCTAATCTGTCCGTCTTTTCTCCCACCTAGCCGGTCCTCCCACCTCACTAACCAACCCCCACCCCCACTTCCTACCTACACTCACCTGTACTGGCTTCATCCCTGCCTCCTTGACCTGACCATATTCCCCCCTACCTATCCGCCCCTCCCTCCCCACTGACCAACCCACATCCCAACTCCCTACCTACACTCACCTGTACTGGCTTCATCCCCGCCTCCTTGACCTGTCCGTCTTCTCTCCACCTATCTGCTCCTCTATCCACCTTCCATCATCACCTCTCCCCCCTCCATTTATTTCAGAGGCCCCTTCCCCTCCCCCATTTCTGAAGAAGGGTCCAGACCCGAAACATCAGCTTTCCTGCTCCTATGATGCTGCCTGGCCTGCTGTGTTCCTCGAGGTCTACACTTTGTTATCTCATTAAGCAGTAATTGCTTTGTGGAGCTCAGCAAGAATAGAGCTCAGGGAAACACAGGGAGTTCCAACTTGGTGAAGCCAGCTGTCTTATGTTCAAGCTAAAATTGTGCTTGTGAGCAGGTGTAGGAGTACAGTTTCCAGAATCCAGGGGAGCACTATCTTGACTGGGACAATGTACGAACACAACACAAACACATGATTGAGGCCAACCGTGATAGTGCAGCTTTTGAGGAAGTTGTAAAGTTTAAGACATTTGGTGACCTGGAGTGTCAATTCCAGGATTTGTTGAGACACCATGAGATCTGTCTTGACCACATTTACCATTTGATGTGTTCTGAGCACTGTTCTATTTAGTCTGTTACCCAGCTCAATCACAGGCTTATCCTGGATGTTAGAAATAAGTGATAAACATATTATAGATTGTGTTACTGTTCAAACCCTTTAAAATAAAGCTTATTGTTTGTTGAAAACCTTGCAATCTTGTGGATTTACTCTCCTAGTAAGTACTGGGGCTCTCATGCTTTGTCAACTTTAGAAGAAAAGTTGCTAGTCTCCAGTGAGATTATAACAGAAATTTGACAATCTGTCTCAGGATTGTAAGAAAATTCCATGACCCAGACAACAGGCATAAACAAAAAGAGAAGGAGGACATGGGATTTCAGCAGGAAATTGATCTCACTCCCATTGATCATGCATGGTAAAAACAAACAGAAACAACCAACTCTTCATTTAAAACTTCCAAAATAACAACTCCAAACAATGAAAAAAATCAGCTTGACCCAGCCACAGTTATTTGAGAAGAATGTGACCTGTTCTTTTTGTCAGAGTAGGTGACCCCGAAAACTGCTAAATTTATCACTTAAAATATTGCTCACAGTGTTTCAGTTGTTGGAATTCTAGGCATGGTCCAACAGAATGTTAATCAGGGCCCAACCTTACTTCTCCTTGTGATGGAAACAGGAATTTCAATATTTAAGAAATATTTTTATTTCAGATCGTCGGCATCTGCAGAACATTGCTTTCATATTTAGAGGTTTCATTGACAAGGAACTTCCAGAAATCTCCAAGATATCAGCCTGGTGCTTGTCGTGATTTCTGCTCCCATTGTAATGAATGACTTTAATTTTCTGCCTTCTAATCAGGGCTCCCAGCACTGACCCTCCGACAGTGCAGCTCTCGCAGCACTGACCCTCCGACAGTGCAGCACTCCCTGAGTACTGACCCTCCAACAGTGTGGCACTCCCTCAGCACTGACCCTCCGACAGTGCGACGCTCCCTCAGCGCTGACCCTCCAAGATAAGGCTGAAGCTTTCACAGCGACCATCAACCAGAAGTGCCGATTGAATGATCCGTTTTGCCCTTCTCCAGTCATCCCCAGCAATGCAAATATCAGTCTTCAGCCAATTTGAAATGGTTGAAGATGCTGGATACTGCAAAGGCTAGAATGAGAGTCAACGTTGGTCAGTTAGCAGAGAGGGAATGGGTGAATGTGACTTGGCAACAAGTTTGGATAAAGAGGCAGAGCTGAATTTTACAGAGAATGGGAGACTAGCCAGGGGAGCCTTGCAATCATCTTGTCTAGATATAACAAGGAATGTGTGTTTCAGCAGGTCATGGGCAGAGGTTGGGTTTGATTTAAACAGTGATTATGTGAGTCAGTCTCCACTTTTATGATGCTGTATGTTGCAGTGAGATGACGACATATAGAGTGTGTATTTAATCATCACATACCGCAACACATCATTTATTTTACAAATTTAAATTTATCAGATTATCAACTGTCTCACATAACAACACACTGGCTGCAAACGTATCAACATTTACATAATTTTCAAAAATATATTAACAAAGGGCATTTTTTCACACAGTTTGGTTCATGTGTTAATATTTATTTATTGCTAAGTCACTGTATTTGTTAAACGGTAATTTTTTGTTTGAGTAAAAAGCAGCAGATGTTCAGAAATGTGAAACAAAAGGAAAGGCTGGAGTGTCCCAGCAGGTCAATCAATGTGTTGCCAACTGAGTGCACATTTCAACAGGACAGCTGTCCACCTCCACTCAAAATTCAAAAGTATATCGAGCAGCAGGAGGGTCAGTAACCAGAGGGCAATAAGGACAGGGGAGGCAATGGCCTAGTGGTATTATCACTGGACTGTTAACCCAGAGACCGAGCTAAGGTCCTGAACACCAGGATTCGAATCCCACCACGGCAGATGGTAGAATTTGAATTCAATTAAAAATCTGCAATTGAGAGTCTAATGGTGACCGTGAATTCATTGCTCATTGCTCATTGCTCATTGCTGATTGTTGGGGAATAAAGCTCACCTGGATCACTAATGCCTTTTAGAGAAGGAAACTGCCATCCTTACCTGGTCTGGCCTACATGTGACTCCAGACCCACAGCAATGTGGTCCTCTGGGCAATTAGGGATGGCTAATAAATGCTGGCCTGAGCAGCGACACTCTCATCCCGTTAATGAATAAAAACCAAGGGAACTGTCATATGTTCATTCCCAAGGTGGCCAGCTGCTAGGGGCAGTGGGGAAATATCATCTCACAGAGCACATTGTTGTAATCTAGAGTGTGTTGTGTGAAAGAGGTGGAACCAGATTCAATATTAACTTTCAAAAGGGTATTGGATACATCATTGAAAGTAAAAACCTGTCAGGCACTGAGGAAGAAGTGGACAGTGTACTCACTCAATGATGCCTCAATTTTAAAATTCTTATTCTTGTTTGCAGTCTGTCTGTGGTATTACCCTATTTCAATCATTCTACACCAGCAGCTGCCTGGGCCCTGAGCTCTCAACTTCTTTCTCTAAACCTCTCCACCCTCTACCTCTCTGTCCACCTTTAAAACACTCCTTCAACTTAACTTCTCTGACTGAGCTTGGGTCACCTGTCCTAATATCACCCCTTGTGATTCAGGGTCAAGTTTTGCTTGCTGATTCTTCCTCCAATAGTCCTTGAAATGGATTACTAGGAATGCAGTCGCTGATGTTAAAGGTGCAATATAAATGAAGATGTTGTTGTTGTTATCAGTCAAACAGAAATCTACACACATTCTCATGTTACAAGAATTGCAGGGAGTGTCTGCCACCTTGTTCTGAACACTCAGATACATACCCTATGGATCCCACACAATTACACAACTTTTCAGATTTCGAGGGGTAAGTGTGGGTTTTATTGAGCACCAGGTTAGTATGGTGCCTGCTGCATTCTTCCACGAGGAGATTATTGGGGCTGGAGGGGGTGGACTTGCAGACAGTTCGATTCCACATCTCCTGATTTGTCATCTCCCGTGGACGAATGTTTAAGGAGTTTGTTGGATGGTTGTTTCTTGTGACCGGTATCAGATCACCCCAGGCTCTGTGGGAGGCGGGAATAACGTTGCCAAAGTGGCAGTGTGTCCTGGTGTTGTACACTAAAACACTGGGTGGTGGTATCCCCTGTCCTTGAGCCATCATTGGTCTGCATGCTCTTACCCAGGGGCTTGGAGAAGGGGCATGAACTACAACAAGCTTTTCACTAAGTGAGTGCTAATCCTCAGCTAGGACAGAGCGGGGTCTGTGTTGGTTCTCAGCTGGGACAGAATGGATCTGTGCTGGTCCTCAGGTGGGACAGAGAGGGGTCTGTGCTGGTCCTCAGCTGGGACAGAGCGGGGTCTGTGCTGGTGCTGCCAGCTGGGACAGAGC
>NC_063340.1:1788478-1811622 GCF_021869965.1 Rhincodon typus | reverse complement strand
TTGTGCTGGTTCTCAGCTGGGACAGAGCGGGGTCTGTGCTGGTGCTGACAGCTGGGACAGAGCGGGATCTGTGCTGGTGCTGACAGCTGGGACAGAGCGGGGTCTGTGCTGCCGCTGCCAGCTGGGACAGAGCGGGGTCTGTGCTGGTGCTGACAGCTGGGACAGAGCAGGGTCTGTGCTGGTGCTGCCAGCTGGGACAGAGCGGGGTCTGTGCTGGTGCTGCCAGCTGGGACAGAGCGGGGTCTGTGCTGGTGCTGCGTGCTGCTGCTGGCTGTAGATGAAGAAGAACATGTCCCAACATTGATTACCTCGCTGTCCAATCCAGGAGGTGTTTATATGTGAAAACAAGATCTCGGTGCTTTGATGAACAATTGAATCAGCTCTGACCATCAGATCATGCCTGAACTGACAGCCTTCCTTCATTGTTCATTCTCGAAATAAAACGTTTCAGTAAACTCTATCAGGAAGCAAACAGGAAGCAATTTTTTGGCTGACTGGTGCACCTGTCACCATGGTAACCATAATCCTATTTCCCCAAGTGATGGAAAACAAAGACATTGCGTTGATCCAAGAACCCACGACAACATGAAAAGTAAACTTTCTGAAGTGAGTTTGTGAAAAGTCAAATTGGGACAAACCTGAGTTTTCGGTTATGGCGAAGGTACCAGCCATTCCCACTGGATAAATAGGAAATCCCTGATAAACTGAAATTCCAGGCTCCTAACTCCTGAATAACTGAAGGCACAAAAACTTGTCACACCACCGCTCCAATCAAACAGAGCGGATTTCAACCATGCTCCAGTACACTCACAGGGAAACTGTTATCCACAATCTGTCAGTGAGTATGAGACCATCAGACACAGAATAGCTCAGCCTGAGGGAAAGGTGGCAGGCACTGTTAATCAAAGACAAGGTGAAGAGGATGCAGCAAGTGGAAAATCATGAGCCAAAGTGAAAACTGGACATCAGTAAGGAGTGGCAGATTCCATCATTGAGATTGCCAATGATTGTGAAGAGTGGGAATCCTCTCCAGTGAGGAAGAGGATGAGAATGGCTGCCTTTCCTGATGGCAAAGGAGATGTGTTGTACTGGTTCAAGCACAGAACGATCCCATCTTTGACCCAATCTGAGCCACAAGGAGTTTACCCACAGCGATGGAGGACTGGACCCATTCAAAATAAACTGCAGCATTGCCTTCTCTGCAGTTAGCGAGGACAGAGGAAAGTCTCAAGAAAGATGCAGCGGGGTCGAGGTTCATCCCGAACAGCTCCATGATGCAGGACTCTGTGCTCTGCAGACTGTTCCCCAGGATACACACTGAGAGAAATATTGACTGTGCCTGAAGGACCATCAACTCTTTGATCTGCCCAAAACTTGTTGGTCTTCCAGAGTAAGGAGTTGACCCTGATCGAGTGTTGCAACCTGGCACATTCCAAGGTCTAGGACTATGTACTGAGGGACGCACTAAAGCTTGGGGCAGCTGTTGCCAAGGGCCAGTGGGGAAAGACCACTGTCTGAGGTCTTTCTGCTGAAGTTAAAAGGGGTCTGTTCAGTTATCAGTCCCTCCTCGTGCCTCCAATATAAATAAATTTGGTCCTGTACAAGTACAGGATTTGGTTTGATTGCTGGATAGAGTTAAATTTCAATGTTTGTTCGTTTCTTCATATGCTACCGTATAGAACCGAATTGCCTTAGCAACCATGTATGTATGTAATGATACTTTCATGAATAAAGTATATTTTTGAAATAAAAAAAAGGTTTCATGGGGAAGAAGCTGCAGGTTAAAACTGCAGTAACAAATGGTCAGCTACAAAGCTATCTTCCCCACGTTCTGAACAAGTCTACACCAAGAAACACTTTCTCAGGTGGATGAAATGGGACTGTTAAACCTCCTGTTAGCAGGTCACACTTTGGTGTTTAAAGTTTAAATGGGTAACAGTGGAAGCTGAAGTGATGAACATGACACTGCTGTGCTCTGCAGCACTGAAAGGCTGCTGCTTCTTGTTTCAGCCCCAAGAAGTCACTTTGCTTCACAAATGTTCAAGACACATGGGATGAGGTGAACAAAACCAATCTGGATGATGTCCAGCATTTCTGAGGCACACGTCAGGAAATTTTACTGAAATGCAGCAATGAAAAGGAGAGGAAAGTTATAATCAAGACAGACACTGCCCCTTGCGCAGCACCCCCCCCCACCCCAGCATCACACACCTGAAGAGTGTTCCCCTCATGTTCAACTTTCCCAATGTCCCAGAAAAGCTCCAGCCAATGGACAAGGGGTAATGAGGACCCTGTCAATGGCAGCTGATCTCTCAGGATGTTGATGCCATCAGTAAGAAGCAGGAATGATGAAAGAGCCCAGCAACACATAAGGCTGAAGTATTCGCAATAATCTTCAGCCAGAAGTGCCGAGTGGATGTTCCATTTCTTCCTCCTCCAGTGGTCCCCAGCATTACAGATACCAGTCTTCAGCCAATTCGATTCACTCCACGTGATATCGAGAAACGGTTGGAGACACTGGATACTGCAAAGGCTACACGGCCTAGCAACATCCCGGCAATAGTACTGAAGACTTGTGCTCCAGAACTTGCTGCTCCCCTAGCCAAGCTGTTCCAGTACAGTTACAACACCGGTATCTACCCGACAATGTGGAAAATTGCCCAAGTATGTCCTGTACACAAAAAGCAGGACAAATCCAACCCGGCCAATTACTGCCCCATCAGTCTCCTCTCGATCATCAGTAAAGTGAAAGGTGTCAGTAACAGCGCTATCAAGCAGCACCTGCCCAGCAATAACCTGCTCAGTGATGCCCAGTTTGGGTTCTGCCAGGGCCACTCAGCTCCTGACCTCATTATAGCCTTGGTTCAAACATGGACAAAAAAGCCGAATTCCAGAGGTGAGGTGAGAGTGACAGCCCTTCATATCAAGGCTGCATTCGACCGAGTGGGCATCAAGGAGCCCTAGCAAAACTGGAATCAATGGGTATCAGGGGAAAATTCTCCAGTGATTAGAGTCATACCTAACACATAGAAAGATGGTTGTGGTTGTTGGAGGTCAGTCATCTCAGCTCCAGGATATTTCTGAAAAAGTTCCTCAGGGTAGTGTCCTAGGCCCAGCCATCTTCAGCTGCTTCATCAATGACCTTCCTCCATCATAAGGTCAGAGGTGGGGATGGTCACCGATGATTGCACAATGTTCAGCACCATTCACGACTCCTCAGATGCTGAAGCAGTCCACGTTCAAATGCAACAAGATCTGGACAATATCCAAGTTTGGTCTGAAAAGCGGTAAACAACATTCGTGGTACACAAATGCCAGGTAATGACTGTCTCTAATGAGAGACAATCTAGCCAGCGCCCCTTAGCATTGAATGGTGTTACCATCACTGAATCGCCCACTATCAACATCCTGGGGGTTGGCATTGACCACATCCCTACCCCTATCTCTTGCCTTTATGGGTCAGTGCATTGAGTATAGGAGTTGGGAGGTCACGTTGCGGCTGTACAGGACATTGGTCAGGCCACTTTTGGAATACTGCATTCAGTTCTGGTCTCCCTCCTATAGGAAAGATGTTGAAATGGTGCAGAAAAGATTTACAAGGATGTTGCTGGGGTTGGCGCGTTTGAGCTATAGGGAGAGGCTGAATAGGCTGGGGCTATTTTCCCTGGAGTGTCAGAGGCTGAGGAGAGACCTTCTGGAGGTTTATAAAATCATGAGGGGCATGGATAGGGTGAATAGCCAAGGTCTTTTCCCTCGGGTGAAGGTGTTCAAAACTAGAGGGCATAGGTTTAAGGTGAGAGGGGAAGGATTTAAAAGGGACATAAGGGGCAATGTTTTCACTCAGATGGTGGTGTGTGTATGGAATGAGCTGCCAGAGGAAGTGGTGGAGGCTGGTACAATTACAACATTTAAAAGGCATCTGGATGGTTACATGAATAGGAAGGGTTTAGAGGGATATGGGCCAAATGCTGGCAAACGGGACTAGATTAATTTAGGAAACCTGGTTGGCATGGATGAGTTGGACTGAAGGGTCTGTTTCTGCGCTGTCCATCTTTATGACTCTATAAACTGAACTGGACTAACCAGATAAATGTTGTAGCTGTAAGAGCAGGTCCATGAATTCTGCAGTGAATAACTCACCCGGCTCCCCAAAGCCTGTCCACCAGCTACAAGGCACTAGTCAGGAGTGTGATGGAATATTCCCCATTTGCCTGGATGGGTGCAGCTACAATAACACTCAAGAAGCTTGACACCATCCAGGACAAAGCAGCCCCCACTTGATTGGCACCACATCCACAAGCATCAACTCCCTCCACCACCGACACTCAGTAGCAGCAGTATGTACCATCTACAAGATGCACTGCAGAAATTCACCAAAGATCCTTACTCAGACAACACTTTCCAAACCCACAATCTCTTCCTTGAAGGATAAGAGCAGCAGATACATGGGAACACCACCCCCTGCAAGTTCCCCTCTAAGCCACACACCATCTGACTTGGAAATATATCACCGTTCCTTCACTGTCACTGGGTCAGAATCCAGGAACTCCTTCTCTAAATGCATTGTGAGGCTAACTACAGCACATATACTGCAGCGGTTCAAGAAGGCAGCTCATCACCACTTTCCCAAGAGCAACTGGGGACAGGCAATAAATGCTGGCCGAGCCAGTGATGCTCACATTCTATGAATGAAAATTTAACCCCTTCTCACAACCCATTCTCCTACCTCCTCGCTCTATGGCCCTCCTGCTGCAGTGTTGCCAAGAGTTCACTGACCAGATTGGACCAGAAAATCCTAATTTCCCAATAATTAGCAAAGTCTCACTCAAATTCTGGCAGAACAAACAAGAGATCTATTGAACAGGAAATCACTACACTTCACTCTTTTGTCTCATGTACACCCTGTGTCTGAAGAATGGCAAGTAATTTAAGTAAAACGTTTGCTCACTGGCTTATGGGCTGCTGAAGTTGGGGTGCTTAGGTGGAGAGAGATGTCACTGTGAGACCATGTTCGAATATTCTCAGGAAGTGTCTCCCAGTCAGACAGGGAAAATAATCATTTAAGCCCGCATCATCATGTTCAGCAACTCGATTGTGGCATTATCAGAAATGTACTTGTTGGGTAATACTGTAGTGTGTCATAATTGCTGTTTATATTGCAACTTGCATTGCATGTTGTTCCTGTGATGGGGCCTCATCTGTCATTGAGCTTCACTAACATCTGCCTCCCTTTGCAGTCAATACACACTCTGTTTGAGTTTTTATTGAACATAGAGAACTGTTACAGTGAAGCAATTTACATATTGACAGTGCCAGACAGGACAACTTCAACCCTGGTGAAGCACTTTTTGTATGGCAGAGCTGCTGTCAATAGTGCATGTTTTGTTTGAGAGACAGTTTTTATCAAGTTCTGAGAGGACAGCATTGTGTGCTGAAGCAGGATGGCTGTGGGTTTGACCCTGGCTGTAGTAAGCAGTGTTCTGCATCAGGATTTGTTTAACAGTGAAAATCTGAAAAGTGTCTAAAAGGTTGATGCTCACTGTGAGGAGGCTGTACGGAGGGAACAGGCAATCACTGCATACTGCAACAAGGCCAAATTTAAAAGGCAGATCACTATTGTTTTTTTTTTAAAAATAACAAACTTCTTACACTTGACGAAGGAAATTAATCTGATGAGGGAAATGAAGTCACCGTAATCCCAGACAGCTGCTCTCTCATTAGAGAGAGGTGACTGCGGGTGGTTTAACCTGAGGGTGAGGGGAGAGGTTGAGACAGAATCCTTCATGGTAACCTCAGCCAGTGCAGGAATTGAAATCACGCTGTTGGCATCACTCTGCATCATAAACCAGCCATCCAGCCTACTGAGCGAACCGTGACTTTAAACAACAACCCAGCCTGCCCTCTCAGGATGTTATAGAAGATGCCATGGCTCAATCTCAGAGAAGAGCAGACAGAGTGTCCTGGTCAGTAATTGTCTCTCATTAAACATCACTAGAACACAACTGGCTGCTATCTGTTTGTGGGAGCTTGCTGTGTATAATTGACTGCCTGCATTAGAACAGTGACCATCCTTTAAAATATACTCCCTTTACTGGAAAGTGCTTTGGTCTATCCTGAGGTCATGAAAGGTGCTACTGAAATACAAGCATCAATTTCTTTAAGTGTTGAGAAACACTTAACATAATGTATGAAATGTGCTCAGCAAGATCCCACACACAGCCAACCTGATCATCTGTTTGCATTGACATTGGTCAAGGATAAATATTAACCATAACACTAGGAGATCTCCCCTTCAGTGCAGGGCTATGGACAAAGGAGAGAGTGAGACGAGTGGAGGTGCTCATGCAGAGTTCCGGAAGGAAATTGAGGAGCTCAATGGCCTCCTCTGTGCTATAACCATTGTGTGTTTCTATAGCCCTGTGCTCCGAGAGAGCAGGTGGGGCTGTGGGCTATCATCTCATCCAAAGAACAGTGCTCCTGGACAATGGGCAGGTATGCCAGTCAGCAGGATTTGGCCAATGGTGTCATTCTAGGAGCTGTGAGAGCTAGCGTGGGTGCTGTGGCAGTGTCGAACCAGGAGGCCAGGGCTCAGGTTCTACTTGCTGTAGAGGTGTGTGATAGTATATCTGAACTATTTCATTCAAAATACCTACAAGGAGCTGAGCTGAGCTGAGCCCAGGATTATAATCCGCTCTAGTCACCAAGTACACACTGACCGCCAAACAGCATCCCATCCAGACCCACCCCCCTATTCTATCCCCATCACCCACATTCACCATGGCTAACCCAACTAACCTGCACATCCCTAGAAACTATGGGGCAATTTAGCATGGCCAATCCACCTAACCTGCACATCTTTGGACTGTGGGAGGAAACCCGCACAGACACGGGGAGACAGTGCAAATTCCACACAGACAGTGGCCCGAGGGGGGAATCAAACCCAGGTCCCTGTGCTGTGAAGTAGCAGTGCTAACCACTGAGCCACCATGCTTCACGTTTAAGTGAGTTGATTGAGTCTTTTGATGACCTAACAGAAAATTACAGATAAGCCTAACATCGGTAGTGGGGCTAATTCTCAAATCCATTATCAAGGACTTTATAGCGGAGCATTTAGAAAGCAGTGACAGTATCAGACAGAGTCAGCATGGATTTATGAAGGGGAGATCATGCTTGACACATCTGTTGGAATTCTATGAAAATGTAACTAGTAGAGTTGACAAGGGGGAGCCAGTCTGTGTAGTATATTTGGACTTCCAGAAATGTTTTGACAAAGTCCCACATAAGAGATTAATGTACAAGACTAAAGCACATGGGACTGGGGGAAGTATATTAAGATGGATAGGAAACTGTTTGGCAGAGAGGAAACAAAGAATGGGAATTAATGGGTCCTTCTCAAATTGGCAGGCAGTAACTAGTGGGGTGCCACAGGGATCGGTGCTGGGACCCCAGCTATTTACAATACATATTAATGATTTAGATGAGAGAACAAAATGTAATGTCTCCAAGTTTGCAGGTGATACCAAGTTGGGTGGGAGGGTGAATTGTGACGAGGATGCAGAGATCCTTCAGCATGATCTCGACAGGTTGGGTGAGTGGGCACATCAATGGCAGATGCAGTATAATTTGGATAAATGTGGGGTTATTCACTTTGGAAGCAAAAGCAAGAAGGCAGATTACTACCTGAATGGCTATAAATTGGGAGAGGGGAGTGTGCAGTGGGACCTGGGTGTCCTTGTGCACCAGTCGCTGAAGGTAAGCATGCAGGTGCAGCAGGAGGTAAAGAAGGTAAGAGAAGGTAAATGGTATGTTGACCTTCATTGTGAGAGGTTTCGAGTACAGGAGCAGGGATGTATTGTTGCAGGTATACAGGGCCTTGGTGAGGCCACATCTAGAATATTGCGTACAGTTTTGGTCTCCTTTTCCAAGGAAGGATACTCTTGCACTCGAGGGAGTGCAGCGAAGGTTTACCAGGCTGATTCCAGGAATGGTGGGTCTGACATATGAGGAGAGATTGACTAGGTTAGGATTGTTTTCGCTGGAGTTCAGATGAATGAGGGGGGATCTCATAGAGACTTATAAAATTGAAACAGGATTGGACAGGGTAGATACAGGGAGGATGTTCCCGATGATGGGTGTGTCCAGAACCAGGGGTCACAGTATGAGGATTCAGGGTAGACCATTTAGGACGGAGATGAGGAGACATTTCTTCACCAGAAGAGTGGTGAGCCTGTGGAATTCATTACCACAGGAAGTAATTGATGCCAAAACATTGAATGTGATCAAGAGGCAACTGGATATAACACTTCGGGCGAATGGGATCAAAGGTTACAGGGAGAAAGCAGGATTAGGCTATTGAGTTGGATAATCAGCCATGATCGTGATGAATGGTGGAGCAGGCTCAAAGGGCCGAATGGCCTCCTCCTGCTCCTATCTGCTATGTTTTTATGTAAAGTGTTAATGACACTGATGTGATGTACAGCTTCCAAAGAAAAGTTTAAACATACCCGACAGGTACAAGCCTGTGGAATAAAAGGGGCAGGAACAGTTTGGGGCTGACATCGGTTCAGGGACAGGAGCAGAGGCAAAGTGTTGCTCGTCAGTCCCTGGAGGGTTCAATCACAGGATTCCAACCCCTCACCCCGACCCAGGGGTTGGGGTTAGGACCCCTACTTTTCTTCTTTACAAAGCTGATCGGTAGCAGCAATGATTTTGATCACAGTTACTCAGATGATATTCTTTTCCCCTTCGGGGGATAAAAATGGAAAGGCAGAATATGCAACTGTAGGAGATGTCATTCCTTATCTAGAAGTTAGAAAAAAAAAGCCAAACAAACTGATAGGTTTCTCTCGAGTGTATTTTTAATGACACACCTTAAAGGTGAAAATTGAACCATCATTCAGATTTAGTTTACACAAACAACATTAATTTGTGTGCACTGTTAGTTCTCTATACTGATGCATTTAGATTCAACACCCTGAGGGATAGCATATACAATTTCCACTAAGTTGAATGTCAGATTGAAAGAGTTTAAATGAAATGTTGTGATGTGTGTGAAGGCTTGATTTTCAGCTCTGTGGAAGTCACTTAAGTCTCTGCTAATAATCTTTCACTGAAACGTGACAAAGGTTCAAAACTCAATTGCCACTTGAGAGCTTGTTCATAAAAAGTCAATCTCAGAAAACTGTGCTAACAATCTTCAAACCTCAGGATAATCTGACTTTTACAGTCTTGTAAAAAAGAACAACATGAAACATCTCTCAGTCACTAATCTTGTTTTTATCCGGTGATCTCCCCCTACTCCCACTGCCTCCAAACTCAGTCCCCAACCTCACACAACCCGCTTCTACCTCCTTTCCAAAATCCACACACAGGACTGCCCAGGTAGACCCATTGTTAGTGCCTGCTCCTACCCACAGAACTCATGTCTTTCTACTGCTACTGTATTTTTTTTTCCCCTTGTCCAGTCCCTTCCCCCGTACATCCACGATTCATAGAATTTCATAGAATCCCTACAGTGTGGAAACAGGCCCTTCGGCCCAACAAGTCCACACTGACCCGCAGACACATCACCCAGACCCATTCCCCCTATAACCCTCTCTAACGCTTTACATCAGTTTAAGAATTTCCAGTTCTCCAGCTTACCATGGATGTGCAATCCCTTTACACCTCTATCGCCCATCAGGACAGTCTCAGGGCTGTCTGCTTCTTCCTGGAAAAAAGACCTGAGCCGACCCCATCCACTACCATGCCAAGCTCAGCCTCACCCTGAGCAACTCCTCTCATTTCTTCTGATCAAAGCTGTGGCCCCGGGCACCCGCATGGGCCCCAGGTATGGCTGTCTCTTTGTGAGGTGCATGGAACATTCCTTGTTCCAGTCCTATTCCAGCCCAACCCACGACACTTTCCCCAGAACATCCTCGATTCTGCTTCCCCCTCTCATTTGGAATTGCAAAAATTTAATCTATTTCTCTTCCAATTTTCACCACGCTCTAACGTTCACCTGGTCCATCTCTGACTCCTCCCTTCCCTTCTTTGACATGTCTGTTTCCATTTCTGGGGATAGGCTGGCCAACAGTATCCATTACAAACTCAATCCAATCTACAATATTCGCTGCTCACAATGTGTCCTCCTCTACATTAGGCAGATGAAATGCAGACTGGGAGATTGTTTTGGGGAACACCTACATTCTGGCCACAAAAACAACCAGAGCTTCCAGTTGGGAAAGCTTAACTGCTCTGGCAGCATTTGTGAAGAAAAAAAAACAGAGTTAAAGTTTTGAGTCCGGTGACCCTTCTTCACAGATGCTGTCAGACCTGCTGAGCTTTTCCAGCAACTTCTGTTTCTGTTCCCGATTTACAGCATCCACAGTTCTTTGTTTTTACTGTGCTTCCAGTTGCCTGCCACTTTAACACACCACCGTGTTCCGTGGCCAACACCTCTGTCTCAGGCTTGTTGCAGTGTTCCAGCAAAGCTCAGCACAAGCTCATTTTCCACATGGGGACCCTGCAGGACTCAATATCAAGTTCATTCATTTTAAGGCTGGAACATCTTCGCTCATGCTCTTACCCCAAACTCCACACACCAGGCCATCACATGGTTGCTACCACAGACAACCCATTCATTGTCCAGCTGCTAATGGTCTGCATTAGCATCTATTGATACAGCCAGGCTGACCTTTATCCACTTCTTTGTCTGCCCAACTGTTTTTCTCTCTCTCTCCCCCCGCAATCTCTGCATTTACTCCTCCCCACTGACCCCAATCCAGCTTCAGCATATATACCAACCTTTTCCCAGCTACAAACAGTTCTGTAGAAGGGTCACAAAGTTAATTCTGCTTCTCTCTCCACAGTTGCTGTCGGACCTCTTCAGTTTGTGTTTTTGTTGCTAGATATGAAGCATCTTCCTCAGTTGGAACTTTGTCTCTTTGAGACTTCTTCCACTTTCTTTTCTCATTTGATCTCTCCCTTTCTCTCACAGTTAATGGCTTTATCTTTCCCTCTGTCTGGGAAGATATTTTCACTAGAGTGAAATTAGGACGGTGATGGTCATCCACTTTGTTTTTGACACAGCACTCAAACCAATCTGTTCAGGGTATAGGGTTCTTGGATGCAGGAATTTACCAGAGTTTTGTTCTGCAGAGACACACCAGTATCTCTGGACAAAAACTTATGAAACCAAAAACACTTGAGAGACACCGCACCCTTTAAAAGAATCCAGTTAGGCTGGTCCTGGGAGTGTCAGGGGAGCATGTTAATTCAATGTGGCCAGGGCTCAAAGTCTAAGCACAAGTTAGTACCTGAAAATATACAGGGACGAAACATGGGATTGATGCTCTCAGCAACAGCTTGTAGTGGCCTATTTCTGTTCTTAAAATGATAGGGAAGGAGGAGTAAAAGGAAAAAAAGAATAGGGAAATTATAAACATTTTCAACTTTTCTTAAGATTGATCTAAACAAAATTGAGTGCCTGACACTGATAACAGCATTACATTTGGAAAGACATCTTTGTTTGTTTTCAGGTTTCCATACATTAACACATCTATCAAAGTATCCACTGGATACTCCGACATCGAGACAAATATAAAATAACGAGATATGGAATGTCACAATTAAGCAGTTGTTAATTCAGTCTTCGTACCACATTGATTCATGTCACCAGCATCTCCAGGGTTTTGCTTGTTCCCAGAATGGGACAAAATGGGTCGGCACGAGTCTGACAGTTGTCAGAATGTTTCTGTCTGGCAGCAAAATGTGCAGAGACAGAGATGGATACACACTGCACAGGGGGGGTTTGTGGAAAAAAAAAAGGATCATTTTGATAAATGCAGCGACACACATAAATAGGAAGGTTGCGCAGAAAACAAAGTATTTCTGTTCCATTTGACATACATGCTAGAATCCTGAATGCAATACTCACGAAATTAATGTGCTGTCTTCCAGCAAAGCCTCTGACATAATATTTTACCATAAAACACAATCACTAATCTCTCTGATTGGATCTATCAATTCTCAAAGTCTGTTCTTTTCAGTGACTGAGAGCAAAAACTTGGTTTGCTGAAAGCATGTAAAATATCAGACATTCAATTGTCCTTTTAATTGTTTTACATTTAGAAACTTTTATTTTGTGAAACATTATGTAAATTACAATAACCAATAGAAAATACAGTTCCTGCTGATACCAATCGCTCTAAGAAAAAGCTCAGTTTAGCAGATTAATTTAAAACATATTGAAGCAGAAACTGCAAGATATTTCCCAGAAATAAGATCTTTATGACGAACATTACAGATTATGCAGTTATATTTTAGAAATTATTATTGACAGGAACACCTGTTTCATTGCTTCCAATCAATAAAATTATTAATAAGTTATGAGTATCAAGAAATATATCTGTAATTTACAGATTCTAACTAGATTAACTATCTAATACAATCATTTGCTAACATTCCAATGGTTAATGCTTCTTTAAGACTAAAAGAAATGATGAATATAAATAAGTATCCAGTGTCATATATAACACAAACCACACCATCCATGTTACATTCTACAAAACCTGTTTACAGTCCAGACAATACCCTGACTAGTTATGTCCTTTTTTTTAAAATATATATTTATTAATGAGTTGTGCTGTCATTTCAGTGCAAAGACTGTAGTGCATGGTATAAACAACACAAAAATTACTCCATTCAATACCCTTATCCTCCCACCCCACCCCTTTGTGTAGATGTCCCACTCCCAGACCAATCAGAATAAATTATGCTGGCAGTCTCGGAGCCGTCTTGAATTGGAATTTACTCCCGTCCTGAGTGCTTCCCCCAATTTCTACCCCAAGTGGACAATTCCCAAATCAGTTACACTGCCAACACCTGAACAATGGTTCCATGTTTCCTCTGGAACAGTAGACAATGGAGCCTGACACTGAGGCAGCTCAGACCCAGCTGGCACTGCCATGCAGTGTGACGGCGAGAGTTTCACCAATTGATAGAAAACGTCACAGTTCCTCCTGACAATCCCAAAAATATCCTAACCCAGTTTGGTCAGCTGCAAATCACCAAAGATTTTTATCTTATCAATTCCTGACAAGTCAGAGACACGATGGTGAAAATCAAAGAGCTGGTGCCCATCGACAAATATACGGAATCGCTGGTATTCGCAGTGCATCTCCAGCTGTAAAACATGCCAACCAAACAAAGATACTGCCTTTGAGAAAATCTGCGATTATCAAAACAAACATCATTATTAAAATACGTTCCATTTCTACATTCAACTCATGTCTCCCTGCGAATAGGAAGGAAGTTGTTAAACTTGAAAGGATGCAGAAAAGATTTACCAGGAGGTTGCTGGGGTTAGAGGGTTTGAGCTACAGGGAGAGGCTGAATATAGGCTGGGGCTGTTCTCCCTGGAGTATCAGAGGCAGAGGGGTGACCTTATAGAGGTTTATAAAATCACGAGGGGCATGGTTAGGGTGAATAGTAAAGGTCTTTTTCCCAGGATAGGGGAGTCCAAAACTAGAGGGGACAGGTTTAAGGTGAGTGAGGAAAGATTTAAAAGGGACCCAACGGACAACTTTTTCACACAGAAGGTGGTGTGTGTATGTAATGAGCTGCCAGAGGAAGTGGTGGAGGCTGGTACAATTACAACATTTAAAAGGCATCTGGATGGGTATATGAATAGGAAGGGTTTAGAGGGATATTGGCCAAATGGGAGTAGATTAATTTAAGATATCTGGTCAGTATGATCAAGTTGAACCGAAGGGTCTGTTTCTGCACTGTACATCTAAGATTCTATTTACCCAGAATACTAAACAGATAAAATATTAGCCATAATTTCATGGGAACAAGATGCCGTTCAGCAAGACATCACTGATCTGTGCCCTAACTCCAGATACACTAACTTTTGCCCAACCCTCCTTAACACCTTCCAAAAACTGCTAGATCAGATTTCACATTCACAACTGGTCGAGCATCGACTCCCATTTGCAGAACATCCTACAAACTTCCACTACCCTTTGAAAACAGAAAGGTTTCATCATTTCACTCTTAAAACGCTCTGTCCCTGGGTTTAAGGCTACTTTAATTCGGTGCACCATCACAATACAAACGTAACCAATGTGAATTCCTTTAATCAGACCAGTGGATAGAAGTAATAACTAGTATGGTACAAAGCCATACAAACTAAGGTATATACCATATTTAACACCAAGTGTGATTTGCCCAATCCACCCATAGTCAGCGCCTAGTTCCTGTGTTGGAAGGTGCTGGGATGAGAATGCAGTGAGACAGTAACAATCCTTTCCACAGTTGAAGTGGTTTGTTAACACCGACTGTCTGGATTAACATGAATGAGCAGTAATGGGGGTTGGGGACTAGAGAGCTGTCAACAGAAGATAGCAGTGTCTTTCAGGAGTGGAGACACAGAAAGTAGAAAAAGACAAGGTATTCCTGTCAAAAAATTTAGTCACAAATTTAAAAAAAAATTAACATATTTCTCCCTCCGTAAATATGATGTGTCCTGTTTTCAGGTCTCAAAAGTCAAGTACCATATCCTGCTTTCTGAAATGGAAAATCATTCCCACTTTTAACAGTAATTTATAATTACATTAAACCAATGTATAATTCCAAACAAGTAACATGTTCCAATTTGCTCTGTTTCAAGGTCAGCCACTATCAAAAATAAACCACCTCTATTTCTGTGCAGTAACAGCCACCGCTCACAGCAGCGTATAAATTCACAGGAGCAAGGATGTTTGATCTATTACCCACAGTGCTCAGTGATCAGGTTTTGACAGGATCTGGGCCTTGTAGATACCTGAAGGAGAACTGTTGTTGTGTCAAGTTATTCTGATCCTGGTTATGTAGTCCATATATAACATGTTATACAGTAACTCAAGGGCAACTAGACACAGGCAATAATGCTGGCCTGCCAGCAACACCCACGTCCCGTAAGTGAGTGAAAAATAACACTTTGTTCTTACTACAAACAAAATCCAGTATTCGTAGAACTTGTGTCTCATGACTTTCCAAGTCTCAGCTGAACAATAACGAATAAAGTAACTTAAAAAAAAGCATTTTAGTACCAATAGTGAGATGGTTTAAATATTTTCACATGAGCTTATAACTTCCAAGCCATGTCACTGATGGTTAACAATCTACAGTCTTTCTTGCAAGTCGTGGAAATGTTTTACAGTTTCTATAATCTTACTTTACAAGGCTCCTCAAACATGGGATTTCATCCTTGCATGGTCAGGGGAGGGGCGATGTATCAGACACCCCCGGCTAATGTTCTAGGACAGGAGTCCCAATCTCATCAAGGCCAGTGGAGATACTTGAATTTCATACAAATGTAGAATTGAAAGCCGGTCTCATGGCAACCACGCAACTACCGATCATTGTAAAACCCCCTCTGGATATCTGCCATCCTTACCTGGGCATAGAGTCAGAGGTTTACAGCATGGAAACTCACCCATATTGCTCAGATTACACAATTAATCTAGCCCCATTCGCCTGCAATTGGTCCATACCCATCCATACCCTATCCCATCCATGTACCTGTCCAAATGTTTCTTAAATAAAAAAGTTGTACTTGTTTCCATCACTACTTCTGGCACCCTGTGTCAAAAAAAAACTGTCCCTCTGGACCCTTCTGTATCTCTCCCCTTAAACCTATGCATGGTCTGGCCTATGTGTCACTCCAGACCCTTGGCAATGTGGTTGAGTCTGAACTGCCCTTTGAAATGACTCAGCAAGGATATTCTGATCCAGAGCAATTAGGAATGGGCAATAAATACTGGCCTAATCAGTCATGCCAATATCTCATGAGTAAATTAAAAAATTATTACTATGTCCTCACATAATGGGCCCAATTGTAACTCTGCAAGTGCATGGGTTTTGGATGGGTTAAAAATGGCAACTAATGTACTTATTGCTTTGCATCCACTCCCAACTCTCCCCTACTCCAGTCTTTCACCACGTGAATCCAAGAGAATCATTACATAGAATAATGTGTTACATTGTTGTAATGGCCAACTTTTTTCATATCATTACTTACGGTGGAATGTGCAAATGCAGAGTCAGAGCAAGATTCCTTGGGTGAGGAATACTGTTGTTAATTTCCATTCAATTACTGTATGGAATCAGAATCAGCCATCATGCCTCCGATTCACTCCCCAGTTTCCACCAGCACCTTCCAGGCAATGGCACATCATCACATTCTTGTTTCTCAGGCCGTCTCTGGTTCTTTGCAATCATCTTATAAAGTGTTTCTGTGTTACACAGTGTAAATAGGGAGCCTGGATCTTCACTGATCTACTTCCAGACACTTGCACTGCAGACAGACGTAGTAAAGGTGACTGCGGAATTAATTTGAGAACGTCAGTTCACAGATTTCTCTGTGAATCTGTAGACGATGTGCTCTCATTATCTGGATCAGGGCAGAAGGCCCTGTGTAGGCCAGCGAAGTGCAAGCCGTAGACTTAGCTGTAAGCCAGCTGAAAATGGCAATGGAGGGACTTTTAGCTAAATTAACGAAGATGGCCAAAAATACATTCGTCTCCTTAATGATTGTGTCATAAGGATTAATTACATCTGGTGTTGTTTAGGTGTCTCAACATGACATTCAGAAGTTGATATAATTCACATTTAAGAGGCAAAAATGGTTACAATGAACTTAAATGCAACTAATAAAACAATATCATGCCAGTTAAATTCTGGAACGTTCTTTAGCCTTTAACCCTTAAATTCTGTTCAAAGAAGCTTCCTGTGAATTCACCTTTCAATTGGTGAATTTTTTTTGTATTTGCAGCTCCTGGTTTTGGTTTCCTTCACTAAGTCGGAATATCCTCTCTTTATCGAAGAAATCAAAACCTTAACATCATTTTGAAGGTCTTTCTCAATTTTGAAGACAGGGGATTTGGAGACCCCTCAATTTGCACAAGTCTAAAGAAAAGACCCACCTAATCACAGAAACAGACCCTTTGGTCCAACTCGACCATATATCCTAAATTAATCTAGTCCCATTTGCCAGCATTTGGCCCATATCCCTCTAAACCCTTCCTATTCATGTACCAATCCAGATGCCTTTTAAATATTGTAATTGTACCAGCCTCCACCACTTTGTGGGAACTCATTCCATACACGCACCACTCTCTGTGTGAAAATGTTGCCCCTTAGGTCCCTTTAAAGTTTTCCCCTCTCACCTTAAGCCTATGCCGTCTAGTTTTGGACTCTCCCAGCCTGGAAGAAAGATTTTGGCAATTCGTCCTAGCCATGCCTGTTATGATTTTATAAACTTCTATAAAGGTCACTCCTCAGCCTCCAACGCCCCAGGGAAAATAGCCCCAGCCTATTCAGCCTCTCCCTACAGCTCAAACCCTCTAACCCCGGCAACATCCTTGTAAATCTTTTCTGCATCCTTTCAAGTTTAACAACATCTTTCCTGTAGTAGGGAGACCAGAGTTGAATGCAGGTTTTCCAAAAGTGGCCTAACCAATGTCCTGTACAGTTGCAACATGACCTCCCAACCCCTACACTCAATGCACTGACCAATGAAGGCAAGCATACCAAACACCTTCTTCACTATCCTGCCAAGCTGTGACTCCACTTTCAAATAACTATGAACCTACACCCCAAGACCTCTGTTTGGCAACAATCCCCAGGACCTTACCATTAAGTGTACAAGTCCTTCCCCAGTTTGCCTTTCCAAAATGCAGCACCTCACATTGATCTACATTAAACTCCGTCTGCCACTCCTCGGCCCACCTGATTAAGGTCCTGTTGCACTCTGAAATAACCTTCTTCGTCGTTCACTACACCATCAATTTTGGTGTCTTCTGCAAACTTACTAACTATTCCTTCCGTATTCACATCCAAATGTTTAATTTTTGATGACAGTTGTAACTTCTCAATGCTGGTATCATCTGTGTCAATGTTTTGTTGTGCGTTGGGTCTCCTGCAGTGATATTATCCCCAGATTTACATAGGGAGGCCAGAGCTCCCATCTGCTACAAACACATACTCACCCTAAATGGCTGGTCTGGGATGAAGGGGAAATATGGAATCGAAGTCTCCTCCTCTCCCCATTCTCCAGAGACAAAAGCATTTCGGACAAACTGCTGATCGGAAAATCTTGCCTGGAGTTCGACGGCAACATCAGCTGGTGATACATCAGAGTCTCCACAGCACAGGCTGATCTCAAAGCTTCAACATGGGGGAAGAGGGGAAATGTCAGTGTCAGTCACTAAAATACTTTCCGAAGGTTGCAAAGGCTAAAACTGAGGAGACTGTCTGGATCAACAACATACTTTTACACAGCAGCCTTAACCTGGTAAATTATCCCAAGGCATTTCAAGAGAGCGATTATAAAACAAAGAGATCAGACAAAGCCATGCAGGAGACAGTAGATCATTTTAAAAGGAGGACAGAGAGAGAGAGATGCCCAGAGGGGTTTGTGAGGGAGTGAGTTCCAAAGCTCACGACCCAAGTAGCTGAAAGCATGGTCCCCAAAAGCAGAGTGAAATGGGAAAGGGATTGTTTGAAAAATCAAGGATTGCGGAAGGCATTGCTACGCTGTTAAAAAGTAACAAACTCATCGTAAGTGGTGTTTACGCTGCTGTTTTATTCAAGCTGTGCAGGAGGTTGTTTGTATACAGGCCAGCACCAGCAGGTGTGTATAAAGTGAGATTCAGCCAGCAACAGGTTGCTGATTGGTTTGTGGATGGCATAAGCTATCAGCCTGACAATGATCTGATTGGCTCCTGCGTAGCTGAACAGCTGGTGGGTATTAACAATACTAGCAGAAACCTCCAGCCAGCTGCAAGGGGAAGATGGTGTGTCTTTCTCACCGTAAAATGCCTGAAGGAAGCCAGTTCACTTTTCCTCACCAGTTGCTGTAAGCTGTGGCCTTTAACCAGTAACTAAGAGACATTGCAGTTACTGTACCAAAGTGTAGAGCTGGATGAACACAGCAGGTCAAGCAGCACCAGAGGAGCAGGAAGGCTGACGTTTCGGGCCTAGACCCAGAAGGGCCTTCCTGCTCCTCTGATGCTGCTTGGCCTGCTGTGTTCATCCAGCTCTACACCTTGTTATCTCAGATTCTCCAGCATCTGCAGTTCCTACTATCCCTGTTACTGTACCAATTGGCTGTACCTCCTGAAAAGTGAAAAGAATGCGGAGAGAGATTAAAGAACAGAAAATTCTGGCAGGCAGAAGGATTATCTCAGCGAACCCTGTGGACTGGGGCCAGTGAACTGTTTGTCAAGTTTTGTTTTCACCTGCACTCATGAGTGAGTGGGGGAGGGGGCGCGTGAAGGAAAGTAGTGCTTAGGAGGGGGTTAGAGTTTAACAAGCAGAGCTGTGTCAACATTTGTTACTTGTTCACCTGTAGTCAGAATTTATTTATAATAAATTGTAGATCTTGTTAAGTACAGAAATCTGGCCCATGTTTCCCCTTAACCTGGTAAATTGGGGACTTTACTAAGTAAATGTGGTGACTCTGGCAATAGTGGGGCTAGGTTTTCAGAATGCTACCCCAGAGAGGTGTAACAACATTAACAAAAACTTGTCTCTACAAAGTGCCTTTCACGTTAAAAACAAACATTCAAAGGAGCTTCACGAGTGCATTATAAAAATTAAAAAATATCTGAACCGCGAAGGCTTCATAAACTGTATAATTAAAACTGGGTCAGAGATAGTAGGAACTGCAGATGCTGGAGAATCTGAGATAACAAGGTGTAGAGCTGGATGAACAAGCAGGCCAAGCAGCATCAGAGGAGCAGGAAGGCTGACGTTTCGGGCCTAGACCCTTCATCAGAGATAGGAGAGGGGAAGAGGATTCTGAAATAAATAGGGAGAGAGGGGGAGGCGGATAGAAGATGGATAGAGGAGAAGATAGGTGGAGAGGAAACAGACAGATCAAAGAGGCGGGGATGGAGCCAGTAAAGGTGAGTGTAGGTGTGGAGGTAGGGAGGGGATAGGTCAGTCCAGGGAGGACGGACAGGTCAAGGGGGTGGGATGAGGTTAGTAGGTAGGAGATGGGGGTCGGGCTTGAGATGGGAGGAGGGGATAGGTGGGAGGGAGGACAGGTTAGGGAGGCAGGGACAAGCTGGGCTGGTTTTGGGATGCGGTAGGGGGAGGGGAGATTTTGAAGCTTGTGAAATCCACATTGATACCATTGGGCTGCAGGGTTCCCAAGCGGAATATGAATTGCTGTTCCTGCAACCTTCGGGTAGCATCGTTGTGGCACTGCAGGAGGCCCAAGATGGACATGTTGTCTGCGGAATGGGAGGGGGAGTTGAAATGGTTCCCAGGATGAGGCATTCCACTCCCGTACATCTCAGATGTCCTCATTTTTCAAGGACCGCAACTTCCCCCACTCAGTGGTTGAGAACGCCCTCGACCGTGTTTCCCGCATCTCATCCCTCACACCCCCTCCCCGCAATAACAACCAAAACAGAATCCCCCTCGTCCTCACGTACCACCCCACCAACCTCTGGATCCAACGCATCTTCCTCCGACACTTCCGCCATCTGCAATCCAACCCCACCCTTATCTGCTTTCCGGAGGGACCACTCTCTCCGAAACTCCCTTGTCCGCTCCACACTCCCCTGCAGCCCCACCTCACCCGGCACCTTTCCCTGCAACCGCAGGAAGTGCTACACCTGCCCCTACACCTCCCCCGTCACCCCCATCCCAGGCCCCAAGAAGACTTTCCACATCAAGCAGATGATCACCTGCACATCTGCTAATGTGGTATATTGCATCCGCTGTTCCCGTTATGGCCTCCTCTACATCGGGGAAACCAAGCGGAGGCTTGGGGACTGCTTTGCAGAACACCTACGCTCGGTTCGCAATAAACTACTGCACCTCCCAGTCGCGAACCATTTCAACTCCCCCTCCCATTCTGCAGATGACATGTCCATCCTGGGCCTCCTGCAGTGCCACAACGATGCTACCCGAAGGTTGCAGGAACAGCAACTCATATTCCGCTTGGGAACCCTGCAGCCCAATGGTACCAATGTGGACTTCACAAGCTTCAAAATCTCCCCTCCCCCTACCGCATCCCAAAACCAATGCAGCTCGTCCCCACCTCCCTAACCTGTCCTTCCTCCCACCTATCCCCTCCTCCCACCTCAAGCCCCACCCCCATCTCCTACCTACTAACTTCATCCCGCCCCCTTGACCTGTCCGTCCTCCCTGGACTGACCTGTCTCCTCCCTACCTCCCCAGCTACACTCACCTTTACTGGCTCCATCCCCGCCTCTTCGACCTGTTGGTTTCCTCTCCACCTATCTTCTCCTCTATCCATCTTCTATCCGCCTCCCCCTCTCTCCCTATTTATTTCAGAACCCCCTTCCCCTCCTCCATTTCTGAAGAAGGGTCTAGGCCCGAAACGTCAGCCTTCCTGCTCCTCTGATGCTGCTTGGCCTGCTGTGTTCATCCAGCTGTACACCTTGTTATCTCTAATTAAAACTGGGGATGGACAAGAGGCCAGATTGGAGTAAAGCAGAGGAGTGGAGAAGGTTGATGAGATTCCAGAGTTGGACACAAAGTCATGGACAGATTTGAAAACAACAGTGAGAATTTTACAATTACAAAGTGTAATATACAAGAATCTTTCAACACACAATATACAAAAAAAAGTTTAAATAGATACTGCAGTTACAAGTTAATACAGCCACAATCCAATCACAATATCTCTGACATAACTCTGTGTGGACAAATTGTAACCAGTTTCTGAACCACACTAACCAGACTGTTAAAGGTCAAATGGCAAAACTTGAATATCTCCCACCTACAATGCAGCTCCATGTTTTTGTCTACTGGCATGACACTGCATGAAGGGAATAATTTCTGGAGGCAATTCCTTTTCTAGCTGCATACTTGAAATATTTGTCAAAAAAACAAGATCAATCCTGAAATGTCTTAGAAACACACAAGTTAAAACAAACTAAAGATGCTGAGTTCTTGTGGAAAACAAAAGACTGGGGCTTATCATTGACCAGAAACTCAACAGGACTCACCACATAAACACAGTGGCTATGACAGCACATTGGAGGTTAGGAATACTCACCTCCTGACTCCATGACCTCACCCTGAGCACCAAACCATCATCTCCCAAACCATCCACAACCTCATCACCTCAGGTGACCTCCCACCCACGGACTCCAATCTCATCTTTCCCCAACCTCGCACTGCCCGCTTCTATCTCCTTCCCAAAATCCACAAACCTGAATGCCCTGGTCGACCCATTGTCTCCGCCTGCTCCTGCCCCTCCGAACTGATCTCCAACTATCTGGACTCCATTTTCTCCCCCTTGGTCCAGGAACTCCCTACCTATGTCCGTGACACCACCCATGCCCTCCACCTCCTCCAGAACTTCCAATTCCCCGATCCCCAACACCTCATCTTTACCATGGACGTCCAGTCCCTCTACACCTGCATTCCCCATGCAGATGGCCTAAAGGCCCTCCGCTTCTTCCTGTCCCGCAGGCCCGACCAGTCCCCCTCCACTGACACCCTCATCCGCTTAGCCGAACTCGTCCTCACACTCAACAACTTCTCTTTCAATTCCTCCCACTTCCTACAGACAAAGTGGGTGGCCATGGGTACCCGCATGGGCCCAAGCTACGCCTGCCTCTTCGTAGGTTACGTGGAACAATCCCTCTTCTGTACCTACACCGGCCCTAAACGCCACCTCTTCCTCCATTACATTGATGACTGTATCGGCGCCGCCTCGTGCTCCCATGAGGAGCTCGAACAGTTCATCCACTTCACTAACACCTTCCACCCCAACCTTAAGTTTACCTGGACCATCTCTAACACCTCTCTCCCCTTCCTGGACCTCTCTGTCTCTATATCGGGCAACCACCTAGAAACCGATATTCATTTCAAGCCCACCGACTCCCACAGCTACCTAGAATACTCCTCCTCCCACCCACCTTCCTGCAAAAATGCTATCCCCTATTCCCAATTCCTTCGCCTCTGCCGCATCTGCTCCCAGGATGAGGCATTCCACTCCCGTACATTTCAGTTGTCCTCGTTTTTCAAGGACCGTAACTTCCCCCCCTCAGTGGTCGAGAACGCCCTCAACCGTCTCTCGCACATCTCCCGCAACTCACCCCTCACACCCCGTCCACGCAATAAGAACCAAA
>NC_063340.1:1787786-1788378 GCF_021869965.1 Rhincodon typus | reverse complement strand
CTCCACACTCCCCTCCAGCTCCACCACACCCGGCACTTTTCCCTGCAACCGCAGGAGGTGCTACACCTGCCCCCATACCTCCTCCCTCACTCCAATCCCAGACCCCAAGAAGACTTTCCACATCAAGCAGATGTTCACCTGCACATCTGACAATGTGGTATACTGCATCCACTGTACCCGGTGTGGCTTCCTCTACATCGGGGAAACCAAGCGGAGGCTCGGGGACCGCTTTGCAGAACACCTACGCTCGGTTCGCAATAAACAACTGCACCTCCCAGTCACGAACCATTTCAACTCCTCCTCCCATTCCTCAGATGACATGTCCATCCTGGGCCTCCTGCAGTGCCACAACGATGCCACTCGAAGGTTGCAGGAACAGCAACTCATATTCCGCTTGGGAACGCTGCAGCCCAATGGTATCAATGTGGATTTCACAAGTTTCAAAATCTCCCCTCCCCCTACCGCATCCCAAAACCAGTCCAGCTCGTCCCTGCCTCCCTAACCTGTTCTTCCTCCCACCTATCCCCTCCTCCCACCTCAAGCCGCACCCCCATCTCCTACCTACTAACCTCATCCCGCCCCCTTGACCTGT
>NC_063340.1:1769372-1782786 GCF_021869965.1 Rhincodon typus | reverse complement strand
CTGAGGGAGTGCCGCACTATCACAGGGTCAGTGCTGTGGGATTGCTGCACTGTCACAGAGTCAGTACTGAGGGAGTGCCGCACTGTCACAGGTTCAGTACTGAGGGAGCGCTGCACTGTCACAGAGTCAGTACTGAGGGCGTGCCGCACTGTCACAGGTTCAGTACTGAGGGAGCGCCGCACTGTCGGAGCGTCACTACTGAGGGAAAGCCGCACTGTTGGAGGATCAGTGCTGAGGGAGCGTCGCACTGTCGCAGGGTCAGTACTGAGGGAGCGTCGCACTGTCGGAGGGTCAGCGCTGAGGAACCGCTGAACTGTCGGAGTGTCAGTGCTGAGGGAGTGCCGCACTGTTGGAGGGCCAGCGCTGAGGGAGTGCCGCACTGTCGGAGGGTCAGTGCTGAGGGCGTTCCGCACTGTCGGAGGGTCAGTGCTGAGGGAGCACCACACTGTCGGAGGGTCAGTGCTGAGGGAGCGCCGCACTGTCACAGGCTCAGTACTGAGGGAGCGCCACACTATCACAGGGTCAGTACTGAGCGAGCGCCGCACTATCACAGGGTCAGTAATGAGGGAGTGCCACACTGTCGGAGGATCAGTGCTGAGGGAGCGCCGCACTGTCGGAGGGTCAGTGCTGAGGGAGCGCTGCACTGTCGGAGGGTCAGTGCTGAGGGAGTGCCGCACTGTCGGAGGGTCAGTGCTGAGGGAGTGCCACATTGGCAATGGATCATTGGTTTTAAAAGTTCCCATGGCCTCATTCAAGGCAGATCAGGGAAGCTGTCCCCGCTGCCTTGGCCAATATTTCACCCTCAATTACATCGGTGAAATGAATGGTCTGGTGCTGACATCATTGTCCCTTGTAGGAAGTTACTGTGTGTAAATTGACTGCTGTCTATGTGACATTGTAACAGCGATGTAGCATTGAGACTGCTTTGAGCGTGTATAGGATCCCACAGAAATACATGGCCTTTTCTATCTTCTTTTGTCAAACCTAAGCACAAATTTTATGTTTTCTTAATTTTTTCATGGAATATGCGTGTCACTGGCAAGGCCAGCCTTTGTTCCTTTTCAAGATTGCTCTCAAAGTTGCTGTTTCAGAGGATAGTTAGGTTTCATGATCACTATGACTGAGATTAACTTTGTAATCCTGATTCAAAAACAGAAATTGCTGGTAAAACACAGCAGGTCGGAGAAGGAGAGAGATAGTAGGAACTGCAGATGCTGGAGAATCCGAGACAACAAGGTGCAGGGCTGGATGAACACAGCAGGCCAAGCAGCATCATAGGAGCAGAGAGGCTGACGTTTCGGGCCTAGACCCTTCGGTATAGTTAATATTTCAGGTCCGGTGACTCTCCCTCAGAACATGTTACCTCTGCTCTCTCCCCACAGATATTGCCAGACCTGCTGCGTTTCTCCAGCAATTTCTGTTTTTGTTTCTGATTTCCAGCATCCACAGTTCTTTTGTCTTCTCTATATTCCTGATTTATTAATTGGAGTTTAAATTCTAGCAGATGCTCAGATTGTGATTTGAATCCATGTTCCCGGCTCTCTCTGGGTTTGGATCCAACTGACATTGCTACTGACTGGGCCACCATCCACTCCGATATCCGTCATCTATCCTTCCGTACATTGATAACCACCAAGCTACCATGCAGAAAGTGTGCTATCAATTTTAATGAACATTAATTTGACTTTGTCAGTGATTTAAATATAGATTTTTTTTTAAAGGAACATCCCATGGGAATTCCCAGCCCATGGTAAAGCTGCCTCTTAAAGTTGCTTTTTTGCAATTACTAGGACAGAAGGGTTTTGAATTGTATCTCAATCAATGATCCAAAGGCAATGGAGTGAAAGGAGGCCATTCAGCCCCTTTGACTCTGCTCTGCCATTCAATGAGTTCATGGCTGATCTGATAATCCTCAACTCCGTTTTCCTGCCTTTTCCTTGATTCCCTTCCTGATTAAAATTCCTTCTAAGTCACCCTTGAATATACTTAATGACCCAGCCTCTACAACTCTCTGCGGTAAAGAATGTCACAGATTCAATCCCCTCTGAGAGAAGAAATTCCTCCTCATGTCTGTCTGAAATGGGTGACCCCTTATTTTGAGATGATGACCCTCTGGTCTGATGAAATCTGTCCATACCCAGGATCAGCGTAGTAAGGGTCCTCCAGACCACTTCTACTGCCAGTATTTCTTTCCTTAGGTAAGGGGTCCAAAACTTTTCACATTATTTCAGCTGTGGTTTGGCAATAATTTGAGCAAGACTCCCCTATTTTTATACTCTATTCCCTTAGAAAGAACAGTCCATTTGCTCTCCCTGTAACCCACTGACCTTGGACGCTTGCTTTTTGTGAGTAACTGGTGTAAATATGTGTGCAGGAACAGTGTTAAACTGTTAATGTTAATTCACTGTCAAAACAGACCACGGGGAAGTAATTTAATCCATATAACTAGGCAATTAATCTAATAGGCTACACAGGCATATCTGTCTATCTGTCTCGAGATTAATGATATGTTCCTGTTTTTGTACATGATAGAGAGCTGGTCAAGTCATTTTACTCCCAGCAGCAATAGTAGATCTGTATCAAAGACTGAACAGTAAACACCCAAAATTAAAATTCCTGATCATTATCATTAAGATATTGTATTGCTGATCATTGCTTCATCAAAACCTTTCCCTTAACTGTATAGAAGAAGTAGTCTATACGATAGGTTGGCAATATGTAACACTGCAATGCTCTCACTGTAACAGACATTTGGAGAGAGTATCTATGTTTTACCTCATTGAGTGGTTGGAGGAGGAGATAACGCTGGAGTACAAAGCAGACATGCCTGGTGGTAGGGAGAGGCAGAGAATCAGACTTCCATCAGGGTTGTTGAAATGTTCTGACAGGATTGAGGTGGTCACCGGGGGAATGTTTGGTCACAATCCTGCATCTGCAATCGATCCTTCTCCAGGTGCGAGACCATGTGTCAGTCAAGCCTATAATATCAACTTACACCTTAACCTGAAAGACAAACCGAAAGTGCTGGAAAAACTCAGCATCTGAGGAGAGAGAAACAGATTTAACATTTTGAGCCCAAAGTGAAATGTTTGCATGCGGGATTCTTTGATCTCCTGACTGTATCTCTTCAACATTAGCAAGGGAGGATGTGAACAACAACACCTGCATTTAGATAGCACACCCAAGAAGCACACCATGAGATGAGGCCAACTGTAAATTTTAATGGTCTACTTTGTTGGTATGTAAGCCTGCCCACATGTTAAGATGACATTGCCTTGTTCCAGCTTTGCTCAGCAAAGGGAATGTTTATGCCTTGTTAAAACACTCTTGTGCCGTACTGTCCCTTTAATTCAATACAGGAATTGGTCAATTCTTACCAGTGTTTAAACTCTGCACATGTGGTCAATACAGCAGGTTAACTGTTGGCCAGAGAGAGATGAGGCATTTGCTTTTACAGTCAGGGGTTTATTCCAACTTGCTCATCAGGAACATCAATAACATCAATAACATTGATTATTTGTTCACCATATGTTCATAAATACTTTATATCTACCTACGTCACATATACTGCCACAGAACATGCAAAACAACACTTTTCACTGTATCTCAGTACATGTGACAGCAATAAATCAAATCAAATTTATCACCCTCAGTTAATATATTCGCTATCGTGTATTACAGTTCCATTTGGCTTTAGGCACCTCTACCAGAATGTGTCAGCTAATAACAGATACATTCTTAAAAATAAACCAATATCTATACAATAATAATGCTAAACAAACAGAAAAGTACAAAATGACAACATATTGTCCAGAATGATAACATATTCCTGATTTTTAGTTCGCATTAAAGCTCCAAAGATCCTTTTTCCCCCAGTATTTGTCATAGTTTCCAGGAGTTTGCTCCTTCCTTTGTAAGGCCTGTTGCTATCCAGCCATTTCCACTCAAGGATTTCCCTGTTCTCCAATTTCTGTTTTAAAACTTCAAAATCAATCCTTTTTTTTCATTCTCACATTTCATTGAATGCATGTTATCCTATTTACTGATTATTTTATTATCTACTGATCTATTTTCAATGCAGCACCAAATAACATCGCTGAATTTCTTTTTTAGAATTCCTTCCAATACTTTCACTAAGTAAAATGTCATACCTACTGACTCACCATAAACAAGAGCCTCCACAGCTGAGGTACTTTTGCCTGTCCTTCTCATTTTGTTAGCTTCCCAAAGTAAAGGGCAACATTTACCTCCCTCGCCCGCAAGAAAAAATAATAAACTTTCTTGCATTTGATAACCCCTTACAGAGGTTTGCATAAGAAGCATCACCAAAAAAACAACAATTTTCATGGTCTTGGCATCGCCTATTGATGGAAATTTTAAAACACGATGCTCTACTCTTAATTCTTTCCGTGTTCTGTTTGCCAGAATAATATCTTCCACGTTGATATTATTCATAATTGTACTCAGCTCTAATACTTTAAAATAAAACAAAACAAAAAAAAGCTGTGGATGCTGGGGATCTGAAACAAAAACAGAAATTGCTGCAGAAACTCAGCACGTCTGGCAACATCTGTGAAGAGAGAGAAACAAAGTTAACATTGGGTCATTGGACTTGAAATGTTAACCCTGTTTCTCTCTCCACAAACGTTTGCAGACTTGCTGAGTTTCTCCAACAATCTCTGCTTATGTTTCTAATATTTCAAAACTGCCATCTGGTCTTGTTTGAGTCCACAGCCAATTCAGCTGGCCAATTAGACTTCACAATTCCTCCAATTCAGTTTTGGAAGCGACTATATCTTTTTGTGAGGCCCTACTTTGAAAAATTGCAATGGGGCTAATATTTTCCAAATAAGATTGCTGATGCAGAGTGATATTTACTCTATTTCGTCTGATTTCCAATTTAATGTAATCAAAAGCCCCTGAAGACTGACTTCCAATTTTGAGTTCTGCTTAAAGTCCATTTATGACAATGTTTTCAGATTCAATGCTCCCAACCCATGAAAAAAATTGGACATGCATCATAAAGACGCCTGAGAGGTTCTTCCTCCAGTGGCTCTACTTTCAACTACAGATGGTCCGAATGTAATAAGATGAACCTCACTGAGATGTGTCAAACACCAAAGGTGTCATTTAGGCCATAATCAGATTTATTTAACTTCGACTATGACCCCACTGCGTTTGGCACCTTGTTCTGAAGGCAGAGAGTCTCTACCCTTTCACACTGATCTCCCTCTGGAAATGCAGCTTTAATACCGATTGATCTACACTCTCAAGCATTTGTAGTTAACAAAGCCCAGAAAATACTCAAACTTGCTTTTCCTGCCATTGATGAATCCACCTTAATTCTTGATCCTCCACGTGTCTTGCTTTAGCGTTCAATCCCATCAGGGGGCAGCTTTTCAGAGTGTACCCACCTCTGGGATAGGGCTGGTTGTCCCTATCTGACACCTCTGTGTACACCCTAAAATCTCTCCAGGTGTGTAATTCCTGTTGTTAGGCAACTTTTATTAACTTGTTTTCCAATTAATTCATAACCACTAGGACTTCCCGATTATATGGGAGTCTGCTTCAAGTGATATTTCTAGTTTGTGCTATACTTCTTGTCATTATTAAACTACACCCTCTATTTTGCCTTCCGTCACTTTCTCGTCTTTTACTATTTGCTCCCCCTCCTATTCATTCAATTTCTTTTGACAGTTTGTGATCTGTCTTTAGGGACATGTTCTCCCCTGGACCCAGTGTTTGAGCTTACGCTGCACCATGTTCCCAATCCATGGACTTGTCTCTCATGCTGTGCATTTAACAAGTTGTTGTATTTTCTAGGGGCCATCCCCACAGGTAACAGTCATGTTTTCTCCATTGACTACCCCCAGTGGTATATATTTGACTTTAATGCACACATTTTGGAGCGTCTTTTGGGACCAATGGCTTCATGTTGATCACCAGAATTGATCTGTCCTTCACCTGACCCTTGTAGTTGGGGCAGATCACTAATGGCTAAGGGAACGTTCAGACTTGCAGCTGAAACTAACTGATATGGGCTATATCCCTGAACCGTGCACAGCCCACACTGCTGCAGTCAATCTGCAAACATTGGATGAACCATTTTGTCTATTACTGCTTGATTCCTTTCACACACCCCATTGTTCGAAAAGCTTCCTGCTGTCGTAATCATAACTACTTCATTAGCGTTTCCACAGATATCTCTCTTCACCATGAGCAAATTACCCCCATTATCTGTCAGAAATTTTTACCAGTGCTCCAGCTCCAGTCCTTACCACTTTTCCATCTCCTTATCCACAATTATTTCCTTCTCTTTACAATGTATTATTGTTGACTGAATTAATCTGGTTGCCAAATCTACAAAATGTAAAATACAAATACTATTTTCTTTATTCAACGCCTTTTAAATTCATAATCATTACCTCATAAAAATCCCTTGCTAAGCCAAGATTTACTATAGAGTGTGATGGTGTTCTTTGGTACTTCAGCTCGAAGCTTAACACCATCCAGGACAAAGCAACCCACTTGATTGGCACCACATCCACGAGCATCCACTCCATCCACCACCGACGCTCAGCACCAGCAGTGTGTACTATCTACAAGATGCGCTGCACCTTCCAAACCCACAACCACTTCCATCTAGAAGGACAAGGGCAGCACATACATGGGAACACCAAGTTCCCCTCCAAGTCACTCACCATCCTGACTTGGAAATATATCCCTGTTCCTTCATTGTCGCTGGGTCAAAATCCTGGAATTCCCTCCCGAAGGGCATTGTGGGTCAACCTACAGCACATGGACTGCAGTGGTTCAAGAAGGCAGCTCCCCCCCCACCTTCTCAAGGGGCAACTAGGGATGGGCATTAAATGCTGAAGTAATTTCATGTGACAAAGAGGCAGCACTCCGAAAGCTTGTGATTTCAAATAAACCTGTTGGACTATAACTTGGTGTTGTGTGATTTCTGACTTTGTATTTTAATGAATTAGTTGCCTATTTAGAAATGTTTGGTTAATGATCATTTAAGTTTGTTTGTTACAGTAAAAGTCTTAAAAGTGATGTTTTGTAATTTGATCCATTGCAATCATAGCCAAGAAATTCATACTTCTTTTCAAAACTTATCAGTCTCCACGGAAATTCTAACACCACACTTAGAAAACTGGGTGGAGTTTTGGGCTCTTTATTTACGGAAGGATGTGTTTGCAACGAAGACTGTTCAGAGAAAGTTCAGTCAGCTGAACCCTCAGATGAAGGAATTCTCTTTGAGGAAATGTTGAGCAGGTTGTGCCTACAATCATTGAGGTTTGGAAGAATGGGAGATGATAGTATTGAAACATTGACGATTCTGAGGGTGTTTTGACAGGGCAGATTCTGAGAGGATGTTCCTCTTCATGGGGTGGAAGTTCACTCGAGGTTTTCCATTTAGAATGGCGATGCAGAGGAATGTTAGTGTCCAAAGTGCTCCTTCCTCAGAGAATAGTGGAGGCTGGGTCTGAGTATTATTTAAGTGAGATTTTTGATTGACAAGGGAGTCAAGTTTATGAGGGCCAGACAGGAAAGCAGAGCTAAGGTCAAGATCAGGCCAGCCATTATTGAATGAAGATCTGGCTTGATGGGCAGAATGGCCTCTTCCTGCTGTTCATAGGCTCCTTTAAAGCCCTCGATAGGTCACCCCTAAGCCTTCTTTTCTATCCTTTTCTGAAATGGATATCCTCACACTTTGGGTATTAACTTTGTTCTGCATCTTTCCCAGCGCCTTTATATCCGTCTCATAATGTTGACCAGAATTGGACATTCGACACCCAAGTGCATCTGAACCAATCTATACAGAGAACATGAAAACAGGAGAGACTGTTCAGTCCCTTGAGCCTCTTCTGCATTTCAATGGTTGATCTGCGACCTATATTTTTCCTTGTCCCTTAACCTCTGGGATGAGCCATAACCTTCCAACCTTCCATTTAACATGAACACTTGATCAAGCCTTAACTACCATTGCAAAGCCCACTACATCATTGACGGTTTGAAGCTTTATTTAAATTATTCACTGGCCCACTTAAAACAAAAGAGAAAACAAAATTGTCACATAACTATGTTACATGTTTATCTGTGGTAATATAGAACAAAATGTAAGCAATATCTAAATAAAAACCAAAATAACTGTGAATGCTGGAAATCAGAAACAAAAACAGAACTTGCTGAAAAAGCTGAGGAAGGGTCACTGGACCCGAAACATTATCTCTGATTTCTCTCCACAGATGCTGCCAGACCTGCTGAGATTATCCACATATTTCTGTTTTTGTTGCAAGTAACATCGAGTTGTTGTAAGGCTCTTTCTCATTGGGAATGTGTCCGAAATGTTTGGTCACCTCCCTGGAGGGCTGTTGCACAAAAGCACCAACATCTTTGGACTATTAAATATGCAACTAGTCTAAATCTTCCCATTCGAATTGCTGACCAATCCCACACACGGCAATGTGTTGTAGGAGTTATTAGGAATTTCTGTAACTCAGCGTTTCACAGATCTGTCATTTCACTTTTCAATAACAATGTGATATCCATGTGTATGACATATGTTGGTGGAATTCCTGCAGTTTTGATTCTGGAATTGTTTCTTATTCCGTTGGGAATGTGAAGGAGGAATGATCTGCATGTCTTTCTTGTTACAGTACCCTGTGGGAGTGTTCGTTCCTCATCGACCCCTTTGTCACCAGCACAGCTGGAATGTTTAGTGACTGACAGAATGAACAAGCAAATGTGTACTTTTCTCAAACACTGTTCACATCAGCAGACCTGCAAGGTGTTTCGTGGTCAGTAACTGGTCGTAGTGCAGTCAAAAGTGCTTTGTAGGAAACTGCGATCTCCAATGTACATCCATGCAGCAGGATCTCACTGTGGCATGGCGATTAATACTGACTTAATCTGATTGGTGGTGTCCGCTGTTCTTAATGCAAAGCTTGACATTGGATCTGTGTTGAGTCAGCTGCTATGGGCCAGTACAATTTATGTAGGGATGAATAAATAAGACCATAACATTTAGGGGCAGGAGTAGGCCATTCAGCCCATTGATCTGCTCCACCATTCAGTGAAATCATGGATGATCAGATAACCTTTGACTCCATTTTCCTGCCTTTTCCACATAATCTCTGATTCTCCTACTGATTTAAAACCTGTCTCTGTCAACCCTGAATATACTTAATGACCCAGCCTTGACAGCCTGCTGCGGTAAAGAATTCCACAGATTTACTCCCCTTGGAGAGAAGAAATTCCTCCTAAATATAGAAAGCTCATGATTCCAATAACTCTGCAGCACTCCCATTTCAAAGTACCAATGGAGATCCAGTTAAACTGAATGATAAATACCCCACATCAGCCATGGATGAAGAGGATGCTGATATTAACCACCATTAGTTCTTAGCCAAGTTGCCAAGAGACAGCTGCAGTGACATAGAAACATAGAAGGTAGGAGCAGGAGGAGGCCAGTCAGCCCTTCAAGCCTACTCCACCATTCTTCACAATCATGGCTGATTATCCAACTCAATAGCCTAATCCTGCTTTCTCCCCGTAACCTTTGATCCCATTCGCCCCAAGTGTTCTATCTGGTCGCCTCTTGATCACATTCGATGTTTTGGCATCAACTACTTCCCGTGGTAATGAATTCCACAGGCTCACCACTCTTTGGGTGAAGAAATATCTCCTCATCTCCGTCCTAAATGGTCTACCCCGAATCCTCATACTGTGACCCCTAGTTCTGGGCACACCCATCATCAGGAACATGGGAAAAATGTTGGGGGAGAAACAAGTGAATTTTAATTCAAATGTTTTCGTTTCTGTGCATTAAATAAAGTAATGTAACCTTTCACTTTATCTTGTTAACATTTTTAATGCAATCAGTACCAGCAGAAACACTCTCACTGGCTCTTAATCTGACATGCTAACTGTGCATTTGGATTACATAATGAAAATCATTGATCATTTAAATCAATAACAGAATGGATTTAAAGTGCTTTGAAGTTACCTGAAGGGGGAAACATTTGCAGAGGTAGGGAGAAAGGGGAAGAGAATGTGTCAGTTCTGCCAATGAGCCAGCACCACATAATGGGTTGTGTGGCCTCCATTGATTACTGCATTGACCCATGAACCTATAGCCACCAAGCCTTGGAAATGATGTTGTTTTTCTGTTCTCCTCACAGTTCCAAAATCCAGATCTCATGCTCACAGGTAGACCCCATCAATAATTCACTGAATCAACCCCTCACTTTCTCACTTTGAAGTTAATGAAATACCAGATCCACTGGCTTCTCACTTTAACAAGCTGCAGGAATGTGTACATCCTATTCCAGTGAACCCCTTCTGTCTGGATGCTGGTTCAAACCTTACCTGTCCGGTAATTCCAGCTGTTAGTCCCTATCACAGCGATGAGTGAGAGAGAGAGAGAGTGCAGTGTGGAACTGTCTCTGAGTCAGGAACCAGCCTTGCCATCAGCAAGTCCTCAGTGGCTCCTCCTTGTGGGGACAAAGTCAGAAGTCACACGACACCAGATTATAGTCCAACAGGTTTATTTGAAATCAGAAGCTTTTGGAGCGCAGCTCCTTCGTTAGGTGCAGTCAGACTGATGAAGGGCTGTGCTCCGATAGCTTGTGAGATTTCAAATAAACCTGTTGGACTAGAACCTGGTGCCTTGTAACTTCTGACCTTGTCCACCCCCGTTCCAACACCGGCACCTCCACACCATGACTTGTGGGCACACATGGAAGCACAATCCTTTGTGGCCCTGGGCTAAAGCTTCGGAGCAGCTCGCGGGAGGTTTGTCTTGTAGATATGTCTGACTCTGAGCCCACCTGCATGTAGAGCCAGTCTAACCTGTCAACAACTGTCGGCTCAGGGTGAAAATCTCCAGCCTGCTAGATCAAGACATCTTTCAGGGCTAAAGGGGTAAGAACCCGACAAAAAATCTGGATTGGAGCCCAAACACAGCCTGACATCTAAATAGATCATCTCTCCAGTAATTCCTGCAGCTTAACGGGTACCAATGTAGTGTTTAAAAGTCCTTTAGGGGAAGGTCAGAGTGGGGCCTTCTGGTGTTTGAGCTGATGGTCTCCATAGGTTAGGCCTGTGAAGAGAACACTCCTGTGTCACTCAGAGCTGAGCACTGTTGAATTAATCGCTGTTTTACATTGTTAGACAAAGGCAACTTGTCCGCATGGATCAGAGAAGCCGATCACAGAATCACAGAATTGTTCCTGCACAGAAGGAGGCCATTCAACCCATTGTGCTTGCTCTGGTTCTATCCCCAGCACCAATCTCCTGCTCTTTTCCCCATATCCCTGCAGACCATTTCAGTCCAAATGACCATCCATTACCCTCTTGCATGCCTCAGTTGAACCTGCCTCCACCACATTTCCAGGCAAAGCACTTCACACGCTAACTACTCACTGTGAAAAAAATCTTTTCTCACATCATCCTTGCTTCATTTGCATTTCACTTTAAATCTGTGCCCCTCTTGTTCTTTTCTCTTTTACAAACAGGAACAGCTTTTCTACCTCCTCTACTCAGCCCGTTCATGATTTCAAAACCTCTATCAAAGCTTTTCTCAGCTTCTTCTCTTCAGGGAGAACTGACCTAACATCTTCAATTTCTCCTCATCACTGAAGTCTCTCATTCCCAGAACCATTCTTGGAAACAGTTTCTGCATTCTCTCCAATGAATTTGCATCTTTCCCATAATATGGTGCCCACGACTATCCACAACACTCCTGCTGAGATTCTAAAAAGTATCTTGTACAAGTTCAACATCACCTCCTTGCTCTTGTACTCTAAATCCTTACTAATAAAGCCAAGGACAATGTCTGCTTTACGGATTACAGACAAGACCTACATGATGCAGCTTGAATACTTTTATCTGACCAAGAGTCCTTAGTCAATTCCTGAGAATGTTTGAGACACTTTTTTTTTGGCCGCACAAATGTCCAGTTTTGACCACAAGAGGGCACTATTATTACATTTCCACTGTCCTTGTCTGGTGCAGGTCAGTATTAATGTTAGATAATGGCTGATATGGGATACTACAACATCTCAAACAGCCAGGCCAATTTGAAGAATGATAAACTTTCTGAGGCTTTTGTATTGAAATCTCAGACCAGCCTTATCCTTGTTGACTGCATCATGAAGTCAGCAACAGAAAGAGTGGATGTGGGAGTAGCGCATACGTTCACGGTACAGACTTATTGATTGATTGATTTATTGCCACGTGTACTGAAGTACAGTGAGCAGCTTTGTTTACGAGTGCTACAGGCAGATCATAGTAATAAAAGGATGTACAGATCAAAATGACTTAGACAGAGGCGTCCAGGTTTCATTGCACAGGGCATCCGCTCGGTGAGATCAATGTTAGCAAGATCAGCGTTATTTCAGCCTACAGCGTCCATTCATCAGTCTGATAACAGCTGGGAAGAAGCTGTTCCTGAACCTGTTGGTGCGTGTGTTCAGGCTTCTGTATCTTCTGCCTGATGGAAGAGGATGTAAGAGATCATTACCGGGGTGCGATGTGTCTTTGGTGATGTTGGCCACCTTTCCACGGCAGCGAACCATGTAAATGGAGTCCATGGATGGGAGGTTGGCTTCTGTGATGGTCTGGGCTGTGCACACTCGCTTCTGTAGTTTCTTACGGTCGTGGGCAGAGCAGTTGCCGTACCAGGCCGTTATTGCCTGAGCTGCCTGAGGAAGGAGAGGCATTGTTGTACCTTCTTGACCATTGCATCTACATGGGAAGTCAGGGACAGGTTGTTGGTTATCGTCACTCCGAGGAACTTGATGCTGTTCGCCCTCTCAACCACAGTTCAGTTAATGTAGATGGGGGCGTGTTCTCCTCCTTTCTTTCTGAAGTCAATGATCAGTTCTTTAGTTTTGCTGATGTTGAGAGAGAGGTTGTTCTCATTGCACCATGTCACCGAGCCCTCTATCTCCCTTCTGTATTTTGACTCATTGTTAGATATCCGTCCCACTGCGGTGGTGTCATCAGTGAAATTGTCGGTGGCATTCATTCGGAATTTGGCAACACAGTCGTGGGTGTACAAGGAGTACAGTAGGGGACTGAGGACACATCCTTGTGGGGGTCCAGTGTTGAGTGTTATTGTGGAGGAGGGGCAGTTACCTATCCTCACTGATTGTGGTCTGTGGGTCAGGAAGCTGAGGATCCTGTTGCAGAGGGTGGAGCTGAGACCAAGGTCACAGCATTTTGAGATCAGTCTGAAGGGGACAATGGTGTTGAAAGCGGAGCTGTAGTCAACGAACAGGAGTCTGATGTAAGACAGAGACAACAAGGTGCAGAGCTGGATGAACACAGCAGGCTAAGCAGCATCATAGGAGCAGAAAGGCTGACGTTTCGGGCCTAGACCCTTTCTGATGAAGGGTCTAGG
>NC_063340.1:1742778-1749372 GCF_021869965.1 Rhincodon typus | reverse complement strand
GGAAAGCTGACGTTTCGGGCCTAGACTGAAACGTCAGCCTTCCTGCTCCTCTGATGCTGCTTGGCCTGCTGTGTTCATCCAACTCTACACGTTCTGAGTCCAGTCTTTTTCCAAATAAACCAGTTTCAAGGACGAGTCAAATCAGACTCAAAGTGTTAATATTGTTTTTCTCTCCACAGATGCTACCAGACCTGCAGCATTTCTCCAGCAATTTTGGTGTTGATTTCAGATTTCCAGGATTTGCAGAATTTTGCTATTATTCACTGGGGAAATCTTCTCTGCTCTTCAAGTAGTACCAGCAGATCCTTTGGATGTCAGTTCAGACTTGACAATATCTAGAGCGCAATATAATTCTACCTCTGTAAGTACGTGCCACTCTGAGTTGTCTTACAACACATAACGTTACTGTTTCTATTTACACTGCACATTTACATCACGTCATACATTCTCTGGTATTTACAGCCCGGGCTGCTTTATGCAGTTTATTTCCATCGACAAGGTTTCAGACTGTAACCTAACCCCAATGAACCTTTGTGGTGGCTTCTCCAAGCTATTCTTTGAACCTAACCTCGTGGTGCAGGTTACAAACAGACGATAATTCCTCTATCGAGAACACGAGAGACATCACAGAGAAGATTGAGAGTTCCAGAGTGTACCCATGCAGGGAACCCCTTGCTTGGAGACAGACAGCGTTGTTAGAATTTTTGAGCCCTCCATGTGGCTGAGGAATCGCCTCCTCATTGAGTTGGCTGTTTGCAGTTTCTGATCATCTGTCAAACTGGACAAAGGTTTGGCATCAGCGAGAGAGAAAGAGAGAGCAGAAGAGACAACAAATGCAAAATGACAAATTGAAATCAGTATGAATTGAAGACTATCTAGTAATATTTATAAGGTTGATTTATTTGTATAGTATTTACCAGAATATGTTAATTTATAATTGGAGAGTATCGAAGCACTGCACATGTAACAGCCAAACAATGTCACTTGGTGGAGACCATGTGGTCACTGCAGTGATGGCTGGTCTGTACTTCTCTCTGGTCAGTTTCAGGTATTGATGAGGTTTTGGTGCTAAAGATGGCAACGGGCAAAGAGAAGGGCAGCAGAGAGGGGGATCGATTGGGCTCAGTTGAATAGTGGATGTCTCAGAGCAGGCAAGCTGCAGTGGGTATGTAGAGATGGTGCCAGAGAGAAACATCACATTACATGCTGGCACTGTGACAGCTGAGCTTCAGCAGGAAGCACTGAAAGTTATAAATGGGATTTCTGCTCAGCAGTGGGTCAGGAACCACCCTGATTAAGAACCTAGGAATTCGGAGAAAAACGAGGCCATTCGGCCCCTTAGACTTGCTCCACTGTTCAGTAGGATCCCTGGCTGATCTTCTAGCTCAATGCCTTTTTCCACACTATCCCAGTATCCAGGGATTCTACACGACTGAAAGAGAATGGATCCTGTAATTGGTCAATCGCTGTTGTTGGTAATTGAATCAATCAATGAGTAAGAACAATCACGATTATTATCACAATCTGTAATTTTCTTTTGTATATCTCAGAGAGTGGAGACAGTGACTGATGGAGAAATTGATTAATTAACGTGCAGGCCCCACTCATTGTTGTACATTAAAATATGTGTTAACTTTTGCTGATAAAGATAAATTCTCTCCCGTTACGTTTGAATTTGTTTGCAGTTCTACCAAAATGGACAATGAGTTTCTCTGTAATTTCAGTTGTTTTAAAGTTGAAGACACTGAGATGATGTATCCAGGGACAGACTGTGACATCAAACAGGCAGCCATTGCTTGTCGAGGGGTCTGTCTCTCCTATGGGAAGCTGAATGTACTCGATAACTTTAACTTGACACTACCACAGGGCCAGATGTAAGTGTCCTGTTCGATTTCAATTGGTAAAAATTGTTGTTGTCTTGCAAGTAGGTACACAAGAATTAGGAGTGGGCCCTTCAGCCCATCTAACCCAGTTCAGTAACTAACTGTGGGCTGAATCCCATGATCCTGCCTCTCCTTCTTACTCAATAATCTATCCACCTCTGCCTTAAAAATATTCAACAACCCCACCTTCACCATTCTCTGGGGCTCAAGAAGTTCATGACACTTTGAGGGAAGGAAAGTTCTTCTCATAGATAGTCGGACCAAGGCCCTTCCGAAACGTCAGCTTTCCTGCTCCTCTGATGCTGCTTGGCCTGCTGTGTTCATCAAGTTCTTCTCATCTCTGGTTTCAATGGTACAGGCTTTAATTTTAAACTATGTTCCCTGGTGTTGTCCCTCCCTCCCACAAAGGGAAACATCCTCTCAGCGTGCACCCTGGGAATTTCCCCTGAGAATTTTACATAACTACCGGCCCCCACCATTCCTCTAAACTCCAGCAGATACAGGCCCAGACTGTCCCATCTTTCCTTATAAGGTAACGTTCTTATCTCAGCAATGTGGCCAAGTGAACCGTCTCTGAATCACATTTGAGGAATTTATATCCTTTCTTTAGACACAGTGATCTGGATGTGATCTCACCAATGCTCCGTACAACCACAGCAAAACTCCCCATTTTTAAACTCTAGTCCCTCTGCGATAAACGGGAAGATTCCATTTCCCTTCCTAACCATGTTTTGTTTGTGTGCAACAGTGTGTTTGTGATTCGTGTACCAGGACATCCAGCTCCCTCTGCACTGCAGAGTAATGTAATTTCTCACCATTTAAATGGGAGCCTGACTTTCTATTCTTGTATTATAATTGTAAGTTCATTAAAACAAAAGCTTACTTTAGTTAATTTATCATCAGGTTTTGGCCTCAGAATGAATTAATGCTGTTCCTTTTATCTGGGTGTACCCTGGGCACCTTGTATCTAATCCGGGGCCATAAAACAGAATGAGCCTGAGTCAGAACCTCAGGCAGCCTTCAGTCCCCCTACATGAAACCTGTTTAAGGTGGGGGTACAACTCCTGTACTTGCCCAACTCAAATCAGGGATCACTGCTGAGTTTTGGGTGCCGCTCAGACACAGAAAATAATCACAGCCCAACTTTCATTAGCCTCTCCTGCCATAAAAATAGTCAAAATCAGATGGAATTTTTCCAGTTGTGTTTAATCTCATTTTATTCGGGTTCAGCTTATTTTCAATGGTAATAAATGGGGAGAGAGTGTTTCATTTAAATTTAATCATACAGTGAAGAGTTAAATGAAATAGCTCGCTACAGCACAGATGGTGATGAAGAGTATCATGTTTCCCAATGAGTTGGCAGCGATGTGTTGAATGTGGAAGGACTGTGACACTCATAAATCTGTCTCACACAGATATGGACTGCTAGGTCCCAGCGGCTGTGGGAAAACAACCTTTTTCCAGTGTGCTTTGGGAAGATTAAATATCTCAAAGGGGACTATTACAATCCTGGGGAAGCCTCCAGCATTCCCAGGTCACCAGGTACCAGGCAGGATTGTGGGATACATGCCTCAGGTATAAACCATCACGTTTCTGTCAATTTCAGACAAATGACTGAGACAGTGGCTGTAATAGCCAGTGATTTTAGGCACTGAAATGGAAAGTGCTCATAAAGCAGGGAAGTAAAAATCATGTGCGACTGACTTGCTCCGGTTTTCAATGAGATAACAGGGAAGTTGATCAGGGTCATGCTGTTGATGTGATTAAAATGCTAATCTTACAGACATGTATGTAAACAGAGCTAATGGAATAAAAAGGACAGTAGCAGGCTAGATCCAAAATGTTAAGTGACAGGAAACAGGAAGCAGAGGTTAATGGATGTTTCTCAGGCTGGAGACAGGTTAGTGTTGAGACCCTTGCTCTTCCTGATATAGACATTTGAGTACAGGGCACAATTGCAAAATCTGCAGATGATCCAAAACTTGAATGTATGGTAAACTGAGGAGGAGAATATAGAACTGCAGACGGACAGGACAGGTTGGTGGAGGGGCAGGCAGATGACACATGCAAGTTAATGCAGAACATTATGAATTGATTAATTTGAGAAGGATAAATGCAGAAATGTAATATAAAATGAAGGGTGCAATTCGAAAGGGTAGACAGGAGCAGAGGGACCTGGGTGTATATGTGTATGGAGCATTCACAGGGACAGGACAGGACGAGTGAGTAATTGACAAAACATACTGTGTCCTGGAGAGCTTTATTAATAGGGGCACAGACAGCAAGGACAAGGAGGTGATGCTGAACTTATGTAAGTCACCAGTTCATCCTTAGTGTTGTGACCCCGAGGGGGGAACGTATTAATTGAGCCCCACCTTGATGCAGATACCGCACTAGCTCTACCTACCAATCTACATCCTTCTCAGCAAACATCAGTAACATTTGGACATATTTACGTAGATCCCCACCAGGCTTTTGGCTACAATGGGATCTTTCTTCATCACTGTCCCTATCACTGCTCCTACCTTCGACCTTCGCCATTTTAAGTTGACTTTCCTTTTTCATTGCCTACCTTTGCAGTTCAAAAGATCTCTCTTTCTCCCTTTCTTCTGCTTTTAATCATAACTCAAACTGATTCATTTCCTTTTCATCTTCAAATTGTTTTAATACTTTTGCTGTTTGTTCTGCTGCAATTATCTTTCTTTTGCTTTTGCCTCTCTCTTTTCTTTCCTGCCAGGCCTATTCTTTCTTTACCTTTTTCCCTCTAATTCCAGCTGCTTCATTTGCAATTGAATTTTAGCAAACTCCAATGATTCTGATTGCATTCCTGGCAATTGGAAATGTAGAGCTACTGCTGCAATTATTTCCCCTTTCCTCACAGACACAGACAACTCCAACTCAACCTGTTCACCAAATCCAAAAGCTTTGCCTTGCTCACTTTCTGTAAAACTCCCAAAGTGACATCTTCCACCCCCAGGAAATTCCCAGTCACTGAAAGAGCTATTATTACACAAGGCACTCCCTGTTTAAACCAAACGAATGCAACATCCCCAAAATAAAAATCGCCAACACTCACCACTCACTGCCTTTGAGTCCAATAATCCTAAACCCAAACTGGAATTAGAGATTTTGATCTCAACAAGAGCACCCTGGCCTGGACCGTAACTCTATTTAAAGGCAATTGTAAGGTGCTGTGTTCCAGATGTTATTCAATTGGTTACACTACCCGACTTTAGTAAAACGCACTTTATTCTTAACCCCAGTTAAAATACAAACAAAAGAAAGAAGAATTGATATAACTTGACCTCTATTGGAAAATTTAACAAAATAATAGACATTTGACTACTAAAAAGTAACTGTTCCAATATAGTAACATCCCCTAAACACGTCCTTGGCAAAGGCCGTGTCAGTAAAACAGATTGTCTCACATGCAATTCTGGTAGCAGGAAGAGAACCCAAGCTTTTAGCTGTAACAGAGGGAAAGATGTAGCTTCCACAACTAGCTTCAAAACCTCAATAAATACTGAAAGCTAAAGTAAAACCCTGGTTCTATGGGAGCCTGATTCCACCAATTCATGCTGCTTCTATTGTTCCAGCTTTTTAAAAAAAACCCAAGGCCTCACAAGCTGTTTACTTTGTTGGCTTGAAGGAGACAGCTTATCATCTATGGCTCAAAACCTCTCTTCCAAAAAATCCAAGACAAAGAACACTCATAAAGCCATAGTATCATCATAAAAGTATTGGGATCCCAACTAACCAGAAACACAGAGGACAAAAACCAGAGAGTTAAGCTGTGCCTTTATACAACACGCAGTGAAGTATTGTGTCCAAGTCTAGGGGCCACACTTTTGGAAGGATGTGGGGAGAATGCTGAGATAAGAGATTACAGTTCATCAATAGCCTGGAGAAGCCAGAGTTGTTCTCTTCAGAGCAGGGGAGGTTAGCGGAGATTTGAGAGAGGTGTCTAAAACCACAGTGTAATTAAAGAGAAACCATTCCCAGTGGCTGAAGCATCAATCATCAGGGAATAGATCTGAGATGCTAGCCAGAAGAACCAGAGGTCTCAAAAGGAAATCATTTTAGTGCAAATAGATTTAGCAATAACTTCAAAAGGGAATGGGATAAATGTTGAAAGGTAAAAGGTTTGCAAGGACTTGGGGCAGGAGAGAGGATGTGGGGGTTGGATCAACTGGATAACGCTTTGTCAGGGCTGGCACACAGCTGATGGGCTGGATCATCTCCTTCCATACTGAACTTTTCAATGATTTTATGAAGTGGAGTTAAAGTTTATTATTTCTCCTGCAAGATATCAGTAATTATTGATTTGGATTTATCTCCCACAGGAATTAGCCTTATACAGTGAGTTTACTATTCGGGATACCTTCTGGTTCTTTGGTCGAATTCATGGACTGACCCACAACAACATTGAATCTCGTCTCTCATTCCTCATAAACTTTCTCGATCTTCCTGAACAGAATAAACTTGTCAAACATCTCAGGTATGCAAATTTTATAAAATGAGAAATTTACGCGAATTAAAGAGAAAGCAGCTCCAATGAAGGATTTTTCCTGTCACAATCTCAGCTCAAGCTTCTTGGACCTTCCATTCATGCACAGACCCAACACAGACTCAGTCCAATCGAGGCCCAACACGGACCCAGTCCAACCGAGGCCCAACACAGGCCCAGTCCGACCGAGGCCCAACACAGGCC
>NC_063340.1:1741814-1742768 GCF_021869965.1 Rhincodon typus | reverse complement strand
GGCTCAACACAGGCCCAGTCCGACCGAGGCCCAACACAGGCCCAGTCTAACCGAGGATTCCATGCTGCTTTCTAGAAATCACAATTCATTGGAAGTTTCATCAAAATAACAATAACTTCGAAAATAATATCCCAGGGAGTGAGGGGTTGAAGAGATGAACATCTACATTTTTCCTGACTTCACTCTGAATGAACAACAGGAGGAGGCATCTTCCAGGCAACCAGTTTAATTACATCCAGGATGGGCAAAGAGAGGGAGAGGAGGGGTTGTCAGGGGGTAGAGGGGAAAGCAGGAGAGGGGGAGGGGGTGAGAATAATGAAGGGGTAGGGAGGTGGGGGAAGGGGAGGATGTGTGAGGGACGAGGAGTGGGAAATAGCTGAGGAAGGGGTGAAAGGATGGGAAACTGGGTGTAGAAGAGAGGTGGGGGAGGGAGGGGGAGTTGGATGGGAAGGGGGGGCCCTTGGTGGTGGTGATTGTGATGGTGTGAGTGAGGGGGTTTAGGGAGAGGGTAACTCTCCCACTCAGACCCTTATAGGAGCTCAAATATGATAGGGGATAATCTTATACAGATCCAGCCCACAGCAGCTCACACACACACACACACACACACACACACACCAGCTCAAACTCACACACACCAGCACACACTCACACACACCAGCACACATTCACACACACCAACTCAGACTCACACACACCAGCTCACACTCACACACACCAGCATACATTCACACACACCAACTCAGACTCACACACACCAGCACGCACACACATACCAGCTGACACTCACACACACCAGCACACACACACACACACCAGCACACACTGACAGACACCAGCTCACATTCATACGCACCAGCTCACACTCACACACACAGCAGCTCACACTCACACACACCAGCTCACACTCACACACACCAGCACACACACCAGCTCACACTCATACACACCAGC
>NC_063340.1:1726439-1741714 GCF_021869965.1 Rhincodon typus | reverse complement strand
GCAGACACACACAGACACCAGCTCACACTCACACACACCAGCTCACACTCACACACCAGAACACACTCACACACACCAGCACACACTCACACACACCAGCACACACACACACACCAGCTCACACCCATGCACACCAACTCACACACACCAGCACACATTCACACACACCAGTAAACACTCACACACACTGGCACACACTCTCACACACCAGCACACACACACAGACACCAGCACACACACGCACACACACCAGCTCACACTCATGCACACCAGCTCACACTCACACACACAGCAGCTCACACTCACACACACCAGCTCACACTCACACACACCAGCACACACACCAGCTCACACTGACAGACACCAGCTCACATTCATACGCACCAGCTCACACTCACACACACCAGCACACACTCACACACACCAGCACACACACACAGACACCAGCACACACACACACACCAGCTCACACTCATGCACACCAACTCACACACACCAGCACACATTCACACACACCAGCACACACTCACACACACTGGCACACACTCACACACACCAGCTCACATTCATACATACCGACTCCCACTCAGAGATTCACACACAGAGACACATATGCAGGAGTTCCAGGTTTCTGACCCAGTGACAGTGTAGGAACAGCGATATATTTTCAAGTCAGAATGGTGAGTGGCTTGGAGGGGAACTTGAAGGAGGTGGTGTTCCCATGTATCTGCTGCCCTTGTCCTTCTGGATGGAAGCAAGCATTGGATTGAAAAGTTGGCAGAGTTGGTGTGAGTTGGAAACATTTTGAATGGTTTTGGTGAAAACCCGCCATTTAAATTCCTGCTCGGGATGGGAACAGTTCCACGGAAATGAATTTAGTTGAAGGTTGGGGTGTTTTCTTGCAGTTAATATGTTTTTTGTTGAACATGTAGCTAGCTGCCTGTAACCTTGTGCAAATTCAGTTCCTTGGTAGAGTTACCTTTCTCTGCTGAGTTCTGTCAGGAATTCTGTGCAATCATCAGGAGTAGCTTATTGAGTGGATTGGTGGGATCTGTTTTGTGGTGGTCAGAAACGGCGTGTATCCCTTGGAGCTGCTTTACTCCAGGAACCTCAGCTTCCCTTATTGGATGAGCCTACTGTTGGAGTAGATCCTGTTTTACGAGCCAGGTATTAATATTAAACTGGATTACCCACGATTTCTCTTTGTAAACCAAACTGCAGTCTTTTTGTCTCATATGTATTTTTGGAAACAAATTAAACCATTTGGAACAAATCATATTTCAAAACCACTTGTAGCAAGTGCTTGGATTTGAAGTCTTTCAGTTTGAATCCAGAACACTCATACAGTGCAGAAGAGGCCTTTCAGCCCATCAAGTCTGTACTGCCAATAGAACAGACTGTCTGATTGCTGCCTTGCCTGTTCTTTAGTCTGACCTGGTGCTGTGCAATATTTCTGTCTGAGCCTCCTGATCCCAGCTTCTTTGGAAATGTGGAGGGAGCCTTCAGTTGCTAACATGTAGGGGGGTGGGAGTAGGTGCAGGAGACGGGGATGGGATATTAAACACGTCCCCTTTATAAAGGCACTGACCGCTGTTGGGGAATCAGGTGGTCAGGTGTAACTTGGGTCGGGATGGGTCACTGGGGAATCGGGAAATCGGGAAAAATTGTCAGGCTGTTGTTTGGGAATCATGGGGGAGGTGTCAGTCCATAGTTACTGAGGGATTAGCCAAGGAAGTTTCTGTCTCACATTTCCTGACCAATTACCCAGGTGAGTACCACAGATCCACCTCCAACTCCTAACTCATTGATGGAAACATTGACGGAGAGTCCTGAGGAGCGGGGGAATTGCCCACCGGAAGCTCAATCATCCCGGGAATTTTCACAAAGGGCGTTGTGTCAGGACTTACACAGGCTCCCGACCTGAGATCTGGGTGCACACCCCAGTCTCCAACAGATCTGGGTCAATTGTTGTATCATCTCCCATTGGATCAGGAGCTGTCCGTGGACTAACTGTAAACTAGCCAAGAATTCATCGACTGATTTCCCGAGAATGGGAAAATATCATCCCTGTGGCTGATGGATGTAGGTAACACCAAACAATCGCTTACAAGTATGGAACGAAAAAGCAACATAAAGTCAAATCTTTTCACCGTGCTGTCATCAGGACTGGGACACAAATTAACCAAACAGGGAAAGGGAACAGTAATTTATATATGGCATGAGAAGATGGTGCTGATTGGTTGGATGATGGCTGTCATGGAGATGCGACAGGAACTGTTAATTACCAATCATAATTCAGATAAGCAGGCAGACTCTGATTGGTCAGGACATTTCTAAGGGAAATGGAGCAGTCATTGGCTGTCTACGTAACCCTTTCCTCAATCAAGAATATACAATGTGTGGACAAATGCTTTTCGCTCTCTGAAGAACAGGCTCCAGTGTGTGAATAAATGTAACTTCTAGTACATCCAAATGAATTGCGCTGTAAGCTTAGAACATAGAACATAGAACATTACAGCGCAGTACAGGCCCTTCAGCCCTTGATGTTGCGCCAACCTGTGAAACCAATCTGAAGCCCATCTAACCTAAACTATTCCATTATCATCCATATGTTTATCCAATGACCATTTAAATGCCCTTAAAGTTGGCGAGTCTACTACATTTGCAGGCAGGGCATTCCACGCCCTTACTACTCTCTGAGTAAAGAACCTACCTCTGACATCTGTCCTATATCTATCACCCCTCAATTTAAAGCTATGTCCCCTCGTGCTAGCCATCACCATCCGAGGAAAAAGGCTCCCACTGTCCACCCTATCTAATCCTCTGATCATCTTGTATGTCTCTATTAAGTCACCTCTTAACCTTCTTCTCTCTAACGAAAACAGCCTCAAGTCCCTCAGCCTTTCCTCATAAGACCTTCCCTCCATACCAGGCAACATCCTGGTAAATCTCCTCTGCACCCTTTCCAATGCTTCCACACCCTTCCTATAATGCGGTGACCAGAACTGTACACAATACTCCAAGTGCAGCCGCACCAGAGTTTTGTACAGCTGCAACATGACCTCATGGCTCCGAAACTCAATCCCTCTACCAATAAAACCTAACACACCATATGCCTTCTTAACAACTCTATCAACCTGGGTGGCAACTTTCAGTGATCTATGCACATGGACACCGAGATCTCTCTGCTCATCCACACTACCAAGAATCTTACCATTAGCCCAGTACTCTGTATTCCTGTTACTCCTGATAATTTTAAATTGGTTTCCAATGTAATTATTATTTTTTTACTAAATGCTGTCCAATAGCAGAATCATATCTAATGTTGGACATGGTGTTGTGGGGTTTGTAAGGCTGGGCTGGTTGAGCATAGTGGACACACAGTCTGTTGTGGGCAGTGAAAGGTAGCTGTTATCTGTCAGTCATTAAGATGTACAGTTACATACCTGTCATCACTCCAGCCCCCCTTAACATTCATATACCACTGTACATATCTGTGTGGTTAGTAAAATGGTATGATGTCAGAAACCTGTTCCTGTGTTGACTGTGAAGGAGCAGGGAAAGGAAGTTAGCTTCAGCTGTTGCTCAGATTGCAGGAGTGACAGGTGATTGGGACTTGATGCAGGCTCAGATACAGACTGTCATGTTTACTGTGACACATATCAGCTTCATTCCGTATGCTTCCGTTCCCAACCTTCTCCCTCTGTCTCTAACCCACAACAGGACCTCCCTATTCCCACATTCAATCCACCAGCCTTTATAATTCAACTTGCCCTCATTACAGCCCTGAATACATCTTCTCCTCCCCTCCCAGCGTTCAGGTTCCTTCCAATATTCCCGAATCCACTCTTCAAGCTCCGTGAACATCCCTTCACCAACCCACAGGACCTTCCCATGCAAACAGAGGAAGTGCTATACCTGCTCTTTCACCCTGTCCCTTCCCACTGCTCAAGGACAAACCCAACTCACTTCCAGGTGAAACAACCATGTAGCTGTCCTTTCAGTTCAGTCCCAGGCCCGCTGTCTGCTACACAGGGAGACAGGGCCGTTGCCTTGTAGACCACCACCACTCAGTCTTCGAGCAACCTGTCAATGAAATTTTCCAGCTTGTTCCCACCCTGTCCTTGATGTGCCACACTCTCCCACTGCAGTCCAATGTAATCGTGGGGAACAGCATCCTACTTTCCCATTCAGCACTTTCCAGTCTTTCACATTCAACATTGTGTTCAAGCAGTTTGGAACCCCCACCCACTAGTTTCTCTGTGCTTGCCCCATCACCAACTCCTTTAGTCCTTCTATCTCCCTTACCTTTTAGCCAATCACAGACATTCCCTTTTATAGAGCTGGCCAAGCAGAGAGGCCACAGAAACCTCAGTTCAGTCTTCTGAGGAAGGGTTACCGGACCCAAAACGTTAACTCTGTTTCTTCCTTCACAGATGCTGCCAGACCTGCTGAGCTTTTCCAGCAACTTTGTTTTAACTCCTTTGCACTGTCCTCTCTGCAGGGAAAGGCCAGGTCAGACTGCAGCTCCTCAGCTCCCCCTGTTGACGGGACACAGAGTTGTCTTGGGCAAGCTATCATCTCACAAAATGGAAAGGTGTCCTCCTTTCTCAGCTTCTACTTAATGAATAACATGCAAATTAGGATTAGGAGTGGGCCATTCAGCCCCTCAGGCTTGTACCCGCACTCAATGAGATCATGATTGATTTAATTGTAACCTCAATCCATATTCCTTCCTTAACAAAAGTCTATCTACCTCCACCTTAAAAATATTCTCCCACTTTTCAGGATGAAAGTTCCAAAGACTCACAACTTTCTGAAAGACAAAGTTTCACCTCATCTTAAACAGTGTCCCCTCACTCTCCCATAAGAGGAGACACCTGCTGTACATCCTCCTGTCAAAAGCCCCTCAGGATTTTATGTCTCAGTCAGTCGCCACTTATTGCTGTAAACTCCAGCAGGTACAGGCCCAGCCTTTTCTCAGAGAAGGCAATCTGCCCACTCCAGGTGTTAATCTAGTAAAGGAACCCAGTCCACAGTACTCCCGATGCAGGCTCACTACAGGAATGCAGGGACATAGCAACTTAGACACACGAGTAGGCCATTCAGCCCTTGAGCCTGTTCCACCATTGAATGAGATCTGTCACTTAACTCTGTACACCTGCCTTTGGACCAAATCCCTTAATACTTTTACTGAACAAAAATGTATCTATCTTAGATTTAAAATTAACAACTGGTCCAGAATCCACTGCCATTTGTGGAAGAGAGTCCAAACCTCTCCCACCCTTTATGTGTAGACATCTTCCTGACATCTCTGCTGATCGGTCTGGCCCTAATTCTCAGAGTATGCCCCAAGTTCTAGAATCCCCAACCAGTGGAAATAGTTTATTTCTGTCTACTCTGTCTTTTGCTGTTAATATCTTGAAGACCAATGGTCTGAATAATTGATGCATAGCATTGTTACTTTTATACTCTATTCCCCTGGCAATATCCTGATTACTTGCTGTACCTTCTGGGATTTATGCACTAGGATACCCAGATCCCTCTGCATCTCCGAGCTCTGTAATCTGATTCGATTAGATCTGTAATTAGATATTGTGCTTTTTTATTCTTTCTGCCAAATTGACAATTTCACATTTTTCCCATATCAAACACAATTTTATCCAAACACATCTTTGTCCAAACACATAACTGATTTATATCTTTTGGTAGCCTCCTGTGTCCTCTTCACAACTTACTTTCCCACATGTTTGTCATCAGTAAGTTTGGAAACCATACTATCAGACCCTTCATCTAAATCATATTTATAGAAATGTAAAGTGTTGAGGAACCTGCACCGACCCCTGCGGCACACTGCTAGATACATCTTGTGACCCTGAAAAAAACCCGTTCATTCCTACACTGTGCTTCCGGACTGTAGCTAATCTTCTATCCACACCAATACTTTACTCCGACACCACTAAGACCTGTTCCATCTCTCACCTTTTCCAGTTCTGATGAAAGACCAGTGACCACAAACTTAACATTCTTTCTCTCTCTAAAAATGTTGACAAATCTGCTAAGTATTTCCTGCATTTCCTGCTTTTTTTTATTTCAGATTTCCAGCATCAGTGGTATTTTACTGTTGTTTATATATGTACTTTTCTTTTTTCTTCTATTGGATGTGGGCATCACTGGTGAGCCTAGCACTTTGCTGGCCATCCCTAATTGCCCTTGAACTGAGTGACTCACGATACCATTTCACAGGGCAGGTAAGAGTCACCCATGTTGCTGCTGGGCTGGAGTCATGTCTAGGCCATACTGGGTAAGGGCGGTAAATAGAAATGTTCAAACTAGGATCAGGAGTAGGCCATTCACCCCTTTGCGCCATTCATGGCTGATCCTCTATCTCATTGCCATATTCTCACTTTCTCTCCATACCCCTCGATGCCTTTAAAATCTAAAAAATTCGTCTGTCGCTTTTGCAAACATAGTCAGTGACCTGACCTCCACAGCCTTCTGTGGGAAGAGAATTTCACAGGCTCAGTCCCCTCTGAATGAAGAAATATTTCCTTCCCTAAAGAACCTTAGTGAGCCAGATGAGGGTTTTAGAACAGTTGATGTTAGTTTCACAATCACCGTGACCAACAACAAACTTTATATTCCAGATTTACTCATTGAATTTAAATTCGACAAGATAAGACAATGAGATTTGAATGTGTCCCTGGATCATTAGTCTGCACCTCTAGATTACTAACCTAGTGATAATACCACTACAACACTGGCTTTGCCCTGTGTTTTTAAAATGTGTGTTAGGTTGGAATATCTATGTTTGAATTTCGCTTTCTCCGTGCCTTCACTTTTGTGTGAAAACTTTTCCAGGACATTTTGACTTTTTGATTCAAACCATCCTCCGCTTCTCTGGCAAACAGCCCAGTGCAGACTGATTTAATGATCTATTTTAAGTCTCCTCTTCTGTATTAATATTCCACAGTGAGTAGGTGTTGAATTGTGATCAACACGTCAGTACAAAGGACTAATAAATTAAACACTTTGTCACATAGGAGGGCGTAGTAGTTAAAATAGCTGAGCCAAGTCTGAAAGTCAGTGGTGAATCAGCATCTGGCAAACCACCACAATCACTTCTGCATAAAACAGGAATATAGCTGAAACATACCATCTATAATCAAACTGAACATTTATGCTGGAGGAAGATTAGGAGAGTTTATTTTAAGCAGTGACGTTGCTGTGATCTGGAATGCAATACTTAAAGAAATGGATTCAATAATAATTTTCAAAACAGAATTTGAGGAATACTCGAAAAGGAAGAATTCCAGGGAAAGGGCAGAGAGGAATAGGACTAAACAGATAGTTCTGAAAATGTCAGCACAGGCACACTGGGCTGAATGGCCTTGTTCTGTGTCGTATGAGTCTCTGACTCTAAAATGCACCTCAGGTCAGTCCGAACCTGAGAGAGAACATCATGCACATCTGTCTGTCTTTAAAAGTCAATGCACCGCAGCAAACAATCCAGCCCTGATGTAGGGATGGATGGATGGATGGATGGATGGAGGGATGGAGGGATGGAAGGAGGGAGGGGTGGAAGGAGGGAGGGATCGAGGGATGGAGGGAGGGATGGAAGGAGGGAGGGATGGAGGGAGGGAGGGTCTCTGCTTGTTTCTCCTTCACTGCTGGTCAAAAAGGCCAATCCTTGTGAGACACTTTCTACCCTCTGAGTATCTCTGGTTTTGATGTGGCCGTATATATCTACCCTGCACAGCCATTGCATACTGTCACAGTGCATGCTAACCCACATGAGGAGTCAGCATTTTGAACAACAGGTTAATATTAAATACACAGTGAAACTTTCAGCATCAGCGGATTGGTTCTGTTTCCTGTCCTGTTCCCAGGACACTGTAAAAGGTGAAGGGCTGTCTGTGCTAAGGTAATCTCCTTACACTGTAACCCAGATCCAACATCTGTATCCAGAAAGTTAGATATCCAAATTTACAAAGAGACCTCCTTTAAAACATGAACATGAGAAATCGGAGCAGGAAGAGGCCACTCAGCCCCTCAAGCCCATTCTGTCATTCAATGAGATCATGGCTGATCTTCTACTTCACTGTTTTTGTACCCTATCCCTGTATCCATCCCTGTTTTCCGTCCATAGAAATCTGTCAATTTCAATCTTGAACATACTCCACAGCCCTCTGGAGGAGACAATTCCAAAGATTCATCACCCTCTGAGTGAAGATATTCTTCCTCATGCCAGTCTTTCACGGCCCTTATCCTGAGACTGTGTCTCCGGTTCTAGATTCCAAACACACCCTTCCCCTCCCACCCAGGGACAAACAACCTTCCTGTGTCCACCCTGCTGAGCCCCGGCAGAATTCTGTACGTATGAATGAGATCACCTCTCATTGTGCTTAACTCAAGAGAATAAAGGCCCAGTCTGTTTAATCTTTTCTCACGGGACATTCCCTCCATCCCCGGGAATTAGTTTGGTGAACCTTTGTTGTACTCCCTCTACGGCAAGAGCAAAGATTACACCCAGTCCTCCAGCTGGTACCTTGACAGGGGTCTGTCTGACTGCACCAAGGTATCAGACCCTTAGTATCAACTCGGACTGGGCCCAAGTTAATGTCAACATGGGAGCCTGGTATTTCTTACTCAAAATGTTGTTTCTTAACAGTTCAATGATTCTCTGTCAAGTATTACAAATTCTCACAAATTATAAATGAATTTACTTGGGCAGCTATTTTAAATTGTCCTTTTATTAACATTCTTCTTTTATATTTGGAGGATATGGCAACATCTGGTTGATGTGGTGAAAGATCGAAAGGTATCAGTGATCATAACAACTCATTATACCGAGGAAGCAAGCCAGGCTGACGTGGTAGGACACTCCCTTTCTTCCTGTTTGAAGGTGTAGCTACACTTCTGTCAACGTCTGAATGAACAAGAATGTCTGGGACTGTTATGGAGTAAACTTATTCTGTCCCGATATTGAAAAGTGTGTGAATTAATGCATGTTGCACAATTGCATTTAAAAGTGTAGATTGCAAATGGTGAATGATTTTCCACAGTGTCATCCCACTGGCCACTGTGAACATTCACGCCTGCAGCCAATGTGTTACAATTTGGTGCAGAAATTTCTAGAAGGAGTGGAATTGTGGGTTTCTGAACAAATCTGACTCATTCCCCATTCCTGCCAACGCCCAAAACAACACCATGTTTCACATCCCCTTTTCCCACTGTCCTCTCCAAATCCCCACTTCATTCCCAGAGTACATTTGAATTATTTGCCATTTGTGTGAAATTTTGTCACAGACCTACTAATTGTTGAGGTTTCGCAGGGAACAGCCTCCACGGTTTGAGTCATCGATTTTTCGAAGGAGGTGAGAGGTTTCCTCAGAGTGAGAGCCCTTTCCCTACCTGGAGAGAGTGTAAGAGTCGGAGCCTCCCATTGGTTTCTGAGGCTCCTTTCTCTGGGAGCAGTTCTTTGGCAGGGGCCTGAAAGGCCTCATTCCTCATCAAGCCTGGCCGCACAGGAATCTCTCACAGAGGGAGATTAGAAATAGGAGGAGGCCATTCAGCCCTTCAGGTCTGTGCTACCATTCGATGACATAATAGCTGATCTTCATCAAAACCATTTTTCTGTGTGATCCTCATATCCCTTGCTGTCAATCTCGGTCTTGAACATATTCAAGGCCTGAGCCATTGCAATCCTCTGGGATGAAGAATTCCAAAGAGTCAGAGCCCTCTCTGAAGGAAGGAATTCCTCTTCATCTCCGTGCTGGATAGTCTGACCCTCATTCTGAGACTGTGTCCCTGGTTTCCCATGCCCAGCCATAAGGAAGCAGGCTTCCTGAATCTAGCCTGTCAATCATTGTCACAATTTTCTGTTTTCGTTCACCTAAGTCTTCTAAACTCCACAAATGGAAAGCCCAGAATGTATTCCCTCATGGACTATCCCACCATCCCAAGTAGAAAAACAGGAGGCTGGAAGAACTCAGCAGGCCGGAAGAACTCAGCAGGCCAGGCAGCATCTAAAGGAAAGGAGCAGTCAACGTTTCGGGTATTACCCTTCTTCAGGACTGGATGTGGGGGTAGGGGGAAGCTGCAGATAAAGGAGTGGGGGAACGGGGTTAGCGGAATGGTGGTGATTGATGGACACCAGTCGTAGATACAACCTGGTTTGTTGATGGGAAGGATGAATCTAGTTGGTAGTTGGAAGGGACGGTCAGTAAGTGGAATGGATCCTGGCCTGCTGTGTTCTTTCAGCCTCCTGTTTGTCTACTTGGATTCCAGCATCTGCAGTATTTTTTGTCTCCCACCATCCCAGGTCATTGTTCCCAAGAATTGTCTCTCCTGAAAACAAGTTAGACAACTCCAACCAGAATATTATGAATGAATTTGGCCAGGTGTCCTCCAATACCAAAGCAGTCAAATCACTACAAAACAAGCCAATACCATTGCAAAACAGTCCCAACTTTATTAGGAACAAAATTACAATAATCTTTAACACTAAACATACTATCCCTAATCCAATTTGGCCTTTTAAGGTTACAATACTTCCCAAGTCTCTTCTAGATTTATGCAGTCACTCTCTGGGTCTGTGAAGCTGCTTTCTCCCTCTGTCTCTTGTTATGCTAGTCTCTTCAGAGAGCCTCACACGATTCCACAGATTCCAAGAGCAAAGTCTGCAAGTGAACCCTATTTTTATACCTTTTAGATTGTTTTCTGGAACTTTCTTTAGTTCTAGCCAATCAGGGAGATACACTTAATAGTTTGGAACAAGAGTCAATCATTTAGATAAAAACCAAAAGAACTGCAGGTGCTGTAAATCACAAACAAAAATAGAAATTGCTGAAAGAGCTCAGCAGACTTGGCATGTTACTGTTAATATCTTTGTGTAGCAGGATTCAATGCCTTTCTGTCTGGGCCCTCCTTTGTTTAGTGAATAAGTTGTAGGGGATGTGTCTGCCCAGGATAACTCTTACCTTTTACATTGTGCTAATGATATTAGCACCGGTCTGCCGTGTTTGGTGCGTGGGCTTTGTGATTTCAGAGTTTTATTTGGCCAATGCACCCAGCAACCCTTGCTGTTTGGACAAACAGATTCTAAACAAGGCCTTACACCTAACATGCATTGGCTGACCAAAAATGTCACCTCTTCTTTACACTGATAAAACCTTCAGTTCTCTCAGGGCAGTGACTTGAAAGAAATTTGGGGATTTATGTGTACATATTAATCAATTAAAACATTCTAACTGATTAAAGATTTAACAGTATCTTAGATTTGTTTTAATATATCTTTATCAGTTGTGTGACCCTTTGATCTTTTACTTGTAAATTCTGTGTCTGATACTTCCTCTCTCACTAACACCTGAAGAAAGAGTAATGCTCTAAAGCTTGTGGTTTCAAATAAACCTGTTGGACTATAACCTGGTGTCGTGTGACTTCTGACCTTGTCCACCCCAGTCCAACATCGGCACCTCCACATCATGTCTTCCCTTGGGAAGGAGACCAACGCTGTCCACTGACCTCTAGCTGTGGTCTCACTAAGGCCCCATCTAAATGCACTGAGCTGCCTGCTGTTGGAATGTGCTGAAAGGATTGAGGTTGATACTCGACCTGTTTCTCTGTTATGAACCCACCCTCCTGGACCATCGGGTTGTACAATGCCAGAGCTTCTGGCTCAGAGACACAGTGAAACTATCCACTGCATCACAAGACCTTTGTGTTGCAAAGTTGTTCCACTCAAATTCTTCTGTAGGATGGTGTCGAATGATAGTTGTGGTACTGAGAATACTGAGGTTTACTCCTGACAATGAATTCTGTTATTTCATCTGGGACAGTCTGAAGCCTACAGGCCCCACTACTCAGTGTCCATGAGTGTACTTTGTCCATCCTTTACAAAGGCCCATGTTCCCTAACACCTGGATTTTTACAAAAGTTTGTTCATGGGATGTGGGTGTCACTGGTTATAGGTCAGCATTTATTGGCCATCCCTAATTGTCCTGGACCTGGTCTTGCTCAGCCAGTTCAGAGGGCACTCAACAGTCAACCACATTGCTGTGGGCCTGGAGTCACATGTAGGCCAAACCAGGTAAGGATTGCAGTTTCCTTCCCTGCAGGCCATTAGTGAACTAGATGGGTTTTTACAACAATCGACAATGATTACATTGCTATTAGGTTAGCTTTTTATTCCAGATTCTGATGAATTCAAATTTCACCATCTGCCCTGGTGAGATTCAAACCCGTGTCCCCAGAACATGAGGCTAGGCGTCCAGGTTACCAGCCCAGGGGGGCTGGCATATTGTCACTGCTCACCAACCAACCCCACCCTACCCCCACCCCATTGACCGAGCTGACCAGCTGGTAATGTGTGCCCAATGTCAGATCTCACCCAGGCAAAGGGCTTCTGAGGAAAGTCTGGGAAGTTCAGGGACAGGATACTTTCAGCAGCAAAATATCTGAATGTGCAGATGGGAACTTCCTCTGCCATTAAACTCCTCACTTTGCAGTAAACGAGATCTCACAACACCCTGAAGCAGATGTTCAGGGGATCTCCAAGGTCACTGAGGTCCATATTTGGAAGGTGCTATTTAAGGAGCCTTGGTGAATTTCTGCAGTGCATCTTGTAGATGGTACACACTGCTGCTACCAAGTGTCGGTGGTGGAGGGAGTAAATGCTTGTGGATGTGATGCCAATCAAGCGGCTGCTTTGTCCTGGATGGTGTAAAGTTTCTTGAGTATTGTTGGGGCTGCACTCATCCAGGCAAGTGGGGAGCATTCCATCACACTCCTGACTTGTCCCTTATAGATTGTGGGCAGGCTTTGGGTAGTCAGGAGGTGAGTTATTTCCTCATCTCTGACCTGCTCTTGTAGCCACTGTGTTTAGTGGTGAGTCCAGTTGAGTTTCTAGTCAATGGTAACCCCCAGGATGTTGATAGTGGGGGGTTCAGTACTGATGATGCCATTGAATGTCATTGAGGGGTACTGGTTAGATTGTCTCTTATTGGAGTTGGCCATTGCCTGGTATTTGTGAGGAGGGTACATTACTTATCACTTATTAGAACAAACCTGAATGTTGTCCAAGTCTTGTTCTATGTGACCAGCTCAATTTTTATTGACCTGGCTGTAAGATAGATGCCTACACTAAGTGCCTCATGGGAGATGTCACATGACCATGGTAAACCAGGAGCCACATTAGTACAGAATTGCATTTCTATCCTAAACATCCCTCTTTTCATTTAAAACATCTTGCATGCATTATCCTTTAAACTGTGAGTTATCCATATTACTCACAATGCATTCAACAGTTCATATGCATTTGCAGTTCACTGTTCTCATCAGTCTCTGGGCATGTGTACCACACAGAGACTTTAACTCATGCCAGTCTCTTCATGATGTGCATTGTCATTGGCTGGTCATCTGAGTGATGTTCCATTTCCAGAGACTGTCTTTCCATGGCACTATTTTGGCCATGGTACCTGTTACTGTTCCATTTCCTCTGTTGAAATGATGTGACTGTTTGGTTCTGATAGTGGATCCCGCATTTGAGGAACAGCTTTTCCAGTTGTGCCTGTGGTTGTGACGGTATATCTGGTTACGCACTTCCATCAGCAGCAGTTGGGGTGCTGACTGCCATATGGAGGTTCCAGCCATTTGGGCTGACGTGGTGAGGGTTTTGAATGGTTGTACACCGACTGGCAGTCCAGTGCCCGACTCTGGCAATAGTTCAGCGGGCTTGTCATTCATCTGCTGCTTCTGCTGGATTTTGTTATTCAAGCTTGTTACCAAACCTGGCCTCAGTAGCTTTACTCGCTATTGGAAGAGTAGCTTCAGTGTGGTACAACATCAGACTTTGTCCTGGACAGTTCTTCCTGCCTTCAGTCAGAGTGATTCCCCACTTCAGGCATGCCTTGTGATGAATTTGTTCCATTTCTTCATGATCCCTTTGGCAATTTTCACTGCTGCTTCAGCCTTTCCATTTGACTGGGGATCATGTGCACATGATGTCTAGTGTCGAATGTACTCTCGTACAGGTATTGTATTTCTAATCCCAAACATTGTGCAGGGACACTGACTGCTTCAGCGACAGAGGAGTTTGGAAATGGTAATGAACATCTTACAATCAGTAAACATCCCACTTCTAATCCTCCCCTGGTTGAAAGGTCATTGATGAAGCAACTGAAGATGGTGGGGCCTAGGACACTACCCTGAGGAACTCCTGCAGAGATGTCCTGGAGCTGGGATGACTGACCTCTAACAACCACAAGCATCTTTCTTGTTCCTGATGTAACTCCATGCTTGAAGTTGACATTTTAAACTTTTTTGAAAATGGTTTTGAAACTGTGAGTCGATGTGAAGGTTTCACACAGTGTTGAATATTCCCAAAGTCCTTTGTGCTTTGTTACAGATTTGATTACTGAGAGCTGTTGGAGTTTCTGGTTTTCCTTTCTCAATCTTTTTCATTCCAGGTTTGTCCTCCAGGTTAAGAGTCTCTCCTCTCCTTAAATGCCTTCAAACAGTGAGAGCTCAGCCTGGGAATTCACTTACAATGGACAATGAGTACAGTGTGCCTTCAAATCCGACTTCCTGTGGCTATGCCTCAAGTGACCTTGAGCTTTCTGACAATGAGATGCCACAAATAAATTCCTGTATTTGTGATCAGACCTCTTCCTTCTGTCCCTCAGGTTGGGTTAATGAGGAACAGTAAGCTACTGGCCGAAGCTCCACCTGATTATTTAATAAGATTCCACAACGTCGCAGTAAGTAATTGGGATTGAATCGAATTGTCATGATGTGAATTATACATGATAGCACGCTGGTAAAAAATGTTCTGATTTCTTTCTCTCACTTATTTCAGACCTTGGAGAATGTCTTCCTAAAGTTGTGTAAAGCCTCAGATCAATCATCTGCAAGGGTCTCTGCTGGTATCTGTCACAGGAAGCGAACTGCCCAAGGGAACAGTGAGGAGGAAACTGTCCCCCTGCTCCCACAGGAAACTAGCCCCAAGCTCCCAGGTGAGGTGTAAACTTGTCTGTCTGCCTCTCACACGCATCTATCTCACTCTGGCATTGTTTTCTCACTCTGGTGTTGTCATTCCTTTCTCATATGAAGGAGGCATAAATATTCAGAAGTAAATGGACAAAAAGACAGATACTACTACAAAGTTGTCAGTCCCTTTTCACGTGAAATGAGAAAGTGAATGTCAGGGGTACCTGTGAGGGTGGTGAAGGGCAGTCATTGTACATGTGAGCATGGTGAAGGCAGTCATTGTGCCT
>NC_063340.1:1726261-1726429 GCF_021869965.1 Rhincodon typus | reverse complement strand
CAGTCATTGTGCCTGTGAGGGTGGTGGAGGGCAGTCATTGTGCCTGTCAGGGTGGTGGAGGGCAGTCATTGTGCCTGTGAGGGTGGTGAAGGGCAGTCATTGTGCCTGTGAGCGTGGTGAAGGGCAGTCATTGTGCCTGTGAGGGTGGTGAAGGGCAGTCATTGTGCC
>NC_063340.1:1694166-1726251 GCF_021869965.1 Rhincodon typus | reverse complement strand
GTGGTGGAGGGCAGTCATTGTACCTGTGAGCGTGGTGAAGGGCAGTTATTGTGCCTGTGAGCGTGGTGAAGGGCAGTCATTGTGCCTGTGAGCGTGGTGGAGGGCAGTCATTGTGCCTCTGAGGGTGGTGGTGGGCAGTCATTGTGCCTGTGAGGGTGGTGAAGGGCAGTCATTGTGCCTGTGAGCATGGTGAAGGGCAGTCATCGTGCCTGTGAGCATGGTGGAGGCTGGAACCCTCCAGGCATTTACCAAGTATTGAGATCAGCCCTTGGAATGCCATAGTATACAGACGAGGGGGCAAGTGATGGGAAATGAGATTGGAATAGATAGATGTTTGATCACTGACACAGACATGATGGGCTGAAGCGCCTCAGTCCATACTGTAAAACTCTCTGACTCATTGATTTTAGATGGTGAAGATCCTGATGAATATTCAGGTCGATTTTGGTAAATCAGGCGAAGTCGTAAATTTGAATGCAAGTCAACTTTCCATCCATTGACTCCATCTACACTTCTCACTGCCTCAGAAAGGCAGACAACATCATCAAAGACCCCTCCCACCCCGGTTATAATCTCTTCCAACCTCTTCCATCAGGCAGAAGATACAGAAGCTTAAACACATGTTCCAACAGACTCAAGAACAGCTTCTTCTCCACTGCTAGACTTCTGAATGGACCTCTCAAATTTCAAATTTAATGTTGATCTACTCTTTGTGCACCTTCTCTGCAGCTGTAACATTGTATTCCTGTTCTGTTCCATTACGCTTATGCACTTTGTATGGTATGATCTGCCTGTACTGCACACAAAACAAAACTTTTCATTGTACCTAGGTACATGTGACAATAATAAATCCAATCAAATCAAATCAATTTATTCATTCTAATTCATGGTAGTGTCTTAAACTCAGAAAGAGCACACATTTCTCAAATATGCAGATGAGTGGAAGCTTTTTGACTAGAGTATATTAAACAAAAAGGGAATGTGAAAACCTGCCTTAATTTACAGTGAAATTTACTGCAGACAGGCAGATAGGGTGGAAACACAATGACACATTTTCCCTGGATGGGGATGAAGTGGATCAGACTGAAGACACTGAGGACTTAAAGTAAACTCCATTTTCAGCCTCTCAGTAAGGCTGGTGGGACATTGAACAACTGTGCAATAGATGGTCATCATTAACCTGTCAATCAGACCCATGTGGAAAACTCATCCAACTCCAATTGTTGACAAAAGAGGGAGACTACAGGCACGACAGACAAAACCGACTGCTGCCTCAGGTCAGAGCTTGTCACATCAAAGGAGGGACTGGAGATACGTGTGTTCTTCAGCGAAAGATACATTGAGAGGTAAACTGCTCGAAGTAAAGCAAGGCAGTACATGGCATAGCAATAGTTAATTAAGTTATTGGCTCGAAGCAAGCAGAGTAATACGGGAACAGGAGGAGGCCATTCAGCCCTCAAGCCAGTTCCACCATTCAATGAGATCATGGCTGATCTCTGGCTAACTCCAAATAGCTGCATTCGCCTGTATCCCTTAATCTCTTTGCTTAACAGAGCATCATCTATCTCTGCTTTAAAATTAGCAATGGGAGCATGATGAGGGACAAAGCTTCACATGTTATAAAGGCAGCTCCAAAACTGAATTGAATCTTCCACGAGGAGAGAGTAATCTCATCAACATGAGTCTTTCTCATCAACACAAATCAGTTCAGAATCTATATAGGTCTCAGCTGATCCCAGTGTATGGTCCGGTCATTCCCAGTACCTCATCTGCTCGATCCTAGTGCAGGGTCTGATTGATCCCAGTGTGGGGTATGGTCTGTCCCAGTACAGGATCTGGTTGATCCCAGTATAGGAACAATAAACAGAGAGGCAGAATGTTGCTGAATTGTGATGTGGGGATTTTTTTGAGAGTCTCTCTGCTTTAAGACCCAGTAAATGTTCTCAGGCAGAATTAACACAGGACTGGTGTTCCTGTTGTGATTTTGGGATGATACCAAGATTGGGTTGGCAGTAAACTCACACGCACAGAGGGTCAAACACTGGCATCAGCTTCCTCATGTGTTAAAGTGGCAGCGCCAGAAAGCAGCACTTTGTAGCTGGCTGTTTCCTGACAATCCACTCTTTCTTGTTCCCATCTCTGACGTCACATGTTTAAAATTGACTCTCTGCTCAGTGATAAATCCAAGATCAAAAACTCACAGAGTTACAAATTCCTGCCTTTCATTTTCACATCGGTTTTGGAAGCATCAAAGCTTTTTGTTTATCACTAGCTAGTAGGGCTTTCTGACCAAAGCTCAAGTCAACAAGCACTTTCTAAATCTATAAAACAGACATGCACAACCCCCTTCTGTCTCATTACCCACACAGTGTTCAATAGAGAGTTAACAAAGAACCGTATTTCACCTAAACTGGGCACCAAACTGAATTTTTGAATGTCAGCTGGTATTTGGTCCCAAGGACTGAATCTTTCAGTAATTATCACCAAACAGTGTCAGGGAATCGACTCACAGTCACAGAGTAATAGGGCTGTACAGCATGGAAACAGACCCTTCAGTCCATCTCAGCCATGCTGACCAGATAGCCTAAATAAATCTAGTCCTGGTTGCCAGCATTTGGCCCATATCCCCCTAAACACTTCCTACTCACATACCCATCCTGATGCCTTTTAAAAGTTGCCCCTTGGGTCCCTTTTAAATTTTTCCCCTCTCACCTTAAACCCATGCCCTCTAGTTTTGGACTTCCCTATCCTGGGAAAAAGACCTTGGCTATTCACCCCATCCATGCCCCTTCTATAAGGTCACCCCTCAACCTCCGACGCTCCAGGGAAAATAGCCCCAGCCTATTCAGCCTCTCCCTGTAGCTCAAACCCTCCAACCCCGGCAACATCCTTGTAAATCTTTTCTGCATCCTTTCAAGTTTCACAACATCCTTCCTGGAGACCAGAATTGGACGCAGTATTGTAAAACCAGCTTCTTTTATTTCCATTCATTATTGTTTTGAAACATTAAGTAAGAAATTCCAGCCACATTTTTGAATAGAATAGCATTTTCTTATTGATAAATAAAGATTTGGAAAAAGAAAACAAAGTCCCTGAGTCTCGAATAAAAAACAGAAAGTGCTGGAGAAACTCAGCAGGTCCAATGAGATAATATTTCAACTCTGATCGGGCTCTTCAGAACTGGATATAGAAACTGAGGAGAAAAATGTGAAGAGTTTGATAATCTGGCGCAGTGAAAGGAAACTCCTTTAGTCTGTACCTTCCTAAATACATTGATCTGCTCAATACCAGGACCTATCTCACCGATGTATGATCACAGCCTTCCCTTTCCAACCCCTACATGTCCTTTTGAGCCATAGAGATGTAGAGCATGGAAACAGACCCTTCGGTCCAACCAGTCCATGCTGACTAGATTTCCTAAACTGACCTAGTCCCATTACCAGTTAGCAACAGGGACTCAGAATCCAGGATTACTTTTCCCTTTCCTGTTCCAGAGTTGATGGAATGAATACATACAGAGAGAGAGCCACACTATCCCCGTGCTAGATGCTGAGACCAGTTCAGTCAACACAGACCAGGGAGTGAGACTGCTTCCTCGAGTGAGTGGCTCTGGGTCCTGTGTTGTTGCTGACAAACCCCCCAGCCCCACACACCACCCCCCCCCACCAACAACCCCCACCCACCCACTGTCTCACTGAAGCAGGGGCTCTCCTCAGGGCTTTCTGCCAAATGACTGATTGCAGTGAATCTTGAAAACAGTCCTTGACTTTCGGGCAGATCATGGATTGATATCGATTATCCATTCAGGACTGAGATAAGTAGGAATTTCTTCACTCAGAGAGTGGGCAATCTTTTGGAATTCTCTCCCCGGGAGGGGTATGGAGGGCCAGTCATTGAGTAAGTTCAAAACAGATCAATAAATTCCAAGGTATTATTTACATCAAAGAATTGTGCGGGGAAATGATGTTGAGCTGGATGATTAGCCATGATCTAGAATGGTGGGATAGGTTTGAGGGGCCAAATTGCCTACTTCTGCCTCTATTTCCTATGTTCCTTCTGAAGACCATATTGTTTACTTTTACTGTTTTTTTATTGTGGTCTGAATTGGGACAATAACTATTTTACAACAAAGAACTAGGGAAGGAATTGCTGTATTTTTTTTAAACAAATGATGGAGCCTCCTTGTAGGTGTGGTGGTTACACTGCTGCTTTGTTCAACCAATGGCAGGAGATGTTTGTAAATGGCCCAGCGCCAGGGATCTGTGGACAAACTGAGATTCGGCTGGCGATAGGTGGCTGACTGGTTGTGGATTTGAGACCAGTATGGATGCCGAAAGCCATCAGACTAACAACAACCATCTGATTGGTTTCTAGGTAGCTGAACAGTTTCTGGCTGTGACATATACTGGCAGGAAATTTCACAATGCTTAAAAAGGTGGATGGTGTGTTGCTCTTCCTTGTAAAATGTCTAAAGTCTGAAGAAAGCCAGTCTTATTTTCTCTCACCAATTTCTGTGTGCTGTTGCTTTTAACCGATAAGTCTGAGACTTCATAATTTGTGAACCAGTCGCTCTATGCCCCCTGTGAAGATGTGAGAAAACCTAAAGACTGAAGAACTAAAGGGCTTGGAGAAACAAAAGTAATGCTCTATCAAATCCTGAGGACTGGTGCGAGTGAACTGTCTCCCCATACTTTTATCCAACTATCCATAACACCAATGTTTTGTCGGTGTCTTTGTGTGTGTGTGTGTGTGTGTGTGTGTGTGTGCGCGCGCGCGCGCGTGCGTGTGGGGGTCTGTGTGTGTGTTTGTGTGTGTGTTACAGTTTTAATGAGTGGGGTTATATGTTGACCGTTCAGAATTGTAAATCTGTGCTAATTCTTGTTGAGTGTAGGAGCCTGGTCCATATTTTTTCTAAGCTTGTGTTTAGCTGACAAATCAATCGGGAACTTCACTCACTTTGATAAAATTTTCAACTTCCCAGGATGACTCCAGGAATGGTGGGGTTGATTTCTAGCATAGGCCCCCATGAGGGGTAATATCCTTGTCATGGTAAATTATCCCAAGTGTAACTTTTCCAATCTCTAATCACTCAGGAAATTTCAGTGTGAAGGTTTGAGTCTGATTTCTTTTCATCTGTTCATTTCTAGTAAGCTACAGGATGTGGATGAAAAGCCTGATTCCTAAATGGAGGAATATTGTGGCTTTAATCATTAAAACATTCACCAGAATCTGGAGGATGCCTGGATAAGTTCTGCTGATGCTTTTTAAGCAGCTCTTTGTTGAATAAGATTTGCAAAAGGATCATTCATCTGTTCTGTAATTAATGATGTACATTTCAAATTGACCTTGTATTTAAAATTCCAAGAGGAAGAAGTTGTATGGGATATGAGCAGGGGACAGTGATTTGTTTAATGAATTTAAACAGACAGGGTAAAGGAAGAAATAAATGACTACGAGAATACTGAAGGTGTGGTTTTATGGACATTGTTTGATTGATTAACTGAAAAGTTTTGTTTATGAGCAGTTACAGGCAGATCATAGTAAGCAAGGACATATCGATCATAGGGTGAAAAAAAGAGGCATACAGGTTTCATTGCACAGGGTGCGTGCTAGGTGAGATCAATGTTAGCAAGATCAGCGTTATTTCAGGCTAGAGCATCCATTCATCAGTCTGATAACAGCTGGGAAGAAGCTGTTCCTGAACCTGTTGGTGCATGTGTTCAGGCTTCTGTATCTTCTGCCTGACGGAAGAGGATGTAGGAGATCATTACCGGGGTGCGATGGGTCTTTGATGATGTTGGCAGCCCTTCTGGGGCAGCGAGCCATGTAAATGGAGTCCATGGATGGGAGGTTGGCTTCCGCGATGGTCTGGGCTGTGTGCACCACTTTCTGTAGTTTCTTACGGTCCTGGGCAGAGCAGTTGCCGTACCAGGCCGTTATTGCACCCGGGCAGTGTGCTTTCAGTGGTGCATGTGTAGAAATTGGTGAGGGACCTTATGGACATGACAAATTTCCTGAGCTGCCTGAGGAAGGAGAGGCATTGTTGTGCCTTCTTAGCCATTGCATCTACATGGGAAGTCAGGGACAGGTTGTTGGTTATCGTCACTCCAAGGAACTTGATGCTGTTCACATTCTCAACCACAGTTCAATTAATGTAGATGGGGGTGTGTTCTCCTCCTTTCTTTCTGAAGCCAATGATCAGTTCTTTAGTTTTGCCGACATTGAGAGAAAGATGTTGTTCTCATTGTACCACGTCACTGAGCCCTCTATCTCCCTTCTGTATTTTGACTCATTGTTAGATATCCGTCCCACTGCGGTGGTGTCATCAGTGAACTTGTCGGTGGCATTCATTTGGAATTTGGCAACAGAGTCGTGGCTGTACAGGGAGTACAGTAGGGGGCTGAGGACACATCCTTGTGGGGCTCCAGTGTTGAGTGTTATTGTGGAGGAGGGGCAGTTACCTATCCTCACTGATTGCAGTGAGGTCAGAAAGCTGAGGATCCAGTTGCAGAGGATGGAGCCAAGACCAAGGTCACAGAGTTTTGAGATCAGTCTGAAGGGGATAATGGTGTTGGAGGAGGAGCTGTAGTCAATGAGCAGGAGTCTGATGTAGGTGTCTTTGTTGTCCAGATTTTCCAGGGATGAATGCAGGGCTCTGGATATGGCATCCTCTGTGGGCCTGTTACATCGATAGGCAAATTACAGGGGATCGAGGCAGGCCGGGAGACTGGAGTTGATGGGGGCCATGACCAGCCTCTCGAAGCACTTCATGACGAATGAAGTTCGAGGCACATGGCATGTGTTTTCCTGGGTACGGGGAGGATGGTGGTCTTCTTGAAGCAGGTGGGGACTTTAGCTTATAGCGGGGAGAGGGTGAAGATGTCGGTGAATACCTCCGCTAGTTGGTCCACACAGGATCTGAGTGCTCGGCCGGGGACACCGTCCAGGCCCATCACTTTCCTTGGGTTAATTCCTGATTTCTGAAGCAGCGACAGAGGGAACAGGTGTGTTTGGGGCTGTTGGGGCAGGTGTCATCGTGCTGGTGGTATTCTGCTTAAACCGAATATAGAAAGCATTGAGCGTGTCAGGGAAGGATGTGTCATTGTCTATTATCTCACATGGTTTCATTCTGTATCTCGTGATGTTGTTTAGGCTTTGCCATAGGCAGCGGGAGTCTGTTTGGTAGGTCTGGGCCTCTAACTTGGTTCGGTACTGCCCCTTGGCCTCCCTGATGGCTTTGTGGAGGTCAAATTCACATCTGGGTTTTCTATATTGGTCTGGGTCACCCGACTTGATTGCTGCACGTCTGATCTTCAGTAGGAAGTGGATTTCCTGGTTTATCCAAGGTTTATGGTCGGGGAACACTCCGAATGACATCATTGGTATGCAGTCCCCCACACATTGGCTAATGAAGACCATGACGGTGTACTTGTCTAGGTTTTCCACTGAACACTTGAACAAAGTCCAGTCCACCGAGCCCCCAAGCTGTCCCGGAGATGGTCTTCTGCTGCTTCAGACCAGCACTGTACTTCTTTTTGTGAAGGATCCTCCCATTTCAGCCTCTGCCTGTTAGCTGGGAGGAGGAGCCCAGCGCTGGGTCTGATTTTCTGAAGTGTGGGCAGGGGCTGGAGTGATAGGCACCTCTGATGGTTGTGTAGCAGTGGCCCAGGATGTTCGGTCCCCTGGTGGGGCAGGAGATGGGTTGGTGGCACTTTGCCAGCATCCTCTTGAGGTTGGCTTGGTTGAAGCTGCTGGCCTCAATGAACAGGACCTCAGGGAATCTCATCTGTAGTGTTTGTGAGGGTGTAAAACACATCTAGGGCATTCTTCACATCCGCACGGGATGGGATATAGACTGCTGTTGGGATGGCGGAGGTGAACTCTCGTGGTAAGTAGTAGGGACAGCATTTCACTGTAAGGTATTCTAGGTCCAGGAAGCAATGGCTTACCAGGGTCACTTGATCTGAGCACCAGGAAGTGTAGATCAGGAAGCATACCCCACCACCTTTATGGAATTAGGACATATGGAATCAGTGGGTTTACACTGAGTCATGGATATGCTACACTGCTCTGTCCAATCTGAGCAAAACACTGAGTAGGTTCAATGAACTACTTTATCCAATTATCCCGTATCAGAGTTGTCAACAAATTGTAAGGTTCATTTCAGTTGTTTTTTTATTGCTGAGCTTCAACTTTTGTGCCCCACAGGTTTCTTGCTTTCCAGTTCCTGCTGCCAGTCCTACAGATCTCCCTGATCTGTCTCTGTATTGGACGTACTCCTGAGAATCTACCTGTTGCTGTGGTGAACAATGATACAGGACAACCTGCCCTGAGCGAGACCTTCCTGCTGCATTTTGACAACAAAACAATCGTCCAGGTCATTTCCATCTCACAACAGAAACAGGCCATTCAGCCCAACTGGTCTCTGCTGGTGTTTCTGCTTCACTCAAGCCCTTTCCCGCTGTCTCAGCATCTCCTCATCCTCCTCCCCTTCCCGCTCATGGGCTCACCCAGTGTCTGTACATTTCCCCTTAGATGCTCCACATGTGGGGTGGAAGCTCCACATTCTCCTCACTCTCTGGGGAAAGGAGTTTTGTCTGAATTCCACAGTTGGATCAATTAGCGATGATCTTGTATGGATGAAGAGTGAAGCAGTGTAGGCCGTTCACCACTCCTCCCCACATCCCCCAGCCTGCTCCATCACTCAATAAGATCTTGGCTGAAACAAAAATAGAAATTACTGGAAAAGCTCACTGAGAGGAGACAGATTTTAAAGAGACATGAGGGGAAAATGTTTTACACAGAGGGTGGTTCACATGTGGAATGAACCTCCTGAGGAAGTGGTAGATGCGGGTACAATTACAACATATAAAAGACATTTGGATAAGCACATGAATGGGAAAGTTTGGAGGGATATGGGCCAGGAGCAGGCAGGTGGGACTAGTTTAGTTTGGGATTATGTTTGGAACGGACTGGTTGGACTGAAGGGTGTGTTTCTGTGCTGTATGACTGTATGATTCTAGGTCTGGCAGCATCTGTGGGAAGAAAACAGAGATAACGTTTCTTGGCTGATCTCAGCTCCGCATTTCCAGCCTACTCCAATAACTGCTGGGTTCCGCATCAGTCAAACATCTATATCCGTCCATATGACCCCCCTCCACTACTGCCTGTTGTTCCACGGTCTCACATCCCTCTGAGTGAAAATATTTCTCCTCATCTCTGCCTTAGACTTGAGACCCCTTACTTTGAAACTGTGTCCCCTGGTTCTGGTCTTTGTCATTGGGGGAAATATCCTTTCAGTAACTGCCCTGTAATGCCCCCTCAGTAGGTTTCAATAAGGTCACCTTTCATTCTTCAAAATGTTCAACCATCTCCATCCAGGAAATCAGGTTGAGCGAACATTCTCTCAACTGGTTCTAATTCATTTACACCTTTTCTTAAATAAGGAGACCAAACTCTGTACAAATGTGAAACAAAGACAGAAATTGCTGGAAAAGCAATTCTCTCTGTGGAGAGAAATCAGAGTTAATGTTTCGGGTCGAGTGACCCTCCCTCAGAACTCCTTTTGGTTTTTATTGCACACAGATGTGGTCACCTGTATGCCCTGTGATAAAACATCCCTGTTTTTATATTCCATTCCCCTTACAACCATCAGCAACCTTCCATTTGCCTCCCGACCACAGGCTGTCACTGCAGGCTCATGTTTTCTGATTCACCCTGAGCTTTCAGCACCACAAAATGCCATTGCCTCTCTCCCATTTAAAGAATATACTACTTCTCTATTCTTCCCACCAAAGTGGATGAATTAATGTTTTTCCCACATTACACACCGTTTGGCAAGGTGCTAAAACTGATGATGGAACATTCAAGCCCAATTTAATTGACTGGAGCAGGGACAATGACAGGGTGGACACTGAGTGGTCAGGGAACCTGGGAGGATTGGGGGTAGGGGGTAACCGTCTTGACATAAGGGGGCAATCATTTTGCATTGAGATAAAGAGAAACTACATCACTCCAAGCATTGTGAATCTTTGCAATTCTCGAGCCCAGAGCATTGTGAAATTTCCATTGAGTGATCTGTGTAAGGCTAGGATAAGCTAATGTTTAGTCTCTCAGGGAGTCGAGGGACAGGGGAGCAAGCATGAAAGTGCAGTGGAAGCTGAAGGCCAGCATGATCGTATTAAATGTTGGAACAGGCTCTTGGGGCTGAATGGCCTCCTCCCATTCCTATATCTTATGTTATAAAGGAAGTGAAATAACTCCACAGAGGATGGTATCCCATCACCAAGTCACCTTTTATTTACACATGGACAGTCCTTGACATTGCCCCAGCTCCCTCAGAGCCAGCTTTCAGAGTGAGCAGAAGCTCTGACACTCCTATTCTTATCTGTCAGCCTGGGTTCCCTGATTGGACCCAATTAACAGCCCCATTCGGGGAACTCATATGCTCTGGGATCCACCTGGCTGACCTCGCTCCGATCACTACAGGAAGCATTTCAAACAAAAGGGTTTCAAAAAGAAGCCCAGTAATTGGCCAGATCTTTAAAAAGGGTTCTGGGCTCTGCTTTGGGGAACTGGTTGATTACAACATAAAAACAAAAAGAAGAAGAGCAGGAGGAGGCCATTCGACCCTTCAAGCATGCTCCACAGTCCAGTACCAGCATGGCTGATCTTCACCTTCAACTCTTAATGAGGCCAAAAGTTTTCTCTCTGAGAACCATGAGTTTTCGGAACTCCCTTCCTGAAAAGGTCTCTAACTTCAAATAATGCTGATCTTGTTAATGTTGATCTTGCCTGGAGTACATCCTGTGCAGTGTAACCTGTATGCCTTTACTCTGACCAAGATTGTTTTCACCCTATGATCTGTATGCGCTTGCTTACTATAATCTGCCTGCACTGCTCGCAAACAAAGTTTTTCACTGTATTTAGGTACACATGACAACGAATCAAATCAAATCAAGGTGGTGGATGCAGTACTTGAATATTTTTAAGAAGAGACAGATAAATTCTCGTTAAGCACGGGGGTGTAGGGGGACGTGGAAGGTTATTGGGGTAGGCAGGAAGGCAGATTTCTGATCACGATCATATCAACCCTCATCTTATTAACAGGGCCAGCATGATCAAGGGCTGATTGGCCATCTGCTGGTCCTTGTTCATTGTTTGTAATGGTGCAGGGTGAACATCACATGGACACACTCCTGTGTGACCTGTGTCTGTCTCATTGTCCAATTGATGCTCCATTGACTGGGCCTTCACACGGTGAGCAGATCCACACAGAAATCCCAGGATTTCTGAAACCCTTACACTTTGGTATTCATCTGGAAAAATGCAAACAAGTTCACCAGAGAAATGTTGTTACATATTCCACACTTTGACTTTGTGTCACAATGGAGTTACTTTGCTAGTTTTGTGTCAACAACGGTGGCCTGTATTAGTCATTTTGAAGGTCGTGCTTTCTCATGTATGACTGACTGTTTGTTCTATCTTACAGATTCACACAAACCAGTTAGATGCCATTGAGGGAATAATCGATGGGAAATACCGGGGTGCTATCGGCTTTGGAACAAACTTTACACAAGATCTTCTTTTAAGGTGAACTGCAATTGATAAGTGTTGTTTTATTTTGAGAAACTACATCGAATGGCTATCTCATGTTCATCCTTAGGATGAGGATATTGCTGGCAAGGCCAGTACTGTTGCCCATTCCTAATTGCCCCTTGAGACATTGGTGGTGAGCCACCTTCTTAAACGTAATTGAGTGTCTCACTTGGCCATTTCAGAGGGCATTTAAGAGGCAACCACATTGCTGTGGGTCTGGAGTCACGTGTAGGCCATTCAAAGTAAGAAAGGCAGATTTCCTTCCCTAAAGGACTTTGGTGAACCAGGTGGGTTTGTTTTTACAGTAATTTCACAGACACCATCATAGAGTCATAGAGATATACAGCACAGAAACAGACTCTTCGGTCCAACTCGTCCATGCCGACCAATCACAGAGAATTGATTTTATTTTGACGTATGAAGTTTCAAACATGGTTATGTTTTGAGGCTATCACCTTAATTTTAGGTAGAATGGAAGAATGAAGTGTATCTTGTGACTTGTTTTGAATGCATACTGACAAGAAACTTTAGGTGGCGTTTGGGAGTGGTGGGGAGGGGTAAATGTGCTGGTTTCATCACTGAGAAGGAACTTTAAGAATGGAGGCCAGGCCAACAGTACCGATGGTAGATGGATAGTTAGTTTCCAAGCCCCTGGAAGCTGTTGCAGCACAAGGCAGTTATAATTTCAACTGTTGATTTAATGGTAAGATGAAATTGAGTTAAGAGTTTTAAAAGATAGTGAACCAGTATTTCTACCTGGATACAAGGCCCATGTCATTCCTGTTGCCACGGAGGGGGCGTTGGGAAGGGAACAGGCTATAGAAAGTTCTTGGAGGACCATAGTTTTTAAAGTTTTCTTTAAACATAACTGAACCTCACATAAAGGTCAGTCTGCAAGACTTTGAGAGACAGAGGGAGCCTTTCTCTATTATTCACCAACCAGAATGCACGATCCAAGTGACAAAGGTCATGAAGTTTTAACTGAGACTGGAAGATTTGCCTAGCTTTGACTAGACAGAGAAATTTCCAGCTGGCCCTCACTGTGAAGTCAGGTAGGGGTTTAGAAGCTATATTTTTAGAAACATTTGAAAAAAGGAAACAAGCCATTGGGAGCTGAGAATACCTTTGAAGTGGTTCCTGCCGAAAAAAGAGCCTACTTAAGGCACATAATAAAGTACAGCAGCCAAAGCTGATTATTAGGCATTTTTAAATGTTAAATGTAGGTCTTTTCTGCAATCTAAGGAATAAGTTCCCTACGGAATAGTATTTAGATAATGTTGCTTTAAGTCTGTTCATTACAGTAAAAGTCTTGAAACTTGAAATCTTGTGTGATATCTTCAGTTGGTCACATGAATTGAGATATCTTTTTAAGAAACTATCAGTCTCTTTAGTGATTGTTACAATTCCAGATTTATTTTATCAACTACATTTCAATTTGAGATCTGCCTTGGTGGAATTTGTTCACATCATTAAATGCAGGCATTTAGATTGTTAGCCCAATAACATATAATCATTGTGCTATCATTTGTGATAGATTATCATGCAATAAGAATACATCAAACACCATTCTATCCTCGTCTTTCTGCAGTAATACACAAGTCTGATTTCCTTTTAGGGCAACTGAGAAGGTAGTGGATGAAAGAACGATTGATGGGGGTTCAGTCCATGTCTGGCTAGATATGACTAGTAAGTTTATGAAATCACTCTCCCTGTAAACTGGCAAAGGAAAATGTTTGATCTGTGTTGTAGATATATGTTTCATGGCTCATGTTATATTCGAGAGGTAATATTTAGTTCTGGGAAGATTATTGATGTGAAGGTAAGCATTATGATCACAGCTGGTTACCACTGGACACGTCAGATCTTAGACTAAAATCTGGCTTGATAAATCAGATTATTTTTCTCTATTTAATGAGGTGGTCTTTCACAGAAGGACAAATACTCAATCCCACAGCTTTGGTTTAAACAATAAAACAGACGTTTATTACACGAAGGAAATGAAACTAAATGATTTACATATAATACATGTTTAAAGATTTCAAAGCACGCAGTAAACTATAATCCCATTACTTCCAACAGCACTAATTTAATGCGCTCAAACACCAGCAAGAGTTCCCCACTCTATCACACAAATGATGTGACTTAGCTATGGCTTCAAATCTCGCTTTAGAGAATCTGATTGCCTCTTCCTTGAGCTTTCATATAACTGAGCGCAGACTTTCTCAGCTTCAAGTAACCTCCTCAGGGTTTTAATCAAAGACTTCTGGTTTGGAAAGTTTAAACTAAACTCCTTACACTGATGTAATCTATTTCTCAACAGTTCCAAACCATCTCAGAAGTAACTGCTTTACTTATTGATTTATTCAGCCAAACTGTCTGCAAACTTGCCAGGCTGAAACCCAAATGCTTTTCCAAATTATGGATGTTCCCCTTACAGAAAGAAGAAAAAGCAATCTCTGACCTTCTAAACTGAAAGTCTAATAGCCAACTGTTTACTTTTGTGCTCATGGAATCTCTTTCAATGTAAAACAAATTCCCATTAGTCTCCAAGAACTATCTCTCACAGACTGGTTTTAAAAATAAATCACCATGGCTACTGAAATATTTTAAAGTTAATTATTAAACCCCTTCATAAGTTGACATTCTGCCTCTATCAACTACACATTAAAATCCTGGTCCACTTTTCTCCTTGTCTTTGCAACTTGCAGCTTCGTATCTCAACATCAACATAAAGAGATGACCTGAAATACAAAATAATAATTAAAAACAAATAAAAAGGGACACTAATCCTGCTAAGACCATTTCCACCCTTCAGGTTAAGGATACATGTGTTTCAGTTATTGCTGTCAAATATCATGGCACCTTGCAACAAAAAAGGAAACTGCATTTTTAAGAACTTTAACGCGAGTGGTGGGTGCTGAAGGCACTTGACAAAGAGAGAAAAAGTAAAGAAATTTGAGCAGAACTCAATATCGAGCATAATCCACTGAGCAGATAAAGGACACTGAGAAAATTAAAGAGAAAGATGGGAATGGAGAATAAAATCCTGATACCAAAATGATGTGTCTCACAGAAAACTCTGGGATTACAGTAACGACTCTTCCCTTGGGAGAACAATCCAGTTAAAGCCAACCCAGGTAGAGTATGATTGAGAGGAGGTTTCTGTGGAGAAAGCTGAAAATTTTGCAAAGAAAATCGATGTTGACAGCATCAGCCTAGCAATGGCTGCTGTTTGTGGTTTTAATCGTGACATTAGCTCATCTACAAGCTGCCTTGTGGGACGGCCCATTACCAAAAGCTCAAGCCTGCATGACTGACATCAGCGTATTCAAGAATTTAATCAGGAATATCACCCCACTGAGATCTTTAACTAGACAAAGTCTTCTATGAAAAAAAGTAATCTTTTCCTTCTCAGTTTTGTTTCATGATGCACACAGACATTAAAAGAAAGCTCTATAATATGACCTATGATCATCAGCAGTTCATACAGATGATCACAGACAGTGAGATGGGTAGAGGGCCAATAGTGGTCAGGGGTTCCTCAGTGAGAGGAGTTGGCTGACACTTTTCCAGCCGTAGACATGACCCCAGAGTGGGGTGCACCCTCCCGGGTCCCCAGCCCCCACAGGGTCAAGGATGTCATGGAGCAGCTGCACAGGATTCTGAAGGAGGAGGGTGAACAGCCGGAGGGTGAACAGCCGGAGGCTGTGGTTCATATTGAGACCAATGACACAGGAAGAAAGAGGAGTGAGGTCCAGCAAGCAGCCTTTAGGGAGTTAGGGAGCAGGACTTCAAAGGGAATAATCTCCGGGGAGAGATGTCCAAGACATAAGGAAACCTGGACCGCAAGGGTCAAAAAGGTTAGGATTCAGAAAGAAAAAGCTTATGGCAGATACCGAGGGCTCAATGTGGAACAGTCCCTAGAGGCATCTAAAAAGTGAACAGGGCACACTTAGAAAGGAAAATACAAAAGCAAAGAGAGTGCATGAGAGAGCATGAGTGTAGAATAAGGCAAACCCAAAGGGGTTTCTTAGAAATTTAATGGATAAGAGAATAACTGGGACAAGAGTAGGACCCATTCGGGACTATAGAGGTAATGTGTGTGTGTATGGACCCAGAAGACATGAGCGCAGAACTCAATTAATACTTTGCCTCAGTCTTCACAATGGAAAAGGACAGTGCAGGTATAGACATCAGGATGGAGGACTGTGAAATATCAGAACATATTAAGAGTGTGTGTGAGAGAGAGAGAAATAGGACAGAGAGAGAGAGAGATAGAGAGAGAGAGAAAGAGATGGTACCAGTGGGTATAGCAACCGTAAAAATGGATAAATCTGTAGGCCCAGACGGGATGAATCTCAGCCTGTTGAGGGCAATGTCAGGAAGTTTCAAATCTTTTTTGTATTTTCCACGGGCGAGACGCTAGAGGATTGGAGAAATACTAACATTATCCCATTACTGAAAAAGGGAGGCAGAGAATTTATTGGTCTTTCTAATTATTGTATTTAAGACAAAGGCAGAAAGATTCTTGTTTAGCGGGGAATCGGGAGCTATCGGGGATAAGTGGGAATGTGGTATTCAAAACACAAACAAATCTCATTCACAGAATTGTTATAGAGCAGAACGAGGACATTTGGGTCATTGTCCTATTTCCCCTAATCCCTATTCTCCATTTCTACCCAAATAACGATCCAATTCCCTTGTGTATGTCTCAGTTGAACCTGTCTCCAGCACATTTCCAGGCAGTGCATTCCAGACCCTAACTACTCGCTGGGCGAAAAAGTCTTTCCTCACATCACCCTTGTCACCCTTGTACATCACTTTCAATCTCTGTTCCTCTGATGAACAGGAGCAGTGTCTGTCTATCTACTCTGTCCAGCCCCCTCGTGATTTTGGAAACCTCAGTTGACTGTGGAGAAGGCTTGAAGGGGCTGAAGAGCCCAATCCTGCTCCTAATTCCCAAGTTCTTGTGTAATGGTGTACTATGCTTTAAAACAATGAGGTAAGTTTTCAATTCTGACCCTCTATATTGAATCCCAGTACTTGTCTTACTAACCTCTATATTGTGCTGCTAAACACTCCAACAGATGTGGAGCTCATGTCCGCTGAATCTCTGCTCCAGATCTCTGAGGTTTCCTAAAATAAGGTTTGGTTCTACGACAAAAACCGAAAGAACTGCGATGCTGTAAATCAGGAACAAAAACAGAAGTTGCTGGAAAAGCACAGCGGGTCCGGCAGCATCTGTGAAGGAAAAACAGAGTTAATATTTTGGGTCTGATGACACTTATCCCCCGGTTCTGAGGAAGGGTCACCGGACCCGAATCGTTAACTCTGATTTTTTCTTCACCGATGCTGCCAGACTTGCTGAGCTTTTCCAGTAACTTCTATTTTTGTTCTGTGATCATATGCAAAGTCAGATTGCTGCAGTCCTGCAGACAAACTCCAGCGGTTGGAGAAGGCAGCTCCCCACCACCTTCTCAAGGAGCAACTAGGGCCAGGCAATAAATGCTGGGCCAAGCCAGTGACACCCCGCCCCCCAGTGTCATCAATAATTCATAAAGAAGTCAGACTGGCATCATCTATTCCTGCCTCAGACTGAGCAATGGTCAGAAAGAGCCACCAATATTGTAGTTGGTTGTTGATATACAGTAAAACAAGCTGCCAGAACATCCGTTGTGTTTAGTTGGGTGTTTATCTTATGGAGACAATTTGAGATGATGGGGAGCTGATTCACAAATTCTGTCCTGAGCTCTGCCTGTTTTTCCATCTGAGGCTGGAACTCAGTGTCACAGCCTGGCCTCAGCTTAAAGCTGCAAATGTCCAATTCTGCTATCCCTGGTCACTGGCCCATCCATCATAGAATGTGTTCTTATTCACTCACAGGATGTGAATGGTACTACTAAGGTCAATATTTAATACCCAATCCTTAATCGTGCTTAGGAAGGTGTGAGTGAGCTGCCTTCTGGAATGAGTGCCTTTGCCTGACCATTTCAGAGGGAGTGCTGTGGTGTGGGTCTGGAGTCACATGCAGGCCAGGCTGAGTACTGATGGAAGGCAGATTTGTTTCTCTATAGAAACTCTCAATGAATGACCTACCTTTGGGCTGCATCATCACAAACGCCAGGATATTGGGCAGAAACTGGTTATTTCTCTTTCCAATTCCAGAGTATTGCCTTGTTTTATTCACTGAGCCTTGTGACAATGCTATGAAAAATTCACAAAGCTAACACCCTCTAGAATCTAGCAGGTAGCCATATATCACAGTCAGTGAGGTCTTCCTGATGCACTGTTCCTTTCAAGAACATCCAGCGGAAGTGATGTGTTAGCGAGACTGTGCAAGACACCAGTTTACGGCAATTTCTTGTGTTTGCAGAATGGCTTTAATGTTGGACCTGATCCCAAGGCACATTGATAAGTTGGCACCAGATCACATAAGGAAATATTAGGACAACTGGATTTAAAAAGTGTTTTCAATGGGAAGAAAGAGATGGAGAGGTTTAAGGGGTTGGTGGGGGGAGGTAGTTCTGGAGCTTAAGGACCCAAACAGCAAAAGGAGTGGTTGCCAGATGAAATGGGTAACAGGGACTTTCTAATTCTGCGATCTCCTCAGCCTGACAAACCTCCAAACTGTGTGCTCCTCCATTTCTGGGCTGCTGTACATCCCTGAGCTGCTTGGGGCCCTGTGTTCAGGAGTTCCCTCCTTAAACCTCTCCATCTCTGTCTCTCTCTCTCTCTTTCTCTTCAACCAAGCTTTTGGTCACCTTGTGTCTCTTGGTGTGAGATTGAATTTGCTAGAGTCCTTGACCAATGGCTTGAGATGCTTCAGTCTGTTCAAGGCACTATAGAAATGCAAGTTTTAAGAAAGTGTTGTTTGATTAAAAGATGAAATGTGTCCTATTAGTTTCATAGTTTTGTACTTCTGTTTGTGAAAGCAGTTGTAGTTGAAATAGAATTAATATGTCGATGTGCTGATTTACTTTTAGACCAGGAAATTGCATTCACCATCAAACTAAAGGTGCAAGAAGCATTTGAGGTACTTTTCAAAAAACCATCATTAAGTTATCACAACTTTCAGTACCTGGTTTGACCGCCCACTTTACATTGTCTGCCTGATCTTTTACCATAGGGGTTTGTTAAGGAGGTCCTGGGAAAGGCTTCATACCTGTTCTCTCCTCCCAGTGAAGGTAAGGAACATGATTTGTCATTGAAATACTTGCTAATATTTAACTAAGACCAAAGCGAGCCTCGGACACAATATAATTAAGTATGAGCTATCACTGATTGATGATGCTCAGGTCCCTGAATTGCTAATTTTATATTTTAAATCATCAGACATAGGAACAGGAGTAGGCCAGTTGGCCCATTGAGTCTGTTCCACCATTTGTTGAGATCGTGGCTGATCTGATTATCCTCATCTCCACTTTCTTGCCTTTTCCCCATAACCCTCCATTCCCCTTCCCAATTAAAAACCTGTCTCTCTCAGCATTGTATCCTTGCAATGGATTTCCATAGCCATCAATTTCACACGGGATTGGGAGTATCTTGTGGTTGAATCCGTTTATACTTTTCTGCAAACTTTGGTGCAGCCACAGGGAGAGCTTGGTGCTGCTCACTTCCAGCTGGTACTTTGGTCACGAGCTCTCGATGTTTGCAGGTCAGTATTTTCTTGTCACTGGATACTGTTCTTTTATTTCTCATTGTGAGCGCCAATCGCAGTGACATAGAACCTCACTTTCTCACTTGCCCCTGTTCCTACCACATGGTGTCCCAAGGTCAACGGGGCATCCAGAGGTAAGGAGGGCATCCAGAGGTAAGAAGGTTGTCCAGAGGTAAGGAGGGTGTCCCAAGGTAAGGAGGCTGTCCTGAGGTAAGGAGGGTGTCCTGAGGTAAGGAGGGTGTCCTGTGGTCAAGAGGTATCAGTCCTTACCGACAGTTATTACTCAGTCCTTAATGACAGTTATTACTCAGTCCTCTCTAGCAGTTATTATCCAGTCCTTATTAGATGTTATTACTGAATCCTCACATGCATTTTTTACTCAGTCCTTACTGGTAATTGTTACTCACTCCTTACAGTCAGTTATTACTCAGCCCTTACTGACGGTTATTATTCAGTCCTCACTGGTGGTTATTACTCACTCCTTACAGGCAGTTATTACTCACTCCTTACAGGCAGTTGTTGCTCAGTCCTTATTGGTGTTTATTACTCAGTCCTTGCTTGACATTATTACTCAGTCCTTACTGGCAGTTATTACTCAGTCCTTGCTGGCAATTACTTCTTAATCCTTACTGGGGGGTTATTACTCAGTCTTTACTGGCAGTTAGTATTCTGTCTTTACTGATAGTTTGATCTCTCTTTCATTCTTGGCCCAGGGCACAGAGCCCAGTGGTGGTTCCATGAGAGTCGTGTAGGTTAAACCCACAGTCAGTGCAGGCCATCAGCTCAACCTGAGACACTATGTATTACTCTGTATTATTACTGTCACCAACCCACTGCACCACGGGAGGGCTATAGAATTAACCACATTCTGATTTCTGACAGAGAGACTAAACCTACTCAGTAAATAATCCCTTGTATATTCCTCTTCCTCCTCCTTCACAGCATTGTATATTACACAGTATGATAGTATCTTTGTTGGAGGCATAAAGGTTTAGTTTCTGATGTTAGCAGAGTCGGTTAATTATTTGGACGTTGGATTTGAAGCTCAGAGTTCAATGTGAGGTAATGAGTGATTATAAATAAATACGTCCTTAATAACTCCATTGTTTTGGTGTAGTTTGAAGAGTCAATTTGTGGGAATAAACATCCTGATTTTACAACATTCATTGTTCCTGGGACAATCTTAAGGTGAAGTATAAAATCGATCTTGTTAATAAAGCCCAGTTTACAGTTATTTTTCTCAAATAGAACAACAGAATATTCACACACTGTCTAATACTCTGATGGTAATCAGCTTTAATAAACTCACAGCAAATCAATGGGGCATGAATTCAATCAATTAACAAATCATAATTTCATTGATCTAGTGCCTGACTGAATCTGTTAAGACCCTGAATATTTCACACTAGAATGAGGGTGTTGTTTTTGAGAAGCGATTACAATTTCTTTCTCTTCTGCTTCATCATTTGCTGATTTTTGATATTTTAGGGATTTGCAATTTCTAGAAGAGAACTGTTTGTGTCAGTGAAACTGAACCCCCTCCAGAAACCCTTGTTACCAATAGCCCCTTCCACACCCTTGTCACTGATACACCCTGAAGTATCCCCATCCCTAATGGCCCTGTCCCTAACAACCTCCCGTCCCCAATAACCTGTGTCCCTAATGCCCCCTGTGATATCCCCTGTCACTATTTCACTGGGTAACATCCCTGTTCCGCTTTGACAAAGATACAGCACCAAACCGCGCGCCTGCAGCATTGTACATTCAGAGTGTTTTAGAGCAATAAAAACCGACAGAACCGCGGATGCTGTAAATCAGAAACAAAACCAGAAATTGCTGGAAAAACTCAGCAGGTCTGTGGAGAAAGAAATCGGAGTTAATGTTTCGGGTTGAGTGACGCTTTCTAGAAGGATGTTGACCATTCCCTCTGTCACTAATGGCTGTATCGTAGATATCAGCATCAGGAAGGGCGTTCTAACAAAGCTTTCTTTGGAAATCTTCACAGCATCACTTTTTTCTTGGCCCTGGGTTTGACGGCTCTCTCGTTTGTCATCGAAAAGCGGGAGGGCTTGCTGGACAGAAACTGGGCTGCAGGTTGGTGTGACACGATTATTGTGGCAAATTACTTTAACCTCTTAAGGAAATAAGAGCACTCTTTGTGAATCCTCCAACTACATCAATCATCAAATGAAACTGACTGGCTGTGAATATTCAGTTCTGGTCAGGGGTCTGTACTGGTAAAGTAATTCTCCACAGCCAAACCATATCGTAACCTTTCTGTGCAACTCACCTCTGACTATAACAAAGCAAGTTCTCATTGGCTGTGCTGTCCTTTCTTGTCACAGTCATGTTCCTGAATAAATATTGTGTTACCTAGTCTGTCACTGTAGGTAACAGTGGGGTGAATGATACATTGATGAAGATATCCCCACTGGGGGAGACAGCAGGGTAGCTAAACCAGAGTAAACCAGAGACCCAGGTGAATGACCTGGAGACAAGTTCAAATCCCACCCCAGGAGCAAATGGAAATTAAATTTAACTAACAAAATGTGGAATTGAAAGATGGTTTTAGTGATGGTACCATGAAACTATCAGCAATTGTCAGAAAAACTCACATGCTTCACCCATGTCCTTTAGGGTGGGAAATCTGCCATCCTTACCCAGTCTGGCCTACACATGACTCCAGACCCACAGCAATGTGGTTGTTTCCTAACTGCCCGCTGAAATGGCTGAGCAAGGACACTCAGTGTGTTATCCTTAGTTCGCGATGGGCACCAACTGTTGGCCTCACTCTTGGAAGAACAAAGAAAAAAAAAGAATGAGAATGTGGGTGCTGCAGACTTCACAATAAATCGTTCTTGTTCAAAATATAATCCTGAAATTAAATCAGTCCACTTTCACAGACTGAGCAATGGAAAGGATCTATGTTAGAAATGTGTAAGTTATTAAACCAAACTTGCTAAACTCCGAATAAAGCTGGCCCCCAGCTGCAGCTTGTTCTACTCTGCTACTTCTCCAGGTGACAGCACTGGCACCTAATGGAGTTTCCCACCTCTCTCAGTATGTGGCACTGGGTACATGGAGTGTTGGAGGTTACCTCACTGTCAACAGTCCTCCTTTGACTTTGCTTTGTCTGGGAACTACCTTGTGATTGGTGGTGGGTGATATACCCTTAGATTATCGACAGAAGAGGCTCTGCCTTAGACAACAAGAAAATCTATTGCACGATGACAATACATACAATGATTTTGGATCAGGCATAACAATAGCAACTAAGGAACTGGGTCAGGTACATCTGTTCCCTCTGTACAATAGTTGGAGCCAAGGCAACATGAACATTAACCCCTTCAGAACCATTACCTTAGACAACATCCACAGATCCCTTTCTGTTTAAATAATCCAGATTTACAGTTTGAGGGAATCATGAAGGTTTTATCAATAGCAGAGAATTCCACTGACACCAGTTAACCCTTTGGCTGCATACAGGAACACATGAGGATGAATTCTTGAGATGGATGAAACCAGGTACAAGTATTAGAGATAGCAAGAACTGCCGATGCTGGAGTCAGAGATGACACAGTGTGGAGCTGGAGGAACACAGCAGGCCAGGCAGCATCAGAGGAGCAGGAAAGCTGACGTTTCAGGTCGGGACCCTCTGATGCTGCCTGGCCTGCTGTGCTCCTCCAGCTCCATAAAAGTATTAGAGTTCTAACTTTTAAAGAAGGTGCTGTTGATACATTGGATATTTGTGAGGGAAGGTTTGAGAACATGACAAGGTTATATTAAAAACAGAGATAGTAGGAACTGCAGATGCTGGAGAATCTGAGATAACAAGGTGTAGAGCTGGATGAACACTGCAGGCCAAGCAGCATCAGAGGAGCAGGAAGGCTGACGTTTCGGGCCTAGACCATTTCATATCTTATATTGAAAACAGCAAGTCTGAGGGGAGAACTGGACATTGTATGATTGCGTTTGTTTCGTGCAGTAAAATCTTCCATATTATTCCATATATGATAGTATCATTTTAACAAAATTTGGATCAATTCTGCTTTTGTGTGTGAATTTTGTTTGTATATTCTTTATTTGTTGCGTTTTTTTTATTCAGGCGTGAATTCCCTGGAGCTGATATTGGCTCACACCTTTTCCCACCTCCTGACAATGATTGTTCAGATAACATTGTTACTCATCTTTACATTCCTTGTTTTCAAGGTCAGTTCTTGGCTTTTCTCCTGAAATTGTTACATGGGATATTGTTGAATAGTCTGCCAACAAACTGAACAGCCAGCAGCTTAGTCGAGTACCATTGAGATAAATGTTGTGGCCAAGCAGTTAAATTATAGCCTGCAGCATACTGCATCTCTAACGTGGGTCCATTACAGGCAGAATTAAGGGAATTGATAAATGGGGAGTAGAAAGATGTGTCAATTTCACTGAAGTAGATCCAAGAAATCTCCCAGAATTAGAGATACAAGTGGCTGGACAGGACATTGGTTAGGGCACTTTTGGAATACTGCGTTCAATTCTGGTCTCCCTGCTATAGGAAGGATGCTGTGAAACTTGAAAGGGCTCAGAAAAGATTCATAAGGATGTTGCCAGGGTTTAAGGGTTTGAGCTATAGGGAGAGGCTGAACAGGCTGGGGCTATTTTCCCTGGAGCGTTGGAGGCTGAAGGGTGACCTTATAGAGATTTATAAAATCATGAGGGACATGGCTAGGGTAAATCGACAAGGTCTTTTCCCTGGGGTGGGGGAATCCAAAACTAGAGGCCATAGGTTTTAAACGAAAGGGGAAAGATGTAAAAAGGACCTAAGGAGCAACTTTTTCATGCAGAGGGTGGTGCGTGTATGGAATAAGATGTCAGAGGAATTGGTGGAGGCTGGTACAATTACAGCATTTAAAAGGCATCTGGATGGGTACATGAATAGGAAGGGTTTAGAGGTATATGAGCCAAATGCTGGCAAATGGGACTAGATTAATTTAGGATATCTGATCGGCATGGACAAGTTGGATTGAAGAGTCTGTGCTGTACAGTTCTATGACTCTATGACTTGGGAGATTGAGGAGTTACAGGAAGTTATTGTCAGTAAGAAGGTGGTGTTGGAGAAGTTAATGAGGTCAGAGTTTGATAAGTCCCCAGACCCGGATGATCTATACCTCAGAGTGTTGAAGGAGGTGGCTGTAGGGATAGTTAGCGTTGAAGGAGGTGGCTGTAGGGATAGTTAGTGTTGAAGGAGGTGGCTGTAGAAATAGTTAGTGTTGAAGGAGGTGGCTGTAGGGATAGTTAGTGTTGAAGGAGGTAGCTATAAGGATAGTTAGTGTTGAAGGAGGTAGCTGTAGGGATAGTTAGTGTTGAAGGAGGTGGCTGTAGGGATAGTTAGTGTTGAAGGAGGTAGCTGTAGGGATAGTTAGTGTTGAAGGAGGTGGCTGTAGGAATAGTTAGTGTTGAAGGAGGTAGCTGTAGAAATAGTTAGTGTTGAAGGAGGTGGCTGTAGGGATAGTTGATGCATTGGTGATCATCTTCCAAAATTCCACAGATCCTGAAATAACTCCTGCAGATTGAAAGCTCGCTTTTATTTAAGAAGGGAGTGAAAGATAAAACAGGGAACTGCAAAGAACCCTGTGTGTCCTTGTCAATAAATCACTGAAGGCTAACTTACAGGGGCAGCAAGGTATAAGGAAGGTTAATAGAACATTAGTTTGGTTAGACTGCACCTGGATTCCTGTGTGCAGTTTTGGTCTCCCTTTATCTCAGGAACAATATTATTGCCATAGAGGGAGAGGAGCAAAACACTTGTCCCCAGGATGGCAGGACTGTCCTGTGAAGAGAGAGCTTTGTCAAACTGGGCCTGGATTCTCTACAGTTCCAAAGAATGAGAGGAGATCTCATTGAAAGTTACAAAATACTTAAAAGTCATGGACAGGGCAAATGCAGGCAAGACAGTTCCCTGACCGGGGAGTCTAGAACCAGGGGCACAATTTAAAAATAAAGGGAACCCACTGAGGACTGAGATGAGAAAAAAAGTCTGTTAAGTCAGAGGGTTGTGAATCATTGAGTTTGTTATCCCCAAAGAGTTTAAAGTATAGATGACAGATTTCTAAATACTGACAATGTAAAGGGATATGGAGATAGTGTGGGGAAAAGCCAATGATGTTCATAATCAGCTATGATCTGGTACAGTAGAGCAGACTTGATGGACTGAATGGCTTACTTGTGCTCTTGTGTTCCTATGTGCCTAAGTCATCAAAATGTATGGACCCACAGATTAGGTGCATGAAATAAAATAAAGAACTGCAGATGTTGAAGATCTGAAACAAAAACAGAAAGTGCTGAAGAAGCATACTGAACTCAAAACGTTAACTCTGTTTCTCTCTCCACAGACGCAGCCAGACCTGCTGAGCTTCTCCAGCAATTTCTGATTTTGAATAAGGAACAGGAGTGGGCCATTCGGCCCCTCAAGCCTGCACCACTATTCAATAAGATCTAGGCTGATGTAATTCTAAGCTCAAATCCACTCCCCAGCCTAACCCTGCAATAACCTTTCACCTATTTGCTTAACAAGACTCTATCTACCTCTACCTTAAAAATATTCACTCACTGGACATCCACTGTCTTTGAGGAAGAGAGTTCCAAAGACTTGAGACTCTCAGAGAGAAAACAATTCTCGTCATCCCCGTTTTAAATGGACAAACCCTGATTTTTAAACAGTGACCCCTTATTCTCGGTTTTCCCACAGGAGGAAACATCCTGTCCCCATGTACTCAGTCAAAACCTCTCCGGATCCTGTATACTTCAATCAAGTCACCTCTCAATCCTTTAAACTCCAGCAGATAAAGGCCGAGCCTGCTTAACCTTTCCTCGTAAGACAATCTGCTCATTCCAAATATCAAGCTGGCTTTCCCCATCTAGGCTCCCCTTACTCATTTAACTTTTCCAGTGTATATGTAGGTTACAGTCACTCCCTAAGTATTGCCATACCTTTCTGTCAGCTTCACATCCTTTCTTTCTTTCTTTATATTTCCCCCTATAGTGTGGTTATTGTTCGAGGGCCTGCACTGCACTCCCACAAGTGACTTCTTCCCTTTCGTCATTTCTCATCTCTACACAAACAATTTCCACGTCCTGGTTTCCAAAAGTTACCTCATCCTGTGCTCACTCTACCATTCACTAACAAAAGCTACCCCTCCACCTTCTCTCACTCCCACCTTTAGTGGCGCTCAGAGCTGGGGCAGGTGAATGCGAGAGTGGGAGAGTCGTTGCCTTGGTGGCGGGTGGGTCCAGTAGCGGGGATAGAGTGAGAGTGAAGAATCAGAAAGAGGGATAATGCTGGTGCTTATCCTGCAGAGAATGAAAAAGGTCATTGACCAGGGCTAGGCCTTCCTCCAAATGGCTACATTGGGCCAGGGTGTGGCATCAGGGTATCCTCAGCTGTTCCTAGGGGTGGGGGGGCGGGAAAGAGGAGAGTCCTCCTCTGCAGTACCCCATCCAGCAGGAGCTCCAGGACCCTGCCCCCAAAGCCGGGCACTATTTCCCCCGTGTTTCCCATGATCGGGGCAGATGTCAGGGCAGCGCTGGGCAGCCCCCGATTGACAGTGCCTGCCCAAGCTTATAAAGATGATGCTGGCACTAGGGATACCAGCTGTTTCACAAGTTTCTGGTGAGTGGTGAGTTGCTCCAGGAACACCGTGTGATAAAGTGAGGACAGAACCAGGCATGAGGGACATCATTGAGTTGTTAATGAGGCAATATCAGTAGAACTCACTCGGCTTGCAATTAGAAACCCACCATAAAAACTCAACACAATGCGCACTTAGCAAAAAAAAGCTTAAGAATCTGTCGACAGAAGCCGAGTGAAACCTATCAATCCTCCTCGAGGGCCTGGAGAAACTAGTGAACACAAAGAATTGAGGTAAATGACCCTGTCATTTATTGAGTCATCCTGGATGCCTGGGAGTCAGAATTCTGGGCTTAAAGCCACCTCCAACTGTTCCACAGTTTCACAAATTCATTGCTTAACTTTGAGTGAGTGTGACACTCATTACAGGTTCTGCAAAACCGGATAAATTCACAGAGAAAACCTTGCTTTTTGTTGCAAACTTTGCAGAGATATGTTCTTGCACCTTTGTGACTAATGCTGCGTAACTCCAACAAATTAGAAACTAAAACAGAACTGCTGGAGAAACTCAGCAGGTCTGGCACAACTGTGGAAAGAAAGCAGAGATAATGTTCTGGGTCCAGTGACCCTTCTTCACAACATTTCTGTTCTGAACAGAACAGTACAGTTCTTCAGAACATCAATTTCTATTTTTATTTCTGACTTACAGCATCCGTAGTTCTTTGGTTTATTTTCCAACAAATATAGGTTGTATTTCCAAATTAACAACAAATAACTTTTGAACTTGGCATATTTTGGAACAGGTGATTATTGAAGTTAGGGTTTCTTTGTTTAACCTGGCCCTCAGTTGAAGTTGAGAGCATGTTGTAGACATGTTTAATCAACATATGATAGGAATTAATTTTCAATTTGCACTTGAAGATCAGAGTAGCTTTGAGCACAAACCACCACTTATACAGAAAACTGTTTTACATCATTGGATCATTCTAATCAAATGTATGGAAAAAATCTAAAAGGCATGTAAATGATTTTTAAAAATTTGTTCATGGGACGTGGGCATTACTAGTGGGCCCAGCATTTATTGCCCATCCTTAGTTGCTCCTTGAGAAGGTGGTGGTGAGCTGCCTCCTTAAACCACTGCAGTCCATGTGCTGTAGGTAGACCCACAATGCCCTTAGGGAGGGAATTCCAGGATTTTGATCCGGCGACAGTGAAGGAATGGCGATATATTTCCAAGTCAGGATGGTGAGTGGCTTGGAGGAGAACTTGCAGGGGGTGGTGTTCCCATGTATTTGCTGCTGTTGTCCCTTTGGATGGAAGTGGTTGTGGGTTTGGAAGGTGCTGTCTGAGGATCTTTGGCGAATTTCTGCAGAGCATCTTGTAGATAGTACACACTGCTGCTACTGAGCGTCGGTGGTGGAGGAAGTGAATGTTTATATATAAACGTTCTGGTTCTCTGTTTTAAAAGAGGTGTGCAAATAGAAATTACCTGAACAAATTAAATTTTAACCACATGTCCTTCCACAGGTTCCCAATGAAGGCTCCTTGTTTCTGATAGTAATCCTGGTCTTAATGCAAGGCATCACTGGAATGGCCTTGGGGCTTGTCATCTCGGCTTCATTTGATGATGAGCAGTCAGCAGCCCAGCTTTCCCTAGGTATCTTCTACCCTTGTATTGTTCTGAGTGGTAAGTGAGGTTTAACAGGACAACAACTTGCATTTAAATAACTGCTTTCACGTAATGAAATATATGAAGGTGTTGCGAGGAGCGATCATAAAACAAAATTTGACTTTAAGCCACAAAAAAGTGAGATTACGTGGATGACCACCCGCTTGGTCAAAGAGGTAGGGTTAGTAAGAAACAACATTGGCATGTGGAGAGCTTTAGGGACAGGATCCTACAGCTGACAGCAAGGCCACAGATGGTGGGCCAATTCAAAGTTGGAGTGGTCAAGAAGCTCATACTGGTGAGATCCTGGAGAGGCTGGCGGAGGTGGCAGAGATAGGGAGGGAATGTAGGGGCTGGAGGGGGTGACGGAGATAGGGAGGGGGTGTAGGGGCTGGAGGAGGTGGCGGAGATAGGGAGGGGGTGTAGGGGCTGGAGGAGATGGCAGAGGTAGGGAGGGGGGTGTAGGGGCTGGAGGAGGTGGCGGAGATAGGGAGGAAGTGTAGGGGCTGGAAGATGAGAATTTTAAAATCAAGGTGCTGATCAAGTGGTGGCCAACATAGACCAGTGAACACAAGACTGATGGGGGGAAACGGGAGTAGCTGCAGTTTCGACAATGGGCTAACATAAATAAATGTTATTGAATAAAATCAGTTTTCGCATTATTCGATTTGGTGAGAAAGATAACATTCCAGCCTTTAATTAAGGAATGCCTGGAGATAATGGTGTGCTGTTATCCAGAGTCACTTCAGTCTCATAATCCCGCTTTCAGTGAGGATGGGGACCATCTAATTCAGTTTGTGAAGACATTGTGTGACCTTCACTAGGCCACGCAGCTGTATCCTCTCCAGCCTGTCATCACCCGTGTGTCTAAGGTCCGAGAGTTGCCTCTTCCTGAGAGTCTCCATGACTTCCTGCTTTGCGCAGTGTTCCTATATATTCCCATTTAGCTTTCCTGTTGTGTAACTCTTTGCAATCGAAATAATCCTCACAGCAACACGATGACATCTTATTTCCCAGGAAGTTTTTTTCCTATGGAATTCTAACAAACTGAACAGGAAGTTTGACAACACGTTCAGTTCGAAGCAGATGGCGAAGTTCCTGAACTGATTTTCCTCTTGTGATCTTTCTCCAAATCCACTTTGAAAGTTCTTATTGAACCTGCCTCTGGGGCCCTTCCAGGCAGCACTGTCTGAATCACAGCAGGGTCCTGTGTAAAATAATCTCCAGCTCACTCTTCCCAGTATGGCACCCAGGCGTAGTGAAGGCTGAATCATAGGAACCTATCAAATGCCAAGTTTGGCTTCACCAAGCTGTGTTGTTGTTTCACTTTCAGGAATCGTTTGGCCCATTGAAAGTATCCCGTATCCCCTGAGGTACGTTAGTTTTATTTTGCCACAAACATATGCATCAGAAGCGCTCCGAGGTATAATTGATCGAGGTAAGGGAGCATTTTCGACCGTTTCAAAACACAACTTGCATTCATGTGAACAAATTAGTCTTCTGGAAGCTAATTTATGATTCAAGTTAATGGTAACTTTGCAACACAATTATTGCAAATTGCTAAAACAATTGACCTAACTGTGTTTCTACATTACACTGTAATCTGTCCAGTCAGGGTTTGGCAATTTTCTGGATTATGGGATGATGCTGGGGTACAAACCCCTGAGTGCACAAACCAGAACGCACCGTAAACATAAATATTTCACTGACATCTAAAACAATGTTTTTTGAAATAGTTTTATGCAATAAAACACCGTCTCCCATGTGTCCCAAAGTCCACGACTGCCCACATCCCACAAAATGAATAAATAAAGAAAAATTCTGCAAGTTGTTTGTATTTGTTGTAACATTCTCCAGATAACTGGTGTTTCTGAACAATTGATTTCTGGACTGAAGAGGTTAATGATCTATATTCTAATCTCTGTCGGACACTTTCTTCAATGTTAACAATGAAAATTGGATTTTTCATTCCATTTCATTTGACAACTATATGCAAGTTGTAATTTTTTTTCCTTTAGTCATTCACAAGATGCAGTCATCGCTGGCTAGGCAGCATTTATTGCCCATCCCTAATTGCCCAGAAGGCACTTCAGAGTCAACCACATTGCTGTGGGTCTGGAGTCACATGTAGACCAGACCAGGTAAGGATGGCATTTCCTTCCCTCAAGGACATTAGTGAACCAGATGGGTTTTTCCAACAATCAGCAATGGATTCATGGTCATCATTAAATTCCTGATTTTCCTAAATTCAGCTTCCACCAGCTGCCATGGTGGGATTCAAACTCAGGTTTGCAGAACATTACCTGGGTCCCTGGATTAACAATGCAGCAACAATACCACTGGGCCATTGCTTCCCCTGTGGGATGAAGGTTGTTTTTCTGTAGCATTTTCTGACAGATATAGTATTGGCGATTCTGGGTTAGTACTCAGCTTCATGATTTTTTATTTAAGATTGCTCCACTATTTATTGATGCAATTGACCACTGTCAATTTCACACTTCCATTGCAGCAAAAACAAACCATCACGTTGGAAAAGTGGTTCAACCCTGGTATAACAACAAGAAAACAGGTCTTGCATCACACCCTGCAGATGTCTCAAAGTGCTTTAGGGTCGCTGTTGTAATGTAGGAAATTCAGATGCCAGTTTACACACAACAAGATCCCAGAAAACATCAGTGAGCAGTTAATGACTTAATCATCCATTTCAGCAGCTGATTATTCCCCAGGTCTGCTCCAGATCTGAGGATCTGGGCCTTGTCAAAACTCAGTGAGTTGCTGTTGGCAAAAGGTGAGCGAAAAGAAATCAAGATTTTTTTTGCTGAAATACTTGTTTACAAAGGAAAAGAAATATGCATTTATATAGCACCTTCCAGCACCTCGGGCTACTCTAAGGTGCTTTACATTCAATGAAGGACATCTGAAGTGTAGTCACTATTTTGAAGCAGGAAGCTTGACAGCCAGGCTTTGCACAGCAAGATCCCACAATCAGCAATGTGATGGTAACCAGATAAATTGTTGAGGTGAGCTGGGTTGAAGGATATTACTTGGCCAGGACGTGGGGCAGAAATTTCTTGCTCTTCCTCAAAATAGTGCTGTGGGGTATCTCCCGCCCACATGCAAAGGCAGAAAGGATTGTTGTTGGACATCACAGGGTGAAGGATGCTGTCCCCAGACAGTGCAGCACCTTCTCAGTCTGGGTTAGGTGTCAGCTCATTGAGGGACTGCTCTGTGAATCGCTCTGTACTCCCACCCTCAAACCGCAACCACCCCCCCCACACACACAAACACACCTACACACACACACACACACACACACACACACACACACACACACACACACACACACACACACACACACACACACATATACACACACACACCCTCACACACACACACACACACACACACCCACACCCACACACCCCCCCCACACACACCCCTCATACATACACAGAGAGAGACACACACACACCTACATATACACACATGCGCGCGCGCACAGACACACACACACACACACACTTAAATACACACACACACCTACATACA
>NC_063340.1:1674999-1694066 GCF_021869965.1 Rhincodon typus | reverse complement strand
AGAGAGACACACACACACCTACATATACACACATGCGCGCGCGCACAGACACACACACACACACACACACTTAAATACACACACACACCTACATACACACACACAGACACACACACACACACACACACACAAGCACACGATCCCCTTCCACACTGTCCCACCCTCCCACATACAGACAGACACACACACACACACACACACACACAGACATATACACACCACACATACACACACACAGCAACCCCCTCCACACTACCCCACCCTCCCACATACAGACAGACAGAGACACACACACAGACACACACACACATCTGCACATGCACACACACACACACACATACACACACACACACATACACAGAGACACACACATGCACACACTGACACCCACACACGCTCGCGAGCGCACACAGACACACATGCACACACACATAGACACACACACATGCTCACGCACACACACACAGACACAAACACACACAGACACAGACACACACACACATACGCACACGCGGAGACACACACACACACACACAGACACACACACACATGCACACACAGACACAAACACAAGTGCGCGCACACAGGCACACACGCACAAACACACAGGCACACACAGACACACACACACACGCACACACAACAACCCCACCACCCACACGCATTTATTCTTTACCATATACTAGTGATTCCTTCCCTTTCTGCAGGTATTTGTGCAGGTCCTTGTTTTAAAAGTTAATGTTTCCACTGCCCTTGCAGCCACACCTTCTGGATCATGTGCTGAAATGTGACAATTTATTAAAATGACAGTTTCTTCACTTACAACGAGAGAGTTGTGATAGCAGACCAGTGGAATCTCCCTGGCTATCGGCAGCCACTGAACAGATACAGTGCAGAGCTCCCGAAATTAGGGCCGTAATCAGTCCTGAACTGAACCTGGTCAAGGATGCAGAGAAACAGCAAATAATGATAAATGTTGCTGACACCACAAATAACTTACAACAACCCAGATTCCATCCATTATCAAAACTGACAGTTAAAAAGGAACATTACTAATGTTGGTTCACAGAAGGTGTCAAAGTAATCATACACAGTTTTAAGAGCTCCCAGAATACAAATAAAGGAGATTCTGTGGACTTGGTTAAAGAAGTAGTGAGGTTACAGCTGCCATCCCCCTTAACCAAGCAGTTAAGCCTGCTGTCCTGTGTGTTTATGTAATAGAGCAGGGAGATGCCATTTCTGAGCCTATTCAAAAGGGGCTTTATCAACAGCTTCACCCTGGGACAGACAGGGCCCTGTTGCATTTGGCTGATCTGCTCTAATGTGAATTGCCAGAACAAATATATCTGCCTCAGTCCCCAAGACCCATACATTCAGTCAGCAGCCCCTGTTCTCACTAACCCACACGGGCTCACAGTGAGACTGTGTGTTTGTATTAGAAACCTCATCCTGGTTTTCAAACCCCCCATGATACCACCTCACCCATTTCCTATCTCTGTCATTTCCTCCAGTCCCTCCATCAATCCCAATCTCTACAGCATTCCCCCCTCCCCATCACTCCACTATTTGTGGCTGTGCCTTCAACTAGGGCCCCCAGCTCTGCAGTTTCCTCCCTAATCCTCTTTTACCTGTTTCACTTCCTTTAACACCTTCATTAAAAACTGACCTCTTTCACTAAGCTTCAGTCACTTATTGAAAGGTGTTCCTGTGATGTCTTTCCATCAGCAGACACTACAGGCAGCAGTGTACTGTATATGATTAATACAGTTTGCTCTACAGCATCAATACAGTGTGCTGTATATGATCAATACAGTGTAGTCTACAGCATCAATACAATGTGCTGTATATGATCAATACAGTGTGCTGTATATGATCAATGCAGTTTGCTATATATGATCAATACAGAGTGCTATACAGCATCAAGACAGTGTGCTATATATGATCAATACAGAGTACTGTACAGCATCAATACAGAGTGCTGTACATGATCAATACAGAGGGCTGTATATGATCAATGCAGTGTGGTATATATGATCAATACAGAGTGCTATACAGCATCAATACAGTGTGCTATGTATGATCAATGCAGGATGCTGTACAGCATCAATATAGTGTGCTATATATGATCAATACAGAGTGCTGTATATGACCAATAAAATATGATCAACAGCATAAATATAGTGTGCTGTACTTGATTGATACATTTTCTGTTCAGTGTCTATACTGTGTTCCATACTGCATCAATATAGTGTTCTGTACAGGATCAATGAAGTATGCTGCAGATTGATGTGTACACATTCGCTCCTCTGTGTGCCTGATCTCAACCTCACTGCTTTGTGAAGGGTCTGTCAGCACATTACAACACAGAGACCAGGAGTAACAAAACATAGAAGTGTTTGGACTAGGTTGTGTATTGTGCTGCAGGGTTTGCATTAGCTGCCTGACCCTCCTGAAAGAACTGAAGGTTTTATTAGTGTGAAGCATAAGTGACATTTTAGGTCAGACAATGCATGTTAGGTGTGAGATCTTGTTTAGAATCTGTTTTTGTTTTAAAATGTCACCTAAAATATCATTTCTTCTTTACACTGTTAAAACCTTTAGTTCGCTCAGGACCATGACTTAAAAGAAATTTGGGGATTTATATACACATATTATTCAATTCTAACTGATTAAAGATTTATCAGCATCTTAGGCACTATCTGATACTGGCCAGTTCTTGCTGATGTCTAGTACATCCTCATCAGTGATGTGAACCCTTGATCTTTTACTTATAAATTCTGTGTCTGATGCCATCTCTCTCACTAACACCTGAAGAAGGAGTGAGACTCTGAAAGCTTGTGTTTTCAAACGAACCTGTCGGACTATAACCTGGTGTCGTGTGATTTCTGACCTTGTCCACCCCAGTCCAACACCGGCATCTCCATATTATGACCCTCCTGAAGGCCAAGAGTGTCTGGTTGGGGAGCAGGTGTGGGAGGACATGGATGGGAAGGAAGGATTTACTGTATGTTTTCTCTGCAGAGGGTGTAACAACACTGTGTACATGTGACTGCATTGGTAAAGGCTGGGAGAGTTTGAACGGGAAGTCTCAGAAACTCCATGTTTGCTGAGTTGGCCAATTAGAACCCTATATTTGGTTTTCGGGTTGTGAAGGACAATGAGACCTGAGTTTTGTTCTGGTTGCCACCCAGTGAGCTCAACTGGGAAGGGGCATGTGTACCAACAGCACCATGGCATCACAGTTCAATAGCTAGCCAACTGTCACTGATTTCAGGCATGCTGAAAGAATGGGAATGGTGAATTTCCACAGTGCTCCTTGTAGATAGTACACACTGCTGCTATCGAGCTTCAGTAATGGAGGGAGTGGATGCTTGTGGATGCAGGGCCAATCAAGCGGGCTGCTTTGTCCTGGATGGTGTCAAGCTTCTTGAGTGTTGTTGGAGCTGCACCCATCCAGGCAAATGGGGAGTATTCCATCACACTCCTGCCTTGTGCCTTGTCAATGGTAGACAGGATTTGGGGAGTCAGGAGGTAAGTTCCCCACTGCAGGATTCCTACCACCTAACCTCTTGTCAGCTCTTGTAGCTGCTGTGTTTATGTGGCAAGAGTCCAGTTGAGTTTCTGGTCAATGGTAACCTCCAGGATGTTGATAGTGAGGGATTCAGGGATGGTAACATGATTGAACATCAAGGGACAATGGTTAGATTCCCTCTTGTTTGAGTTGGTCATTGTGTGCCTCGAATGTTACTTGCCACTTACTAGCCCAGACCTGGATACTGGCCAGTTCTTGCTGCAATTAGGCACAAACTAATTCAGGATGAAGAGTCCCGAATGGTTTTCTCTCACAGAGAGGCTGCTAACCCTCCAGAGTTGTCTCTGAGTCTCCAGGAATTGAAGATTCACCCTCAGAACTCTGAATGAGGGAAGTTACTAACAATAATTGAGAAAGCAGTCTCCACTTCCACACCAAACAGCCAATCAGGAACTGAATAAATCGTGGGATCTTTCTGATTTGGATAGAAGAAGGTGAATCATTGAAAATTGAATTGAAACTGATTTCGGAAAGTTGGCCATTTGTCATTTCCACCTTTAGATTTGTGAGAACGATAAGAGTTTCAAAGTGAAAAGTAAATTGCTGTTATGTGGAATGACTCCATGAATGTGAGCAGTGAAATGATTGCAACAACAACCTGCCTTTATAAAGCACCTTTAATGTTCAAGGCTTTCAAACAAACTTTAACACTGAGCTGCATTTGCAGATATTGGGTGACCAAAGGCTCCGTCAAAGAGACAGGTTCAAGGAATAACTAAAAGGAGGAAAATGGGGTGGAGACGTGAAGAGGTCTTGAGAAGAGAATTCCAGAGATTTGGAGTCACGCAGCTGAAGGTACTGGTCCCAGGACAGAGTGATAGTAATTGGGGGATGTGTCAGAAATCCGGGTTGGGGGACACACAGATCCTGGATTATGAAAACTCATGGGAACAGACGTGTGTCAAATGTGATGCATCCATCTTTGTTTGATCAGTTTTATTCCATCCCTTGTCCAACTCACAATACCCCAGGCAGGAGAGCAGGAAAATTATCTGCCCAACTGCCAAAGCTGCCCTGAAGCTGTGGCTTGAAACTCTCTCTGACCCGATGAGGTTAAACTCCCTCTCTCTTTCTCTCCCACTCTCTCTCTCTCTCCCTCTCTCTCTCTGTGACTTGACAGGGTTTAAACACTCTCCCTTCCTCTCTCTCGCTGTGATCTGACAGGGTTTATACACTCTCCCTCCCTCTCTCTCAACTTGATTCAGAACTTTGTTTCTGTCTGTAAGTTTGGGAAATAGATTTCAGGCAAAACTTAGAGGAAAACCATGAATTAAACATTTCAAGCAGAAAACATCAGTTTCTCTGGCCTGTCCACCTAGTCATCCCTGTTCTTTCCTGTGAGATTACACAATATGATTCAATATCATTTCTGAAATGAATTAAGGATGAATCAAATAGCAGGAAGGTATTTGACTGTTTCCTTTTTAAACTGCGGTTTCCTGTTTGAACACCTGCACTGGGTTTCAGTTTGAAATATCAGTCAGCCTTTTACGAAAGAAATGTCTTAATTTCTGACTTTAGTTTTTGAGTGTTTATCCTTTAGTTGTGAATGTGGGCTTGTGTTTGTAACTAAACGAAGCAGAGGCAGGTTGGAATGTGATCTCTGCAGATTCTATAATTATGCAGGTAGAGTTCAAGTTACTGCGGGGTGCTGCTGTAGGTTTGTAACATGACAATTTAACAGCTGCAACAGTGAGCTCTCACTGAAATGCACTGGTTGTCAGTCGAAGCAGAAAATGCATCAACACCAAATTTATGATTCCTTTTGAAAATACAGTGTTGTTTAAAACTTGGGTTATTTGAAATAATAAAACAATTGTGTGAGCGCAAGACACCATTTTACCACCAGCAATTACATCCCATCCTTCTACAGTTTATAATTTACAAGGATGTGGTGGCCCAGGAACAGTGTGACCAGATAATGATCCTGACACCCAGGTTAATGCACTGGGCTCAATGTGCAGGTGGTGACACTTAAACTTAATTAACATAATCTAATATTTTTTAAAGGCTAATCCACTGGGAACAATGAAACTAAGGTCAAAACCTATCTGGTTCATTAATGTCCTTTAGGGAAGGATATCTGCCATCCTTACCTGGTCTGGTCTCCATGTGACTCCAGACCCACAGCAATGTGGTTGACTCTTAACTGGCCTGACTCTTAACTTTTGAGGAAAGGCTGGCCAAGCCAGTGACACCCTCATTCTATGAACAATTAAAAAAATCATGAAACTATTTGCTAAATTGACAAGATTAAGCTGGATGTCTTAGAAATTTTGGACATGCAGCCAAGGGTCAAAAAAGTTGAACATTTTGATTTAACTCTATAACAGAAAGTTGGAAGGATTAATTTGTTGAAGACAAAAGATTTCATGTTTTAAAGATGTTTCAGTCTTTTTAATCTGCTCTATGTCCCTTCAATATTTCAGGATGGGACTTCTCTCACTGGCTGGTATGGAGTGCGTTTCTAATTACTCTGGCTTGCAGTGTGTTTTTCCTTACCTTGGCAACAGCAATAATGAAAATAAGAAAATACCAGTGGAACAACATAGAGCAAGTGTGTAGCACTTACCTGGAAAGACCATCTCCTGAGTAACTACACGTCCCAGTAGGGGTGGGCACACTTGTTAAGTTGAATTTGAGTGAGATTGTAAATGTGAAGATGAATATTTGTCCTGCTGCTTTTAACATTTTCTCCTGATTTTATCAAATGCTCAGATGGAAAACATTTGTAATGAACATGAATATGTTGTCATTCTCATGATGTACATCTATCATTTTTTCTGATTGTTGCATTAGAAACTTTGTTGAACTGTTGTTGCTTGATTGTTCCTGCTCAGCCTTCACCCTTTAAACTGTGACAATCTGGTAAAGGTGATGGTACAGAATTGCTTACTGCTGAAAAAGAGAGACATGACAAAGCATTCTTGTTTTACTCTCATCAGGACAGGTGCAGGAGCGCCGAATTTCAAAGGGAACAACAATTTATTGTACAGTAAGGTGCACCAGGCAATAATGGTGCCCCCTGGACACATTCCTTGTGTTTGCAGAGGACCACACCCTGCAGATGAGTATGTACAGATTCCAACTAGTGGGAGTCAATCCCATTGCAAGATCAATTGATCTCACTGGAATGTATAATATTCATAAGGGTTTTGACAGGAATAAAAACAAAGTTGCTGGGAGAGCTCAGCAGGTCTGGCAGCATCTGTGAAGGAGAAAACAGAGTTAATGTTTCGGGTCCGGTGACCCTTCCTGATTTACAGCATCTGCAGTTCTTTTGGTTTTTATTTCGGGTTTTGACAGGGCTGGTTTTGTGAAAATGTTTCCCTTGGCTATCTGGAATATAGGTCACGGTCTCGGAATGAGATCTCAATCATTTAGAACTGAACTGAGAAGAAATTTCATGACCTGAAGGGTTGGGAATAGCTGGAATTCTTTCACCCAGTGTGTTCTGGATGGTCACTCACCAGGTATATTTAAGATGGGGATCAATAAATTCTTGGGTATCAGGAGAATTGAGGGGGCTATGGGAACAGATTGGAGTTGAGGCAGAAGATTGGCCATGATCATATTGAATGGAACAGAGGGTTGTATTGCCTGCCCTAACATGTGTTTATTATGGCCCCAAGTGTCTACACAACTGGGATAGTGCCCCATAACAAAAACAGGGAGTGCTGGAGGAACCTAGCAGATCTGACAGTACCTGTGGAGAGAGAAGCAGTGCTAACATCTCGTGTCAAGTCTAACTAAGAGTCATGCTGGACTTGAAATGTTAACGCTGCTTCTCTCTCCACAGACACTGCCAGGCCTGCTGAGCTTCTCCAGTATTTTTTCACCTTTACTTCAGATTTCCCCAGTGGGCTAGTGCCTACATGCCTGTGTAAATGCCATAACATTTTGTCTTTTGAAGCAAAATGGCACAGCCCACTATGACCACTTACTGACACACATCTCTCAGCCTGTTGCACATTAGTTACCCAGTAGCAAAAAGACAGAACAATATGAATACATTACAATGGAGATTGCATGCCTAGTGTGGTATAGTTCACTGGAAGAAACAAACCCACAAGTAAACTGCCTCATGTGATGGTCCCACTTCACAGTACTGTAAACAGAAGCTCACGTTTCCTTCAATAGAATCGTAGGATCTTCCATAAAAAGTTCTGAAACAAACGATTCCAGTGTAAGCTTTAGGCATGTCTGTGTAAATTAATGATGCCATAACAGCTTCCTGCTGCTAAGGTGACATCCAAGTAAAGTGAACTATGTTGCTAAGTAAATAGTTAATAATGTGATATCAACACTGCTCCTGAATAGCTTTTGATTCCATGAAATTTTAAGAGAATGTTTAAGACAGCCTGGTGTTTCTATTCGAAAAGCAGAGAAAGGAATGTGTTAATTAAGCCTGTTCCAGACTACTATGTCTGGTGTAAACTAGTTTCATGTTTGTCTGTTTGGCCTGACTGCTACAGTTTGGTGGAATGCCCTGAGATAGTGGGATTTCACTCAAGGTGGCAGAGCAGAAATTGACATCAAAAGCTGCTCCCTGGGCTGCACTCAGTTTGGTGGTTGTTTTAAGTTATTGTCACAGTTACTGACAGCTCCCACCATTCTCACTCTGCTCGTTGAATGAGGCAGTAGCTTGCAAAGTGTGAAAAGGGAAAAAGGAGATTTTACCGCTTTGCTCTAAAATATATCAGGAATTCGAAGTTAGTTTTTTTAAAACACTGTTCAGATAATTGTGATACTCTCACATTGTGTTCATCATCTACACACAAAAAAAGATTAATTGTTGGGACCAAGTTGTAATTTTAACTCAAAGTACTCAGTCTGATTATTTTCATGCCAATGTGCCTGACAAACTGGAAATGATTTAAATATGACCTGTTATTTTTAAAGCAATGTTCAGAGTGAAATTCTAGTGATGCAGTGTTAGTCAATAAATAGATTTATAAACAAATCTGTTAATTTCAAACTGATCTTTGAACAGGTTCCCATTTGCTTCAAATCTTCACATATCATGAGGGAAATTTATTTATTTCTATGTAGCGGTTTCATATTAATGACTAACTGTCAAAGTAATTTACATATTGCCTCCTGGTTTCAGTCTGTCAATCCATATTTCACATTTGCTCTGAGAAAACATTCACCTCCTTTCAAAGTGGATCCTTGTCACCCTACAAAACATGGCACACCCACATTCAACATGGAGAGGGCAATGTTGTCATGCAAGATATTTTCTCCCTGTGACATGACAGGACTTGCATGTGAATGGTATTGAGGATATTGCAAAGCCACTTCTGAAGTGTAGGTACTGCTCTAACACAGGTAAACAATCACAGCCACTGATGCACAGCCAAGCCCCACAAGCACAGTGAAGGTAAAAGTGCCCTGATAATCTGGCTTTAACTGATTTAAGGATAACCAGTTACCAAGCTGGAGGGAATGGAACATTGTTATTTTAATTAACCTGTTCAGACATGACAAGACATGGCAGGGGTTGGGATCCTCAACAGCAGGAAGGCAAGTGTGAGGCTGGGAGGAGATACAGTAATCAGAAATAGCAAGTTGAAGAGACAGGTCAGGCTGGGATAGGACAGGGAGTGAGGAATGCCTGTTGGGTTGAATTACATCTATTTCAATGCAAGAGGGCTGATAGGTAAGATCGATGAAGTCAGGGCACGGATAGGTACGTGGGGCTGGGATATTAAAGCCATTACAGAAACATGGCTAAGGGAGGGACAGGACCAGCAGCTTAATGTGCCGGGTACAGGTGCTTTAGGCAGGACAACGGTGGAGGGAAGAGGGGAGGGGGAGTTGCATTTTTGATTAAGGGGAGTATCACAGCAGGAGTCAGAGATTAAATAACCGAGGGATCATCCAGTGAGGCTTTGTTGGTGGAGCTAAGCAATAAGAAGGGGATGGTGACATTATTGGGGTTATGTTACAGGCTCCCAAATAGTCAATGGGAATTAGAGGAACAAATACGCAGGGAGATTGTGGAGACTTGCAGGAGCAATAGGGTTGTCGCAGTGGGGGGTTTTAATTTTCCTAACATAGACTGGGCCATAGTGTTAAGGGTTTAGATGGGGTGGAATTTTTGTTATATGTGTTCAGCAAAGTTTCCTCAGGCAGTATATCGAGGGTTCTACTCGGCAAGGGGCAAAGCTCGACCTACTCCTCGGAAATAGGGCAGGACAGGTGACTGAGGTGACAGTGGGGGAGCACTTTGGGACCAGTGACCATAGTTCTATTAATTTTAAAATAGTTATGGAGAAGGACAAAACTGGTCCACAGGTTCAAGTTCTAAATTGGGGCAAGGTGAATTTTTTTTGGAATTGGACAGAAATTTGCAGGGGTTGGTTGGAGTAGTTTGTTTGCAGGTAAAGGGACCTCTGGCAAGTGTGAGGCCTTTAAAAGTGTGATAGCTAGAGTTCAAGGTCTGTATGTTCCTGTGAGGGTGAAGGGCAAGGTTGGCAGGAGTAGGGAATCCTGGATAACAAGAGATGTTGAGGCTTTGACCAGAAAAATGGAGGAGGCATGGCTCAGGTACAGGCAACTGGGATCAAAGGAATCCCTGGAGATATATAGGGGATACAGGAGTTTACTGAAGAAGGAAATTAGGAAGGTGAAAGGGGGCACGAGGTAGCTTTAACTGAGAAGATTAGGGTGAATCCAAAGTGACTCTTTAAGTGTATTAATGGAAAAAGAATAACTAGAGAGAGAATAGGACCCCTCAAGGACCAAAGTGGACATGTATTTGTGGAACCACAGGATATGGGTGAGGTCCTCAATGAATATTTCTCCTCTGTGTTTACCATGGAGAAAGACATGAAGACTTGGGAACTTGGGGACGTTGGTGACAATATCTTGGGGACAGTCCATAACGCAGTCGACGATGTATTGGAAGTATTAGAATGTATGAAGGTGGATAAATCCCCTGGTCCATATATATCCAAGAATCCTGCAAGAGGCTAGAGAAGAAATTGCAGGGGCCTTGGCTGATATATTTGCATCATCATTAGCCACAGGTGAGGTCCCGGAAGGCTGGAGGGTAGCGAATGTTGTGCCCTTATTCAAGAAAGGCTGCAAAGAAAAACCTGGGAATTATAGACCATGGTAAAGTGAGCTTATGGTAGGTAAATTAGTGGAGAAGATTCTGAGGGATAAGATATACATGCATTTGGAAAGACAGGGTTTATTTAGGAGTAGTCAGCATGGCTTCATGTGTGGGAGATCATGCCTCACAAATTTGTTAGAGTTCTTTGATGAAGTGACCAGGAAGGTTGACGAGGGCAGGGCAGTAGATGTAGTCTATATGGATTTCAGTAAGGCCTTTGGTAAGGTTCCACATGGTAGGCTGCTCTGGAAGGTTAGATTGCATGGAATCCAGGGAGAGCTGGAAAATTGGATACACAATTAGCTTGATGGTAGGAAGCAGAGGGTAATAATGGAAGGATGCTTGTCGGACTGGAGGCCTGTGACTAGTGTGTGCCTCAGGGGTCAGTGCTGGGCCCATTGCTGTTTGTTATCTATATCGATGATTTGGATGAGAATGTACAAGGCATCATTAGTAAGTTTGTGGATGACACTAAAATAGGTGGTATCATGGACAGTGAGGAAGGTTATCGTAAATTGCTGTAAGATCTTAATCAGTTGGGGGAGTGGGATGAGAAATGGCAATCGGAGTTTAATATAAATAAGTGTGAGGTGTTGCATTTTGGAAAGTCAAATCCAGGCAGGAGTTTCATGGCGAATGGTAGGTCCTTAAGGTGTGTATTGGAACAGAGGGACCTTGGAGTTCAGGTGCACAGTTCTCTGAAAGTGGAGTCATAGGTAGACAGGGCAGTGAAGAAGGCTTTTGGCACACTGATCTTCATCAGTCAGGGCATTGAGTATAGAAGTTGGGAAGTTATGTTACGGTTGTACAGGATGTTGGTGAGGCCATACTTGGAGTATCGTGTTCAGTTTTGGTCACCTTGCTATAGGAAGGATGGTATTAGACTAGAAAGAGTACAGAAGAAATTTACAAGGATGTTGCCAGGACTCAAAGGACTGGGTTATCAGGAGAGATTGGACAAGCTAGGACTTGTTTCTTTAGAGCGTAGGAGACTAAGGGGGAATCTTATAGAAGTGTATAAGATCATGAAAGGCATGGATAGGGTGAATGCACTCAGTCTTTTTCCCAGGGTTGGTGAATCGAGGACGAGAGGACATCAGTTTAAGGTAAGAGGGGAAAGAATACATGGGAACCTGAGGGGTAACTTTTTTTTACAGAGGGTGGCACACATATGGAATGAACTGCAGTGGAAGTGGTTGAGGTGGGTACATTAACAACATTTAAAAAGCATTTGGACAAATACATGGATAGGAAAGGTTTAGAAGGATATGGGCCAAGTGCAGGGAAATGGGGTTAGTGTGGATGGACATTTTGGTCGGCATGGACCAGTTTGGGCTGAAGGGCCTGTCTCCGTGCTGTAGGACTCTATGACTGTGTGACATGCCCCTGGGGCAGATGGTACTTGAAGCTAGGCCTCTTGGCCCAAAGGCAGGGATACTGCCATTGTACCACAAGACCCTTCTGTGACTACAATGTATACTGTTTAGATAGTAATTTCAGGCTGGATCAAAGTGCTTTGAAATCATGTTTCTTAAAGTAAAACCCACTGAGTTGCGATGTGGGAAATTATTCCAAGAAGCCTCCTGATTATGCAACTACTGTGGTATGACGCTTAAGAAAGCCTGCACCTAAAGTGATCCACAACGTCAATCTTGTATGCAAAGTCTAGAATAAGTTCATGGCAACACTGTATTCTCTAAATGAAGGAGTAATGTGAGTTTGATACATACCACTTGCAAGAAATTTCCAACCCTCACAACCATAGTACCTGCCAATCCAGTTGAACAATTTAAAGTCTCATATCCTGGCTATCTTGAGTACAAATGAAAGACACGAAAAGTAAACTGTGTTAAAATACTGATGATTCATTTTCTTTGCTCTTCTGCAATGATAATTACATAATAAACATTGAAAATTACAGAAACTAATTGAATCAGCTTTTCTGTTTGCAGGAACAAACATAGAAAGTGTTGGAGAAAGTCGGTAGATCTGTCTGGCAGCATCTGTAGAGAGAGAAGCAGAGTCAATGTTTTGAGTCCGGTGACCCTTCATCAGATTTCAAAGATCCGTAGTTCTTTTGTTTATTCTCTTTTTGCAGGGTCAATTCTGTTTCTAGTCGTAGCTTCCCCCCAGTCACACCCCCTACCCCGTTCCCCCCACCCCAGGCCCCTGTTCCACTCGGTGAGGGATTGTTAATTGCAGCCTTTGTCAATCAGTCCCTGGATACAAGCTGACCTTCCCAGATTTGACTTGCCTCTGACTCCCTTCCACAACCCTCTCTCAATAAATCCGTCATGTCCAGTTGGCTCAGCCCCTCCTTAATCTCCCAACGTCATTGCTCGGGGAATTGTGAATTTTCAGCAACATTCAATGAGAACAAATCCAGCAAGAGACCACTCCAGCATCTGCAAAATATTCCTTTTTTATGTTTCTTTGCGGTTTATCGTGTATATATCATAATTAAAAAAGAACGCTGAAACATTACAAAATTAGGACGATTTTTTACTTGAAATCAACTCCCTGGGAATGCAGAATGCCTGTAGCTCTTTGCCAATTCTATGTTTCAAAACAGCTTTATGTGTTTAACAAGGGACAATGCAGCTTTGCAGCAATATGTGGCCAGAATGTAAAGACCTGATCTATATCATCTATCAAGTGTTATTGGTCCTATCGTTAAACAATACTATTGGGAGAGTCAACTTAGCTCTTTTCATATTATCAGTCTAATAAATCAGAGATTGTGTTGGTGGCATTTCTTTTCCTCAAAGCTTTAAGTATGTAAAACAGCATGTAAACATTCCGTCTGCCTGGATACTGTATCCATGGTGACACAACAACAGATCAGAGTCTGTACCAAAACAACATGATGAGGAACACTGGTTACATTCAGTTCATCTGTTGGAGTGACTCTATGGTGTAAACATAGGCATCTATCTGACTGCTGTTCCATCATGTAACTTTACCTAAAGCGCTAAATTACTGCTTGCTTCGGCTTCAAGTTGTTTCCAGAGTAATTTAACACACTTTAATTCTGAAATGATAGTGACTGTACAGACATATTGCTAGCTCAAGCAATTTTGTTATCAAGCTTTCTACTGAGTTTATCCCTATCTGAGCTACTCTTTGTCTTCACTCCCCTAAGGCATCTTTGCTGGAGACATCATTGCCCAATCTGAAGAAAGCCAGAGGAGTCAAGCATGTCCTGGAAAACTCCCAACTCCATTTTATAACCAGGCATACAATGATCGGTAATAACTTCCCTCCTTCTTTATAAAATACCTTTGCAACATATTGTTTCTCAGCATTTTCCCTGAAAAATACAATGGAGATTAGTAGCTTGTCAGATGGAGGATGATGGTTTTGATACTTGTTTCAACATTCTGTGTTGGCTAGAACTGATGCACCAACACCACATTATCCCCAGCTCTGCCTGTCCTCAGCATTGTGTGAGGGAGAGCAAAGAAATGGTGTGGAACCTGGAGTAAGTCAGAATCGGCTCAGGGTCAGAGCCAGGGACTTGTGGTGTCGAGTCTCAATCCAATGACCTGAGCCCATAATCGAGGGAAATAATTCAGTGGGGCACTGAGAGATGTGCCATTCACTGCATGGGGAAATTCCACTGAGACCCAGCTGTCATCTCCACCACCCAATGTTGGGGTCACCTTTGAAGAGAGGAGGTATTATCCCTTTACCAGAATTGCCAACATTCAGACAATCAGGTTCTTTTTATTTTGGCTGTGCTTTTGAGGTGCTTCCTGTGTGTAAATTGGCCATCATTTTTCCTCCATTACAATGGGGGGACAAAATGGCTCTCGCTGGCGCCAAAGCATTCCTTGGATGTCCAAAGATTATGAAAGGCTCAACAGCAATGCAAGTCCTTTTGTACTTCCTGGCATCATGCTATCTGCCTGGCCGGTCAAAGAATGGTCAAGTAATGGCGACTTTTTGAGAATTCATTCACTGAACATAGGAGCAGCTAGGCAGGTCAGGATGACAAGTGACTTGGAGGGAAAATTGTGGCTGCTGATGTGTATCTGCTGCCCTCATCCTTTAAGGTGGTAGAGGTCACAGATTGAGAAAGCGCTGTCAGAGAGTACCTTCAGTGAGTGGAAGTCTTCATGAGACACATGTAGATGGTACACACTGCTGCTACTGAGCGTCGGTGGTGGAGGCAGTGCATGCTTGTGGATGCAGGGCCAATCAAGCGGAGCTGCTTTGTCCTGGATGGTGTCGAGCTTCTTGAGTGTTGTTGGGGCTGCACTCATCCAGGCAACTGGGGAGTATTCCATCACACTCCTGACTTGTGCCTTGTAGATGGTGGGCAGGCTCTGGGGAGACAGGAGGGAAGTTACTCGCTGCAGTATTCCCAGCTTCTGACATGTTCACGTAGCCACTGTGTTTATGTGGCTTGTTAAGCTGAGTTTCTGGTCAATGATAACCCCCAGGATGTTGATAGTGGGGGTGCCAGTGATGTAACACCATTGAATGTCAAGGGGCGGTGGTTAGATTGTCTCTTATTGGTGATGGTCATAGCCTGGCATTTGTGTGGCGGGGATGTCACTTGCCACTTGTCAGCCCAAGCCTGGATATTGTCCAGATCTTGTTGCATTTGAACACGAACTGCTTCAGTATCTGAGGAGTCACGAATGGTGCTGAACATTGTGCAATCATCGGCGAACATCCCCACTTCTGACCTTATGATGGAGGGAAGGTCATTGATGAAGCAGCTGAAGATGGTTGGGCCTAGGACACCATTCTGAGGAACTTGTGCAGAGATGTCCTGGAGCTGAGATGACTGACCTCCAACAACCAGAACCGTCTTCTCGTGTGTCAGATTCTCAATTGTTATTGATTCCTGTTTTGCTCAGGCACCTTGATGCCACACTCGGTCAAATATGTTTTGTCCATGTTTGAGCCAATGAAGTCCTGGAGGGGATTGGCTCCGGTGGAACTCAAACTGAGCATCAATAAGCAGCTTATTGCTGAGTTAGTGCTGCTTGATAAAACTGTCTTTGACACCTTCCAGCACTTCACTGATGATTTAAAGTCGACTGTTGTAAAGGTAATTGCCAGATTGGATCCACGTGCCTTTATTGGACAGGATACACCTGGGCAATAATTTATTGTCAGCAATGAACATCTTGGCTAAAGAAAAGTGCTTGACTTTAAGCATCCTAAATGAAGAATAAATAAAAGAGGAACAACTATTCTCTGAATGTACATGAACTGAACAGTGCAACCAGCTGGTGTTAAAATTAGAAAATAGAATTTATATCTAAAATGAAATGGAGTTACAATTACAAAGAAAACAAACCCTTGATGTCTGATAATTTTTTCCAAAAATGTCAACTTGCCAAAATTAATGTGTTTAATGATTATATTGAAAACAGACAACCCTTCTCTGCAAGAAACAATTACCCCATAATTCAATTCCTTTCACCTATAAATTGAAGAAAACTGGGTTTACATAAAAATAAATGACTCCTGCACCATCTGTTGTGAAAATATTTAACTGTTTCCAGCAGGAATGGTGAGCTGTACAGTATCTTTGCAACCTGACACCATCCTCCTACAGATAACACAACTGTGACTTGCAATCTCCCAGCGGAACACAACCGCTAATCTGTACGCACACAACATGCCTGAGACATCGGGGGTGTGAGGGAGAGGTGGGGGGGTGTAAGGGAGAGACGGGATGTTGTGAGGGAGAGACGGGGTGCTGTGAGGGAGAGACGGGGTGTTGTGAGGGAGAGACGGGGTGTTGTGAGGGAGAGACGGGGTGTTGTGAGGGAGAAACGGGGGTTGTGAGGGAGAAATGGGGGTGTGTGAGAGAGAGACAGGGTGTTGAGGTGGCGGCTGGGGGTGAGGGGGACACTGGAAGTGAGAGGGAAACAGAGGTGAGGGGGAGATGGGGAAGGGGGAGACGGAGGGTGAGAGGGAGTCTGGAGTTGAGGGTGAGACTAAGGTGAGGGGGAGCCTGGGGCGAGAGGAGATGGGGCGAGCGTGTGAGGGGAGGCTGGTGTGATGAGGATACGAGGGCAAGGACGAGACAACAATTGTAATTTATTATTGAGCCCGAAGGATTTTTCATTGCTTTTAATGTGCAAGGCTGTAAGAATTACTAACAGAGGGACTCCCATGAGAATCTGTGGAATTTCTTTGGAATCTAAAGTTGACTTCAATCTCAGATTATCCCAGGAATGAAAGATTAATCTTCAGGACTGCTCCAATCAACACCTTGGGAAAATCACTGGGGTATCAAACGGCCAGTTGGAGACAGGATGCTGGGGACCCTGTTTGACCGAGTTGGATTGGGAATGAAAGACTCTATTAATCATCCAATGAGGGTGTCTCAAGGAATGATCATGTCAGGTGACCAATAACATGTGTGGGGCTTGGGCACTTTGAATTATCTGCTCATGAGATCAAACTCCTGGAATATGTCTAACCAGAGTTGGCAACACGACTAAAACCAGAAACACCATGGCGGCAGTGACAGGATAGAACATAAATATTTCAGCTAGAGACACAAAATAAGTGCATCTTACAGAGGAAGAGATGACAGACCCTAATTAACTATTGAACATGCTCAGGCTGTATATGAGATTGAGCATTTGAGGACCTCATTTATTGTTCTTCCAGGCACAAGTATTTTGCAAATAAACTCTGCAAACACCAGCGTTTGGTTTAGAATGTAACAACTGCAATCTGCAGCCTTGATCTCAAAGCACCTGGTACAGTTTAGAAGCTGGAACTCAAATAGTTAGTATTGCCAGGAAATGATTGAGGATTGAAATTATGTGATCACAAACGTGAGATTGTTCACAAACGTGTCAATATGTGCAGGACAACTTATTTTCTGGAATGAGATGCGTTAAAAGTGTAATTTATTCCTTCACCACATATTGAAACTTCTCTGAATAAGTGAAACTGTACAGGTATGTTCAACAGATGTGTGCATTCCATTCTCAAAACAGTTTGGATCATGATTGCACAGTTCCCTGCACCCATTCATTTTGTTCTTTGTCACTTCATTGGATTCCTGGATAATGCGTTAAGGAAAGTAAATTGCAGTCATCAGGAGAAAAGGACTCCTCTCTCAGTCACACTGGGAGAATCCCTAATCACAAATGGAGCCCATTCGGCCATTGTGCTTATTCTAACCCTTTGTAGAAACTTCCCAATTCATCCACTTGTCATTACCATCAGGTATGTTCATCATGCAGGCCACTAGCCTGTGGATTAATGTGTCTCGTGTACCTTTTACTTCATTATGATCCAAGTCAAAGCAAACCAGCTTTTATTTAAACAGGTTAGTTTATGTCAAGCTACTGCTGAAGGTTCCTTTGAGAAAAAAGGCATTAACTTATTAACAAGAAAAGAACACTTGTAAATATTACTTTGTCTTATCTATAGTTTCTGTTTCTTAACTTTGTTTTTTTATAAGTCTCTGTGGCATACTGTTGGTGCTTGTTACTGAAAAGAAGAGGTTAATATTTGAAGTCAGATCCGACAGCTGTGATGCATCTTTTAGATTTAGATTTAGAATTAGATTTAGATTTAGATTTTATTGTCACATGTACTTAAGTTCAGGAATATAGGAGTACAATAAAAAGTGTACAAAGTCACCATTCTCTGGTTCCATCTTAGAACACAAAAGACAGGATTAAAAACAGAAGCAGAAGTAAAAGAAACAGCCAAAAGAAAAGGAAACATTCATGTCAGAGATAGTAAAAACTGCCGATGCTGGAGTCAGAGACAACGCAGTGTGGAGCTGGAGGAACACAGCAGGCCAGGCAGCATCAGAGGAATAAAGATTCATACCACACCCTCGCCTCCACCATGTGTCCTCACCACCAGAAAAACAAAATCGCTAAGTCCATCCATCAGTCTACGAACACCCCAGTGCCGTGAGTCCCCTGCATGCAGCTGGAACACCATCACCTCCACCATTAGGTACCCCAGACCTCCGTATCCTGGAGCTGTGTTATTGCCACTGGAACCAGCTCACTATTCCTCGGCGTCATCTTGCCTCCACCTCATCGCCTCCATGAGTTCTCACTGTTCCGACCTTGGCAATGCAGCTACCGCTCAACCTGCTGGCTCCCAAACTGGGCTCAAACCCAACACTGGGCCTACCGTGCCAAAGCAGCTGATGCCGTGTTCTCTATTACATTACTGCTGCTGCCTCCTGGTACTGTCATTTCAGCAAAGCAACCCACCATTACCGAACCCCACACCACCCCCACCAGGAAGGGGAACATTCCAGTCACTATCCATATCCCGGGAAAGGGAATGTTCCAGTCACTACCCACATTCCGGGAAAGGGAATGTTCCAGCCACTATACACAT
>NC_063340.1:1667011-1674989 GCF_021869965.1 Rhincodon typus | reverse complement strand
TTCCAGCCACTACGCACATCCCGGGAAGGGGGAATGTTCCAGCCACTGCCCACATCCCGGGAATGGGGAATGTCCCAGCCACTACTCACATCCTGGGAAAGGGAATGTTCCAGCCACTACCCACATCCTGGGGAGGGGGAATGTTCCAACCACTACCCACATCCCGGGAAAGGGGGACGTTCCAGCCACTACCCACATCCCAGGAAAGGGGGACGTTCCAGCCATTATGCACATCCCGGGAAAGGGAATGTTCCAGCCACTACCCACATCCCAGGAAAGGGAACATTCCAGCCACTACCTACATCCCGGGAAACGGGAATGTTCCAGCCACTACTCACTTCCGGGAAAGGGGAATGTTCCAGCCACTACCCACATCCCGGAAAAGGGAACTGTTCCAGCCACTACCCACATCCAGGGAAAGGGGAATGTTCCAGCCACTACCCACATCCCAGGAAGGGGGAATGTCCCAGCCACTATTCACATCCCGGGAAAGGGAATGTTCCAGCCACTACGCACATCCCGGGAAGGGGGAAGGTTCCAGCCACTACCCACATCCTGGGCAAGGGGGACCTTCCAGCCACAATGCACATCCTGGGAGAGGGGTATGTTCCAGCCACTACCCACATCCCGGGAAAGGGAATGTTCCAGCCACTATCCACATCCCAGGAAAGGGGAATGTTCCAGCCACTACTCACATTCTGGTAAATCTCTTCTGAACCATCTTGAACTTGATACTATCCTTCCTATAATTGGATGACCAGAACTGGACACAGTATTCCAGGAGAGGGTGCGGCTGTTTTCCCTGGAGTGTCGGAGGCTGAGGGGTGGCCTTATAGAGGTTTATAAAATCATGAGGGGCATTGATAAGGTGAATAGCTAAGGTCTTTACCCCAGGGCAGGGGAGTCAAAAATTAGAGGGCATAGGTTTAAAGTAAGAGAGGAAAGATTTATAAGGTGCCTGAGGGGCAACTTTTTCATGCAGAGGGTGGTGCGTGTATAGAATGAGCTGCCAGAGGAAGTGGTGGGGGCTGGTACAATTACAACATTTAACAGGCACCTGGATGAGTATATGAATAGGAAGAGTTTAAAGGGATATGGGCCAAATGCTGGAAAATGGGACTAGATCAGTTTAGGATATCTGGTCAGCAAGGACGAGTTGGACCAAAGATTTTGTTTCCATGCTGTATGACTCTATGACTATGACTGTTACAGCTTTTAAAATGCCATAGTTGAAGATTCAAATTCCCCTACTTTGATGTCTATTGAGGCAGGAAACACTACTTTGCATTTTAGAAGGATCTGTCATGTTGCCCAGGTCTAGATGCACTCTAAGAGTCTCTCTTTTGTTATTTGAGACTGGCGCACTGTTCAATTGGCTTTGAAACAGTCCACTGTTTCTTAACTGACACAGTCTACTTTGGCCTCCATCTTGAACAGACGTGTTTAACTTAGAAGCAATGTGCAGAATTTTAAAGCGAGGATGTCCTTTTCTTTAACAGATATGACATCAGGTGACATATTTGTAATTCAATTCCATCGTGTTTTCTCCTATTTCTCTTTCTCATATGCATTTCCAGTTCAAGTGTGCTCAACAAGGTGGGATAGAACAGATTAAAACCAGGAACCCATCAATGGGAAAAAACTTTAAATAGTTTCTGAAACTAAGAGGAAAAAGTAGTTTTGGAGCAGAATTCCACAGAGTGAGATGTAATGAACAAAGGAGTGAGGCTGATACAGAGGAACATTTCTGCTTTGAAAATGTAAACGGTGATCTCGGACATTCACTAATAAATCCAATTGGGAATTCAAGAGAAAAGCTTTTATTCAGAGAATAATCTTTACCAGAGGGAGTGATCAATATAAATAGAATCGACACATTTAAGGAGATGTTTAGAAAATACAGTTGGGAGAAAGGAACACATGGACAACTGACAGATGGAGAAGTAGGAATTGGAGCAGAAAGAGAATGCACATATTAATAACACGATGATGGATACAGTGCTGTAACACTGATGTCAGCAGTTACATGCTACTGAGATTCCGTGAGGAAGGAATAACCCATGCAAGACGGCTGTGTTACAGGGATCAGTGTAATGTAAAAGAGTTTGGTGGAATAGAGGCAGAGATACAACACTCTCAAAGTGGAGACAATTCAGGATAAGGGAGCAGCCTCTACAGGGCAGGGCTCAGCCCTTACCTGTGAACCATGTGTCAGTCTAGCCCAAGAGGACTGATTTACTAATGGTTATCTCAATGAAGACAGAGCAAATCAGTCAGGGGGTGGAAAGAGGTTAGTGTGGAAGTAAACAGCACAGACCAGTTGAGCTGAGTGGCCCATTAGTGCTGTAAATGTTATTTAATTCGATGTAATGTACAGATATTAATGCAAATTGGCTGTAACGCGATTGATAAATAGTGGACGCTGTTTGGATAACGCGAACTTTCTACTGTACAGGTAAAGTAATTCTCTTTTAGCGATTTCCCCATAATGAGATTTTCTATAGCACGAGGTCACACAAGAATGCAACTATTGCATTATCGGAGGACTACCTGCAATTCTCTTTTTTGAAGTTGCTACCTGTTTGTGTTTTCCCTGGGTTTTCAATCAGTACATGTCAGATTAAGCCCCTGTTTGTGGAGACAGGAATCCTGTCTGTATTTTGTACCTCTCACTCAGATGATTGTGAATCAGTTTTGTCTGGAATTTCCCCTTCTATCTTTAAGTGATAAATTCATAATCTCTCTGATCATGAAGTCTCCTTGCAGCTTCTGGTGAGTGGCCTTAGTGTAGTGTAGAACTGCAGAAAAATGTAGACTCGTTGGAGTGGGCAGATAGCTGCCATGTTTGGTTCAATGCAGAGAACTGTGAAGTGATGCATTTTGGTCAGAAGAACATTGAAAGACAACATAAATAAGGGGTACAATTCTAAACAGGTGCAGGAGCAGAGGAACCTGGTTGTCTAAGTGCACAGAACATTGAAAGTGGCAGGACAAGTAGAGAGAACAGCAAGTAAGGCACACAGTGTCCTTGGCTTTATTAAGAGGGGCATAGAGTACAAGAGCAAGGAGGTGAGGTTAAATTTGTACAAGACACTTGTTGGACCTCAGCTGGTGCACTGTGTACAGTTGTGGGTATCATGTTGTAATAAAGATGTGAATACATTGGACAATTTACAAGAATGGTCTAGGGATGAGAAACTTCAGTGATGAGGATAGATTGATAAAATGCTGTATAACTCTATGAATCTAAGTTGGAACTTTTCTCCTTGGAGAGAAGAAAGCTAACAGGACACTTCATTCAGGTTTTCAAAATTATGAGTGAGCAAGATACAGTACATAGGGAGAAGCCCTTTCCACTAGTATAAGGGCCTACATTTAACGAGAACTACGAAAGAAGCAAGAGTGATGTGAGGAAATAGTTTTTCACACAGTGAGTAGTACTGTTTGGAATCATAGTGGAGGCAGGTTCAGTTAGGAATTGCAGAGGGCATCCGATAAAATGGTGTGCAAAGGTATGGGGGGTGGGGAAACCAGGAGATTGGTATTAGGTAATGATGCTTGTTTGAAGAGCTGGTACAGACAAATGGGCTGAATGGGGAGGGGGGGATGAGGAGAGGTGGGGGAAGGAGGAAGGGAGAGGGGTAGGGAGAGGGAGAGGAGGAGGAGAGGGGAAAGTGGGGGGGGAGGGGGGGAAGGGGGGAGCTGGCTCACTGTGAACTAGAGCTCCCAGGATGCTGTCCGCTGAAGCTGACTCGGGCTCCGCTGTGGGAGGGATAGAGGGAGGGGTTAGACAGAGCCAGGCTGCAGGAAGGCGAGGGAGAGAGAGACACACACACACACACAGAGGTCCCATCTCCCGGAGGTTTCAGTTGGCGAGCGGCTGGGGTTTGCGCATTAACCAAAAAGGAAAGAAACGAGCCGCACACTGACACCAAAACCGAACCTGGTAAGAGAAAGTTGTCTTGTAGCTTCCTTGGGGGGAGAAGGGGATGTTCCAGCCTGGGTGTGTTTGGAATTTTAGTGATTGCATTGGCTCCGATCTGAAGCCCCATGTTCGGAGCGAAGCTTTCATTTTCTTCACTGGCTTTATGTGGCCAGGACTGGGAGTGTGTGATTTGTACAGTACTGTGTGTGTTTTTGTACAAGCCGATTGTGATTGTGAGTGTGTTTCTCTCGCTCTCTGCCTCCTGCTGGCCCCCTGAGCTGGGGTTGGGGGGTGGGGTAGCGGGCACATTCCGGCTGCTGCTCTACACAAAGAGGCGCCTCCAGCTCCGGGGCCAGAGACACGCTCCACACCGAGAAACAGCAATGATTCCGGGCACCCATTGACAGCGCTGCGCTGCGCTGCGGAATGTTGGCCGCTGAGGAAGCGAGTTCCCAATACAGTCGGTATCGGGGCTGATTAAAAAGGCTAACGATTCACAGCGACTGCAAGAAGCGAATTAAAAAGAAAGACCTGCATTTTTATAGCGCTTATCACGTGTCGAAGAGTCTTGCAGTCAACAGAATGCCTTTCAAAGTGTAGTCGCCCTCTCTAAGTGTAGGAAACGAGGCAGCCAGCGTGCGCACAGCAAGATCCCAAAACAGCAACCAATGATAGCCATATAATGTTGTTGTGCTGTTGTTAGAATAGGGCCTGTTTTTCTCAGGCGGATGCGGGAGAGGGGGGCAGCACAGATTTAGGGTAATCAGTAGAAGGCTTAAGGGAAACCATTTTTCACCGAGAGGGTGGTAGGGTCTGAAGCAGACAGGCAGAAATCCTCAAATAATATTCATCTGAATTCACAGAACCTCAGGGTTAAGAATCAGTGCTGGTAAAATGGGATCCGTCTGGGTATCTTATTTTTTCAGCCAGCATAGGATATCCGCCATAAAACCACCTTTAGTTAATATGGGTGGTTAGGGCAGTAGGGATAACTGATCTACTTTAAGAAGCTATGAGATCCTTTACTTCTCTTCAATCAGGCGACGGTCTCAATTTGTCACTGCCTCTGACAGTGCAGCACTCCCTCGGGGTGCTCCTCTGGAATGTCAGCCTTCTGCTGAAACCCTGGAGTGGGATTTGAACCCAGATCCGCACGATTCAAGGATGAGCATGCTACCCGCTGAGCAACTGCAGATACATTGAATTGTCTGGATTCCAATTTTTCTAGTGCCTGAATCACTGGAGACATGGCCCCCTCCTACTGGACACTTTAGTCTGAGAAAGATAAATGAGAATGGAAGAGATTACTCGATCTTTGTAATTAGCTTTGTGTAACTAACGCCTTCTTTTAGATCAAGCCATGCTACAGGGTGTCTGGAGACATCCGAGATCAGGGTATTGGGACCAGCTGGATCTGATCATCACCAGACATGACTCTCTGAGCAGCATTCTCAGCACAGGCTGCTACCACAATGCTGACTATGATACAGATCACTCCCCGCTAATGCACCACGATGAGGCTGCAACCCTCAAGGATTTTCCATTCAAAGCAGAAATGCTGTCCTTGTATCAATGTCAGTCATACTGCTGACCCAGAACAAAAACCAATAGTTCCATTACTTAATAGAACAGGCACTTTCTGGCATTCCCACACAGAGCGAAGGAGCAAAATGGGGCATACTTCAAGACACTATGCACAATATGCACTCTCATCATGTGGGAAACGAGTAGAAAATGCTGACTGATGTTAACTTCAAACCATTGTCACAGAATACATCATAGAAGCTAAACAGTCTGCTTTCATTAATTACAAGAGAGATCCAAGTGAGAAACTCTGAATCCAGTAAGAGCTGCTCAAAGTAAAGTTCGAGGGACTGTGCCAATGACTACTGGGTACAACTGCCAAAATATTCAGATGTCCTTCAACACTAGGAAGGTCAGAGGCATGTTTGATGGAATCAGAAAGTCAAGAGGTCCACCAGCAAAGAAAACAGCTCTGTTGAAAATACTTTAAACATTTGGAGAGATGGGTGGAACATTACCTTGAGTTGTACTGTAGGAAGAACACAGTCACTGAAGGAAGTCGGCCTGTCATGGCAGAGATGGACCACAATCCACAGCACAGAAGCTGAACAAAGCTGTTTTTCACTTACCACGGTCAAAGCTCCAATTGGCAATGCTGAGTTCACTGAGCATGGGAACCTGGCATTTCTGCAGCTTCTATGTGGATTTCTATTGCTGCTGGAGGGAGAAGGCAGTGCCGCAGGATGTGTGATACAAAGATTGTGAATGTATATGAGAACAAGGATGGCCACAGTAATTGCTTAAAAGACTTAGCAGATCTCACAGCATCTGTGGAGAGAAAGCAGATTAACGTTTCAGGTCATGTGATCCTTCTTCAGCACTCCTATGGAGCATTATAGGAGAAGTATTTTCAATTGTTGCTCTTGCCAGACTGTAAATCCTGGTTGAATTCATCCATCCTGAACCTCAATGTGGTTTCAGAACTGGTAGATTTACAATTGGTATGAACACCTCTGTACAGCAGCTGGAAGAGAAATGTGGTGAACAAATTTATTGTCATTACTTATCTGTTTACAGTGGGCTGAATGGACTCCTGTCAATGTCAATACTGCGGTCATAATATGCATAATGTGGCTTCCTATTTTATTTGTGTTGGAGCTAACTGTCCTGCATTTATTTCATTGTGTCCAGTTTTATATTTCTAAAAAATATTGATTTTTTTTACTTTCTTTAATAGTGAGATTTTAAGGATCGCAGTAGGTGAATCAACTTCCAGCTGATATGGAGAAATATTGCATATGCTGAAAGTGTTTGACAAAAAGTGTCTTTAACCTGAAACATGAGCTGTTTCTATCTCCATGGTTGTTTCCAGACCTGTGGAGTATATTCAGCATTCTCTGATTTTATTTAAAGGCTTTGTAGTGTTAAATCTTGTAGATTGGTGACAGAATTGTAGACCCAAATATTTTGTCTGCTGTATCTCCCCAGTCAACTGCAAGTTATTTGATAAAATTTCATATTTTAAAAAGTGCACTTCTATTAGTTGATGAATAAATATTTCAAACAAATATTGAAAAGATATCAATATATACACATTTCTTTTCTAACTGACTAAAGATGTACCTGCACCACAAGGATAGCAGCAGCTTAAGAAGGTGGCTCATCACCACCTTCCCTGGGGCAATAAATACTGGCCCAGTTAGTGACATCCACATCCCATGGGAATAGTGTGCACTTGGGGTTATCTCAATGTGTCTGGTAACTGAATTTGGGTGAATTTATTGCAATACATGCTGTAAAAGCAGAGTTGTGCTGTTGCTGATTGCAGCCTCTCTCTGCCTGGGGGTGTGCAGTAATGCAGCCACACTTTTCTGTCTCGCACCATTTTCACCCATCAGTGGAACTGGCCTGCAACCATCCTGGTCAACCTTTCTTCCCACTGCCATTTATATAGCCCTCTAGCAAAGAGATGTCTATAGCTTTTCCAGCTCTGAACCACTGAGATTTTCATATCTGGGTATCACTTTTCAGCTTGCTTTTGTTTTGCAATTTTCAGCAAAACTCTATGCACGTGGAATTGTTGGTATCTTCGTTTCAAAGGCCTGTAACAGATTCTATGCTCCTTCTGGGGGTTTTGTAGGCACACAGGAAAGTGGATGGCTCATTGATAGACCATGGGCTGTAGTTCCAGCTGGTAGGGAATGGGGCGGGGCCTAGAGGTCACATGCCCGGAGTGGGCGGGGAAGCATGCGTTGTGCGCGTTGATGTCAGGTCCTAAAACAAAATGGCGGCTCGGGCCCGGGTCCTCGCTGAGCGCCTTTAAATTTTCACATTTTCCATGGAGCGGCACTGGGACCGGGCCAGCGCGGCGGTAAGCTCACTCTCACCCTCACCCTCACATTTAAACCGTCCCCGCCGCTTTGTGTGAGGAGAGACATCAGGCAGCCCCGGGACCCGGACAACACCCCCACCAACACACCCCCCTACCCCCACCAACACGCCCCCTCCTCCGCCCCACCCCCACCCCCA
>NC_063340.1:1650546-1652011 GCF_021869965.1 Rhincodon typus | reverse complement strand
CTTCAACACTAACTATCCCTACAGCCACCTCCTTCAACACTAACTATTTCTACAGCCACCTCCTTCAACACTAACTATCCCTACAGCCACCTCCTTCAACGCTAACTATCCCTACAGCCACCTCCTTCAACACTCTGAGGTATAGATCATCCGGGTCTGGGGACTTATCAAACTCTGACCTCATTAACTTCTCCAACACCACCTTCTTACTGACAATAACTTCCTGTAACTCCTCAATCTCCCAAGTCATAGAGTCATAGAACTGTACAGCACAGACTCTTCAATCCAACTTGTCCATGCCGATCAGATATCCTAAATTAATCTAGTCCCATTTGCCAGCATTTGGCTCATATACCTCTAAACCCTTCCTATTCATGTACCCATCCAGATGCCTTTTAAATGCTGTAATTGTACCAGCCTCCACCAATTCCTCTGACATCTTATTCCATACACGCACCACCCTCTGCATGAAAAAGTTGCTCCTTAGGTCCTTTTTACATCTTTCCCCTTTCGTTTAAAACCTATGGCCTCTAGTTTTGGATTCCCCCACCCCAGGGAAAAGACCTTGTCGATTTACTCTAGCCATGTCCCTCATGATTTTATAAATCTCTATAAGGTCACCCTTCAGCCTCCAACGCTCCAGGGAAAATAGCCCCAGCCTGTTCAGCCTCTCCCTATAGCTCAAACCCTTAAACCCTGGCAACATCCTTATGAATCTTTTCTGAGCCCTTTCAAGTTTCACAGCATCCTTCCTATAGCAGGGAGACCAGAATTGAACGCAGTATTCCAAAAGTGCCCTAACCAATGTCCTGTCCAGCCACTTGTATCTCTAATTCTGGGAGATTTCTTGGATCTACTTCAGTGAAATTGACACATCTTTCTACTCCCCATTTATCAATTCCCTTAATTCTGCCTGTAATGGACCCACGTTAGAGATGCAGTATGCTGCAGGCTATAATTTAACTGCTTGGCCACAACATTTATCTCAATGGTACTCGACTAAGCTGCTGGCTGTTCAGTTTGTTGGCAGACTATTCAACAATATCCCATGTAACAATTTCAGGAGAAAAGCCAAGAACTGACCTTGAAAACAAGGAATGTAAAGATGAGTAACAATGTTATCTGAACAATCATTGTCAGGAGGTGGGAAAAGGTGTGAGCCAATATCAGCTCCAGGGAATTCACGCCTGAATAAAAAAAACGCAACAAATAAAGAATATACAAACAAAATTCACACACAAAAGCAGAATTGATCCAAATTTTGTTAAAATGATACTATCATATATGGAATAATATGGAAGATTTTACTGCACGAAACAAACGCAATCATACAATGTCCAGTTCTCCCCTCAGACTTGCTGTTTTCAATATAAGATATGAAATGGTCTAGGCCCGAAACGTCAGCCTTCCTGCTCCTCTGATGCTGCTTGGCCTGCAGTGTTCATCCAGCTCTACACCTTGTTAT
>NC_063340.1:1637385-1650046 GCF_021869965.1 Rhincodon typus | reverse complement strand
GTCTAGGCCCGAAACGTCAGCTTTCCTGCTCCTCTGATGCTGCTTGGCCTGCTGTGTTCATCCAGCTCTACACCTTGTTATCTCAGATTCTCCAGCATCGGCAGTTCCTACTATCTCTGGACTCAGAACGTGTTCAGTTCTAGTCTTTTTATTTAAGCAAGGGATATAAATGTGATCGAAGGAGGTTCAGAGAACACTTAATCCACTCCTTCCTGGTTTACTGGTGAATTAACTCATGGGGAAAGGTCAGACACACAGATCCTCTGTCCATTCCCTGAGTGTGAAAGAGTTTGAGGTGATCTTATTGAAACATTTACCATCCTGAGGTTGAGTGCTGAGAGAATGTTTCCTTTTGTGGGAAAGTTTGGAATGACTTAAACATGAGGGTGTCCCATTTCAGATAGAGGTGAGGCAGAGTTCTCTTTCCTCCAGTGGTCATGAGCCAAAGGAGCTGTCTCTGTGCAGAGTGTGGGTGGAGCTGGGTCACGGGATAGTGTTCACTCTGAGTTGCTCAGGTTCTCGTTAAGCGAGGAGATGGAAGGTGATGCGGTGTCAATGGGAGTGTGGAATGGAGGTTACAATCAGATCAGCATGGATCCTGTTGAATATAGGAACAGACTGGAGAGGCTGAATGGCCTTCTCCTGCTTCTCATATGGAACAGGTTCTGTTACATCCAGGGAGGGAAGGTGAACATGACTCCTGTCCCACTGGGCTTTCACCAATAGAATCAGTAAAGAGCAGATATAAATCTATTTGATCCTTTCCAGGGATGTGGGCATCGCTAACTGGGCCAGCATTTCATAGAATCCCTACAGTGTGGAATCAGGCCCTTCGGCCCAACAAGTCCACACCGAATCTCAGACATCCCACCCAGACCCATCCCCCTGTAACCCACTTAATCTATACATCCCTGAACACTACAGGCAATTTAGCTTGGCCAATCCACCTATCCTGCACATTTTTGGACTGTGGGAGGAAACCCACACAGACACGGGGAGAACATGTAAACTCCACACAGCCGCCTGAGGGTGGAATCAAACCCAAGTCCCTGGTGCTGTAAGGCAGCAGTGCGAACCACCGTGCCATGCCAAAGGACATTCCTGAACAGGGACATGAACCCTGGACCCTCACATTGAAAGCCAGATGCTCTACCGACTGAGCTATTCGGGCCATCCCTAAATGTGCCTTCAACTAACGCTTCTGTTACTACAACTATATTTTAAACAATTTACACAGGAGATTAAACTGTGCATGAACACAATTTTAGGCCACCATTACAATCTGCAACTTTTTGGACAATATTCTGTATAAATTTAAGTCATTCAAACCCTGCACAGTTTAGATTCTATTCGGCACAAAGTATCATTTCCTTATTGAACCCGAAAATCCCCATCTACAGCCCCACTCACCAACTTGTTCCTCTTGCGTTTCTTTAATCTCTCTCAGTTCTACATCCTGTTCCCAATCGACACCCTGCATCTGAGGTTTTACTCCGTACTCTTGCGCTGGTGTAAATCCATCAGCTACATTGTCCTCATCCTCTGGAGCTCACTTGCTAAAATCTCTTTGTCACTCTCTGTGCCTCAAAAATCCTCCTAGAAACCTACAGGACACCTGTGCTTTCCACTTCCTCTGCAGTTCCCTCCTCTTATTGCTGAATGACAAACTCGGAACGTACTTGGAGAAACAATTTTTGTTCATGTTTACTTTCTTAACTGAAACAACTTAATTTGTACTGTCAGAAAACTCAAGACATCAGTTCCCTTTCTCTGACTCAGGAATTGATTCCTCATTTACCACATATTGCTTTATTTGCAATCTGTTCTAAATTATCTCCAATGTTTACCATCCCTTTGGAGGCATTGCTTCAAATGTTACCTTACTCGACCTTGTTGTCCACTGGTCAATTTTCACATATAAATGTACAGAATGAGTTTTGGCAGGATGTCCTGGACATCCCAGATTTCCAGTCGTCTCCCAGTGGTGGCCAGGCTTTCACTGCCTGGCCCTGAAACTTTCTCCCTCAAGGTCTGTGCCTCTCCGACTCTCTTGCTAAGTCCAAATCTGTCATGTTCTTAAAAACAATGCAGGAGCAAATTTCTGCAGATGCTAGAATCTGAGCGGAAAACAACAAATTGCTGGAGATCACAGCAGGTCAGGCAGCATCCATGGAGAGAGAGTGAGCTAACGTTTCGAGTCTAGATAACTATTCATCAGAGCTGATGTGAAGTGTGGTGGATGGGGGGGGGCAGCATTATTGCAGTAATTGGGCGGGTGGAGTGCTGGGGGAGACACGGTGAAAGAGACAGCTGGAATTCCTGTGAGAGGGAAGAGCGAAATATCTTCAGGGTGGGCATTCCTTGGAGTGACGTGGCTGTCGAATAAACACAATGTAGGATGCGGCAATCATCTGCTCTCAGAGAAACAACCTCAGCTTCTTCAGTCTCTCCATATTCATTGGCATCTCTCACCCCTGGAATTATCCTTTTTTGGAATGTTTTCAACAAATTCTTTAAAGCTTCATTTACTGACGGAGACACAACAAAATACTAAAGCGTGGAAGACCTATTGGTCAGTCAAGCACTTTTACATACAGTAATGACATATAGACAAGGTCAGTCACCAAAGAGCAGATATTGACAGTGTGGGATTTATATCTGTATTTGGAACTGTTAGCTCTCTGCTACACAACCCCCCTCTACAGAACATCAGGTCAGCTGCAGATCACTGAATGAAACTATGGTTCCCTTTTCCTATTTTCAGCTGTCTTCCAGTTACCAGTGACAGGCTTTAAATTAGAAGCTTCTCCGAAGATGATGCCTCTCCCAGTTCCTCCTCAGCTTTACTCAGTCAAAGCACCAACTTTACCAAAAAAACAACACTCTGTCTCTAAATGATCTTAACAGTCGTTGCATCATGCATCCTGCCATCAAAAGCTTCTAAGAAATGCACACACAATGTCAAACATTGACCAGAAACCAGTTACCTCCATAACCAGCATAACCTTGTTACCTCTGAATGAATGTAACCAGAATAAAAACACATGTCTTTCGGAACTGAGGGCTGGCACAGGGATTGGAGTGCATCAACTCCCCCACCATCTCTCCCTCCTGGGTAATGATGTTTTGGTTTGATTTAATACATAGCTGATGCACTTTTCTAAGTTTCCATTGGCCATTCAATCATGTTTTTTAAAAAAATATTTTGAAGTAACCAGACCAGCCAGGCTATAATCCACATCTACAGCAGGTGAGACTTGAACCTGGGTCTCCTGGGCCAGACAGCCAAATTGAAGAACAGCTTCTTCCATGCTGTTATTAGACTCCTGAATGGACCTCTCTAATTTCACATTTAATATTGACTTCGCTCTTAGTGCACCTTCTCTGCAGCTGTAACATTGTATTCCTCGTTCTGTTCTATTAGCCTAATGCACTTTGTATGGTGTGATCTGCCTGTACTGCACACAAAACAAAACTTTTCACTGTACCTAGGTACATGTGACAATAATAAATCAAATCAAATCAAATCAAAAAACTATCACTGCACCACAAGAATCCCTTTTAGCTTTTGTAACTGTGTCCCACTAGGGGCTGCCTAACCTGATTAAAGTTTTGCTTTAGGAGAATTAAACCTATAACTCATGGCCCTAATAATAATTCCTCTTCTGCCAGCCCTGGGTCATTAAACAACAGCAAATAGTGAGCTGCTCATTTTCAGGTCATTTTGAAAATCCGAAGAACATAACTCTGTCCTGAGATCCTAACCTGCAGCGAATGGATGGATAGGAGCCTGAGCATTACCACAGTGAAGAAGAACAAAGAACAAAGAACATTACAGCACAGGAACAGGCCCTTTGGCCCTCCAAGCCTGCACTGACACATTTTGCCCTTCCACACTAAAACTGTCTTCACATACAGAATCCGTATTCATCCAGGTGCTTCTTGAACGCTGCTACTGTGTCTGCTTCCTCCACCTCCTCTGGCAGCGTGTTCCAGACACTCACCACCCTTTGTGTGAAAAACCTGCCTCACACATCTCTTTTAAACTTACCCCCTCGCACCTTGAACCTGTGCCCCCTAGTAATTGACCCCTTCACCCTGGGAAAAAGCCTCACATTTTCTACTCTATTCCTGCCATTCACAATCTTATAAACTTATATCATATCGCCCCTCAACCTCCTGCGTTCCAGTGAAAACAAACCCAGTTTATTCTTTCTCCACAGCTAAAATCCCCCATACCAGGCGACATCCTGGTAAACATTTTCTGTACACTCTCCAAAGCATCCACATCCTTCTGGTAGTGTGGTGCAATATTCCAAGAGTGGCCTAGCTAAAGTTCTATAAAGCCGCAGCATAACTTGCCTATCTTTATTCTCAAAGCCCCTTCCAATGAAGCATGGCATAGGCCTTTTTTGCTACCTTATCTATCTGCACTGCCACCTTCAGTAATCTGTGGACCTACACACAGTGATCCTTCTGCATATTAATACTCCTAAAGGTTCTGCCGTTCACTGTGTGATTTCCACCTGTACTTGACCTTCCAAAATGCATTGCCTCACATTTGTCCGGATTAAACTCCATCTGCCATGTTTCTGCTCATGCCTCCAGCTCATCTATATCTTGCTGTATCCTCTGACAATCCTCCTCACTATTCACAACTCCACCAATCTTTGTATCATCTGCAAACTTACTAATTATACCAGCTACATTTTCCTCCAAAGCATTTATGTAAACCATGAACACCAGAGGTCCCAGCGCTGATCCCTGTGGAACAACACTTGTCACAACCCTCCATTCGGAAAAGCATCCTTCCACCCCTCCCCTCTGTCTCCTGTGACTAAGCCAGTTCTGTATCCATCTTGCCTTTGATACCATGTGACTTCACCTTTTGTACCAGTCTGCCACAAGGGACCTTGTCAAAGGCTTCACTGAAGTCCATGTGGACGACATCATCTGCTTTTCTCTCATTAATCATCTTCGTCACCTCCTCAAAAAACTCAATCAAGCTAGTGAGGCGTGACCTCCCCCATACAAAACCATGCTGTCTATCGTTATTAAGCCCATTTGCTTCTAAATGTGTATAGATCTTCTCTCTGAGAATCTTTTCCAATAATTTCCCTACCACCGAAGTGAGACTCACAGGCCTGTAAATTCCTGGATTATCCCTGTTACCCTTCTTAAACAATGGGACAACATTGGCTATTCTCCTGTCCTCTGGGACCTCACCTACAGCCAAAGAGGATAGAAAGTGGTCTGTCAATGCTTCAGCAATTTGTTCTCTTGTCTCCCTCAATATTCTGGGATAGATCTCAGCAGGACCTGGGGAATCATCTACCTTAATACCTTTTAAGACACACAATAACTCTTCCTTTTAATAGCAACTTGGCTTAGAAACTTGTCTCTTCCTTCTCTGAGATCATCCTCCACCAATTCCTTCTCTTTGGTGAATACCGAAACAAAGTATTGGTTTAGGACCCCACCGACCTCTTCTGCTCCATACATAGATTCCTTCCTTTGTCCTCGAGTGGGCCAACCCTTCCCCTGGCTACTTTCTTACTTTTTATACATTTATTAAAAGCCTTGAGATTCTCCTAAATCCTGTTTGCTAATGACTTTTAGCCCTTTTAATTCCCTGTTTAAGTTCTTTCCTACTTTGCTTATATACTTCAAGGGTTTCATCAGTTTCCATCCTCCTGGATGTCATTTCCCTTGGGATCCCTCAGCTGGTTTCTTACCCTGGGCCAGATCAGATCTTCAACATTAACAGCTTCAGGCCCTGTGACACAGAGATGGTGCTGGAGTATTGATGGCAATGGGACAGATGCAGAATCATGCACCTTTTCAAACTCCACCTGAAATTATCCCAATAAATCCTTTAGCTCCTCATCTCAATAAATCAGCTTTTACTAATCCATCAGGTTCCTTCCCATTGGCCTTTCGGCCACTCTGAAAGAATTATTTTCCTTATTTTAAAACAAGAAGCATTTCTATTTCTTTTTGAGAATTTGCCAATTTTCTCCTAGAGATCTTTCTGCTATGTTTGAGAAATTACTTGCTGAACAGTTGTCTTCCCAACTTCCTCTTCTATTTAGTCGTTTTTTAGTCTGTATTAGTTCAGTAAATTCTACAAGTATATAACTTCCGACTTATTTTCTTGTCTATAGCACCTGTAGTTGGCACTGGCTAATTCCAATGTTCACACCTTGCAGAGGACTCCCAGCCTTTGTATGTCTGGACTTTGCATTTCAGACTCCACGGGTGTGTATCCAAAACTGCAGCAGATTCCTGACATCTTGCCATTACCTCCAGCACATTAAAACCAGAACTGAAACTCCAGCTGTCAATCACACAAAGCTACTCTGCAGCCCATTAGCAATACCAGTCACTTTGTATGTGCTCTCTACATTCCCTAGATCTTAGTTAACAGATAATTTCATTCTAAATGCCAGAGCTTGTCAAACACATCAGCATTTCTCAGCTGCAGAAGGCACTTCTGAAATGCAAACATTGAACAATGACACTGAGAAACAGCTCACCCCTTCCCTGATCTAATGTAAATGTACACTTTCTGAATTGACACCCTTTAGCTTGGGTGCTCAAAGTTATTTTGATTTGAGAGAAAGAAAGGTGGTGGAATTCCAAAACGTGGAAATGTGCAGGAAAACATTTTCACAATTGGCTACACATTCTTTAATAAATTAATTCACAGGAGCAAATCCCAAAGCGAGTTTGACACAGCAGCAAAATGAGATATTACAACATGTGACCAAAACAGCTTGGTCAAAGGAGTAGATTTTCAGACAGACGTTGAGAGATTTTTAAGGAAATCAAAAGATATGCGCAAGGATGTGGAGTCAAGGTAGACCATCAAGGAGCTCTTGTGGGGCAGTGGTAGTGTCCCTCCCTCTGAGCCAGGGGGCCCAAGCTCAAGTCCCACCAGGTGCAGAGTAATGTCAGAACATCGCTGAACAGGTTAATGTGAGAATGTCAAAAAGACCAGCCATGATCCTATTGAATATTGGAGCAGGTTCGAGAGGCTGAGTCTCCTCTGGTTCCTATTTCATGTGGGGAGAAGCTGTGGGGATTTCCAGAGCTTAGGGCAGAGGCCACTGACACCAACCCCATCCACTGTAAAGTGATTAAAGCTGAGGATGCACAAGGGGCCAGAATCGGAGCAGCACAGAGATCTCGGAAGGCTAATAGGAGGTTACAAAGATAGGGAGAGCTCAGGCCATTGGAGGATTTGAGAACAAGAATAAGAATTTAATAATGAAGGCAACGGCCAATGGTGAGCAGAATATGGTCCATGCACCAGTGCGGGCCTCTGAGGTCATCACTGGAGCCACTGTAAATCAGTGAGATCTGGGAATGACAGGACTTGGTGGGAGGTAGGATACAACCCTGCAGTTCCGGGGAGCTCTAGTTGGTGGAGGGGAGAATGTGAGAGGCTGACCACCCCTTTGGAATAGTCGAGAGGTGAGAATGATGGTCTCAGCAGCGTGTGAGATGGGGGGTGGGGGGCGGGGGCGTGGTCACAGAGGGGCACTGTTACAGAAGTAAAATGATCTACAGTCAACCACCTGAAAATCAAACTCCGTCTTCATTGTGACACTGAGAGATTAACCAGCAATGACCTTTGAGAACCTAAATGGTCAAAGTACTAACTGCAAGCTGGGGTCAGAGACTGATTTCACTGATTGTGTGAGTTCATTATAATGTTACTTTTAGTTTGTGGTTGTAACAGGACCAACCAAACACCCACCCCCCCCCCACCTAACCCCCCCCCCCCCCCAACAAAAGGAGCTTAGTCTCTGCGGAGAATGGAATGATCCCAGCTGATGTGACTATGGGACAAGTTGGATTGCAGTTTGAAATCTGGCTGGGTAGTTTTTTTTAATTTAGCAAAGGGTCACTCATTGAAACATAAGCTGCAAGTTTTAACAATAAAACAAGAGTTTATTTTGCAAAAGAAATGAAGATAAAATAGAACAAACCAAGTTATTCACATATAACACAACTTGAAAGATTTCAAAACACATTGTGTAAAATTAAACCCCATGTATATCGGCAGCATCACTTCACAGTGCTCAAACACCAGAAAGAATTTCCTTTTCTATTATATTTGTAGCTTTGGCCCAACTGTCACTTTCAATTCTTGGTCTGGAGAGCTTGATAGCTTTTTCCTTGATTGTTCACATGACTGAGCTTAAACTTCCCTGGCTTCAAATAACCCCTTCAGAGTTCTAACCAAACACTTTTGGTATGGAATTGGCAAAGTAAAACCCTTATACTGAGGTAACATATTTCACAACTGTTCTGAACTAACTCCTTTCTGCAGGAGAAACTGTTCTTCTAACCTCAACCAGGCCTTCTGGGAGTTGAAACCAAATACTTTCCTACCAACAGGTTTTCTCTGAGGCAAAAAAAATCAATTCTTTGAATTCTTTTAAACCAAGAGCAAGGTCATGCTTTTCAATGTTTAATCTCTTCAATTGCAAAATGCTCATTACAAACAAATTCTCATGCTCACTCCAAGAGTTTCTTTCTCACACATGGTGCCTGAAAGACTAACAAGTTAATTATTAAACCCCCTCATACACAGAGACCAAAGCTACATATCACTAGTTCAAAATTCAAACTGTAAAATAATTTATATTAATGTATACATAAATCCCACACCTTACATCACCAGAAAATGGCTTATCTCATCTTTGCCAGTTTCACAAGCATCCGTCATCACTAAGATCGATGGAAATGATTGCAGTTTTGATCAAAGAGTGTCCGGCAAAACCCAGATTAGAAATCCCTGGGCAATTAATGAAAAACACAAAGGGAGGAGTGTTTAGTTCCAGCTCTATTAAAATTTAAAAAGAAAGACTTGCATTTCCCTGGCACCTTTCCCAACCACGAGCCTCCCAAAGGTGCTTCTCAGTCAGTAAAGTGATTTTGAGATGCAGTCACTCTTGTAAAGTGGGAAATCCAGCAGCCAATGTGCTTACAGCCAGCTCCTGCAAACTGTAACATGGTAATGACCAGATAATCTGCTCTTTGTGATGTTGATCGGAGGGTAAGTTTTGATCCAGACACTGGGGGGGACTCAATTACATAAAATAGGGCCTTGGGATGTTTCACATCCATCAGAGGGGGTAGACAGAGCCTCAGTTTAATACCTGTTCAAACAGAAGGTAGCAGGCCAGGTTAATAGGGGAGTTAAAAGGTGTACGGGACACTTGCTCTTTATCAATCATGACATGGATTAGTAGAGCGGGAATGTCATGTTGGAGCTGTACAGGACTTTGGTTAGGCCACAGCTAGAGCACTGTGTGCAGTTCTGGTCCCCACACTATAGGAAGGATGTGATTGTACTGGAGGGGGTGCAGAAGGAGATTCACCAGGACGTTGCCTGGGATGGAGCATTTCAGCGACGAGGAGAGGCTGTGATAAGCTCGGGTTGTTTGCAGGAGAGAAGACTGACCGGGGGGACCCGATAGAGGTGCGTGAGATTATGAGGGACATGGACAGGGTTGGTAAGAAGCAGCTGTTCCCCCTAGTTGAAGGGTCAGCAACAAGGGGGTATAACTTTAAGGTGAAAGTCTGGAGGTTTAAAGGGCACTTAACAAAACAAAAACAAAGAATTGTGTCCTGAGGAAGGGTGCCTGGAACTGAAACATTAACCTGCTTCTCTCTGCACAGATGCTGCCAGAAAAGGCATTTGGCATGCTTGCCTTTGTTGCTCAGCCCTTTGAGTATTGGAGTTGGGAAGTCATGTTGAGGTTGTACAGAACATTAATGAGACCTTATCTGGAATACTTTATCCAGTTCTGGTGGCCTGTTTATAAGCTGGAGAGGGTTCAGAAGAGATTTACCAGGGTGTTGCCGGATATAGAAGGTTTGAGTTATAAAAATGGGCTGGAAAGGCTGGGACTTTTTTCACTGGAGCGTAGGAGGTTGAGAGGCGGCCTTACAGAAGTTTATAAAATAATGAGGGGTATAGATAGAGTTAATAGTAGTTATCTTTTCCAAGAATGGAGGATTTCAAGACTAGGGGTACATTTCATGGTGAGAGGTGAGAAATTTAAAAAAGACATAAGAGGCAAATGTTTTACACAGAGGATGGTTCGTATGTGGAATGAACTTCCTGAGAAAGTGGTAGATGCGGGTACAGTTATAATGCTTAAAAGACATTTGGATGGATATATGAATGGGAAAGATTTGGAGGGATATGGGCCAGGAGCAGGCAGGTGGGACTAGTTTAGTTTTGGATTATGTTTGAGTTGGACTAGTTGGACCGAAGGGGGTCTGTTTCCGCCCTGTGTAAATCTATGGCTCTATAACCTGTTGAGTTTCTCCAGAAATTTCTGTCTTTGACTTGGGTAAATATGCTTTCATCCAGAGGGTGTTGGGGGTGGGGTGGGGGTTCTGGAATGCCCTGTCTAGGAAGCAGGAAACCCTGTAAACTTAAAAAAAAACTACTTGGATGAGCAGTTGAAATGTCACAACACTCAAAGTTGTGGAAAGTGGCACTGGTGTAGATGGTAGGTTGGCACAGGTTCCATGGACCAAAGGGCCTCTTCTGTGATGTATGACACTGGTTATGACCCCATGTGAAAGACAGAAGCTCCAGCTTTCTATGGAGTGTCAGGCTAGACGTATATGCTTGAGTGGGACTTGAGGCCAGAGCTCTGTGACTCCAACCGATCCACTGACTGTGCAGTGAGATAGAACTTCCTGCCTCCGATTACATTTTGAAGTTGTGGGTCATTTCAGTGAAGCAGTCAGCACGGACACTGACTTGTATGAGAACTGTGATGAGGAGGAACTTCACTCCTGAGATCCCAGGACAAAATGCACCCCTTTGTATCTGGGAAAGAGAAAACATTCTGTTCCTAATCAGTGAAATAATCACAGACTTTGAGGAGCTCGTTAGAGAACAAAGGATTAGCGAACAAATTCCTGAGCTGAAGGGTATGAGCAATTGTGACCCAGGATTATAGAAGTGAAATAACCCAGAGATAAAAGTAAACTTTGGTTTCCAACGTTGCTGAACTTCAGCCTGACATTGTTATCATGATGTAGAAACGCTGCTCAGTGAAATAACTCAGATCAAAACAAAACACATTGTTTAAAAGCAGGCACCTGAGCAGCTTATCTCTCAGGAAAGGCTTTTGAAATGTAAACTCTCCAAGGACAGGCTGAAACTACAAGCCTTGTGACAAATGTGAAACTTGCTGCTCCCCTACCCAAGCTGTTTCAGTATGGCTACAACTCTGGCATCTACTCAACAACGTGGAAAATTGCCCAGGTATGTCCTGTACACAAAAAGCAGAATGACAGCCCTGTACCAACTGAGCATTCAAGCAAGAGGCCCCTGGTTTACTCAAAATGGCCTCCAGGTGCTGGTCCTCCTCAGGGACAGCTGTAGAGCTTTCCCTGTGAGGGGTCTCCATGTTCTACAACACAGTGAGGGGGTGGGAGGGGGTGGCATCCAGAGGGGGTAATGTCCACCCCTCCCTCCCTCTGTGTAAACCTGAGGAGGCAGGAGGCGGTGGGGGGAAGGCTGGGGCAGCCCCTGGTCAGGTGCAGGGGCCTGAGGTGAACGAAAAGGAGGAAAACATAATGCAGCTGAGCACTGGCCCATGTAGGCATGTCCCAAAATGACGACATCGACAATGAAAGCAGAGATCCTCCCTGCTGGATCCTCACTGCTGGATCCTTTTGCCTTTCTTGGTGTCTGTGCGTAATTTCAACACGTGGATAATTTCATGTGGGATACAACACAGAGAGATTTCTCTGGGATATTCTCCTCCATCATCTAAAGCTTCTGCATCGATGGTTTATAATATCCTTATTATTTAGGAACTTGGGTTCTAAAGGAGAAGTGAACGGGATTTTGGTTTTAGTTGTGTGAAGGCAACTTGTTTTTTTAAAGGTCAGAAGGGCATTTTGAGCAGTGAGTCCAAAACAGCATCTCCAATAAAACATGGGACTCATGTTATTGCCATGACTCACCAGGAGAGGGCACTGGCAATTGAGGCCCACCATTCCTACAGTTGTCATCGAATCACAATATTCCCAATTTCCCTAAAAATGAACCCAGATTAAAAGAAAACATTCACCAGGTCTCTGTACTTAACGAGAAAACAGCTGATGATTGTATAACATTCAGCACCATTCACAACTCCTCAGATACTGAAGCAGTGCATGTTCAAATGCAGCAAGACCTGGACAATATCCAGGTTTGGGTTGACAAGTGGCAATGGAAATTCATGCCTTACAAATGCCCGGCTATGACCATCTCTCAGCAAGACAGAATTGAGGTGAATCCTCTGAAAGTCCAATAGAACTACCATTGCTGAATCACCCCTTAATATCCAGGATTCAAGCCAAGATCACAGGTTCACATTCTGGATGTGGATCATGAAGTGCTTCGAGAGGCTGGTCATTGTCCCCATCAACTCCAGTCACCCAGCCTGCCTCGAACCCCTACAATTTGCTTACTGATGTAACAGGTCCACAGTGGATGCCATATCCCAAGCCCTACACTCATCCCTGGAACATCTGGACAACAAAGACACCTACATCAGACTCCTGAGATAGTAGGAACTGCAGATGCTGGAGAATCCGAGACAACAAGGTGCAGAGCTGGATGAACACAGCAGGC
>NC_063340.1:1634989-1636885 GCF_021869965.1 Rhincodon typus | reverse complement strand
CTCAGATTCTCCAGCATCTGCAGTTCCTACTATCTCTGTTTTTAATATAACCTTGTCATGTTCTCAAACCTTCCCTCACAAATATCCAATGTATCAACAGCACCTTCTTTAAAAGTTAGAACTCTAATACTTTTATGGAGCTGGAGGAGCACAGCAGGCCAGGCAGCATCAGAGGGTCCCGACCTGAAACGTCAGCTTTCCTGCTCCTCTGATGCTGCCTGGCCTGCTGTGTTCCTCCAGCTCCACACTGTGTCATCTCTGACTCCAGCATCGGCAGTTCTTACTATATCAAAACTAGAGGGCATAGGTTTAAGATGAGAGGGGAAAGATTTAAAAAGGACCTGAGGGCTATCTTTTTCAGGCAGAAAGCGTGGTGCATGTATGGAACGAGCTGCCAGAGGAAGTGGTGGAGGCAGGTACAATTACAACATTTAAAAAGCGTCAAGATAGGTACATGAATAGGAAGAGTTTAGAGGGACATGGGCCAAATGCTGGCAAAAGGGACTAGGTCAGATTGGGGTGTCTGGTCGGCATGGATGAGTTTGGACTGAAGAATCTGTTTCCATACTGTATGACTTTCTATGACTGCATATGTATATGAAGAAGACTGGCAAGTAATCTAAAAGGGAATGGTAAAAGAATAGTTAGAGGGTAGAACCAATTGGAAATGTTTAATTAATATTTTGCCTTGGTTTTCAAAGTTCAGAGGAATAATAACTGATCTCTGAAAGGGTACAAAAGGAGAAAATGAGGGACTGAGATAAAATGATTACATAGACAAGGCGAAATTGGTAAAACAAAGTGAAATGGCACCTGACCATCACTGCTTGTATACTAGGAGTGGTTGCTGAATAGTAATGCAACCAATAAAGCTTGCATTTATATAGTTTCTGTTGTGTTGTCAAGACATCACAAAGCATTTCGCAGCAAATGAATTCCTATTGAAGTGCCCTCTTTGTAAACTGTCATGCACAGCAACTAAACATGCAGTATGTTCTTTGAGATTGACATAAATGAGCTGGTAATTTGATGGCTGCAATGGTTGAGAAATGAATGTCGGTCAGTAAATGGCCTTCAAATAATGGGGTTTGTTTAAATCCACATGATCAGACAGGTTTAACATCAATTAAAAGATGCTGCCCCCGGCAATGTGGCACTTACCAAGAGCAAATATAGATTATATACCCTGAAACTCTGCATTGTGGTTTGACCCAGCTTTTTGCTACTCAGAGACAAGAATACCATTGAGTCAAGTTGACTATTAGAAGATCAGCAGAAGGCTGACAAGAAGGGTTAAATTTCATTTTATATAATATGGGTGGTTATGAGGTCTAATGTCCTACCAGTAATAGTGGTAGAAGCAGAATCCATAATACTTTTAAAAAATGAAGTGGAGATGTTTTGAAAATTTAAGTGAGTACTAGGGCAAATTGCTTAGCTCTTGGTGGATAGGTTTCTCTGACTGATAAATTGTAATATGACACTTTCTGGCCAAACAAATGGCTAAAATAAAGACCCTGCAGTGTATATTTGATAAGACTGTAGACCCTAGGATGAGCGATAACAAGGTGTAGAGCTGGATGAACACAGCAGGCCAAGCAGCATCAGAGGAGCAGGAAGGCTGACGTTTCGGGCCTAGACTCTTCTTCAGACATGGGGGAGGGGAAGGGGGTTCTGAAATAAATAGAGAGAGAGGGGGAGGCGGATAGAAGATGGATAGAGGAGAAGATAGGTGGAGAGGAAACAGACAGGTCAAAGAGGCGGGGATGGAGCCAGTAAAGGTGAGTGTAGGTGGGGAGGTAGGGAGGAGACAGGTCAGTCCAGGGAGGACGGACAGGTCAAGGGGGCAGGATGAGGTTAGTAGGTAGGAGATGGGGGTGGGGCTTGAGGTGGGAG
>NC_063340.1:1586885-1634889 GCF_021869965.1 Rhincodon typus | reverse complement strand
AATATGAGTTGCTGTTCCTGCAACCTTAGGGTGGCATCGTTGTGGCAGTGCAGGAGGCCCAGGATGGACATGTCGTCTGAGGAATGGGAGGGGGATTTGAAATGGTTCGCGACTGGGAGGTGCAGTTGTTTAGTGCGAACCGAGCGTAGGTGTTCTGCAAAGTTGTCCCCAAGCCTCCACTTGGTTTCCCCGATGTAGAGGAGGCCACAACAGGAACAGCGGATGCAGTATACCACATTAGCAGATGTGCAGGTGAACATCTGCTTGATGTGGAAAGTCTTCTTGGGGCCTGGGATGGGGGTGAGGGGGGAGGTGTAGGGGCAGGTATAGCACTTCCTGCGGTTGCAGGGAAAAGTGCCGGGAGTGTGGAGCGGACAAGGGAGTCATGGAGAGAGTGGACCCTCCGGAATGCAGATAAGGGTGGGGAGGGAAAAATGTCTTTGGTGGTGGGGTCGGATTGCAGATGGCGGAAGTGTCGGAGGATGATGTGTTGGATCCGGAGGTTGGTGGGGTGGTACTTGAGGACAAGGGGGATTCTTTTTTGGTTGTTATTGCGGGGAGGGGGTGTGAGGGATGAGTTGTGCGAAATGCAGGAGACACGGTTGAGGGCGTTTTCGACCACTGAGGGGGGGGATGTTGCGGTCCTTGAAGAATGAGGATGTACGGGAGTGGAATGCCTCATCCTAGGAGCAGATGCGGTGGAGGCGAAGGAATTGGGAATAGTGGATGGCATTTTTGCAGGAAGGTGGGTGGGAGGAGGTGTATTCTAGGTAGCTGTGGGAGTCGGTGGGCTTGAAATGGATATCGGTTTCTAGGTGGTTGCCAGAGATGGAAACAGAGCGGTCCAGGAAGGAGAGAGAGGTATTAGAGATGGTCCAGGTGAACTTAAGGTTGGGGTGGAAGGTGTTGGTGAAGTGGATGAACTGTTCGAGCTCCTCGTGGGAGCACGAGGCGGCGCCGATACAGTCATCGATGTAACGGAGGAAGAGATGGGGTTTAGGGCCAGTGTAGCTACAGAAGAGGGAGTGTTCCATGTAACCTACAAAGAGGCAGGCGTAGCTTGGGCCCATGGGATGAATATGGAGAACTTAGTTTGCATTGTGCTGGTGCAGGTTACTGTAATTGGTGAGCAGTAGAAGCAATTTGAGGTGACTAAATTTAAAGTATTTTATGTAATTGTATTAATGCCTTTCTATGTCAAGTTTGTTGCCTTTTTGATGCCAGTATGTCTAATGGCAATTTTGCTGCCGAATGTAAACCTTGTACTATGTTAGGTATGGACTTGTTTTCTATTCAGTGGCACTTTATAAATTTTGGTGTATTTTTCCAGCCTGGAAGCTGAAGCTCCATGTTAACTCTGACTCGTTATAAATTGGATGTGGAGCAATGGCAGTGTTGTCTGTTAAAGCTCCCAGGCTCTTGTGGTAATTGATTTTCTCTTGGGATTAGAAAAAAATAGTTCAGTCTCTGAAACTGAAAAATTATGGCATCACTAATGTGGAAATATGAAAACTATTTCCACAGTTCCTAGACTGCGTACATGTGTTCTAAATTTAATCGGTACCAAATTCTGGATTAGTCAGAAAGAGGTTTATTGAAAATAGGTTGGTAGAAAATTTAGGTAACATTTTTTATAAGACCAATATGAAGCTTTTTATTCAGATTGTACAATTTAAAAAACTAATAAAAGATATCATGATGAGAGCAGAGGAAGAAGGAAAGAGAGTTTTTTAAAAAAAACCTCCGGCAATAAGAATGGGTGCCAGTTTTGAACATTTTAAGTGTTTTGCTAACTGCATATTTAACTGGAGAGCACAAGTGCACTCCCTTAACTTTCTCCTGCACGTTTGGTATTTGGAGATATGCTGGGAGTACACTAACACAAACGGAATTTAGGTCTGAGAAAGCTTACCATAAACGTGTGGGCATTTTCATGATGTAATTGTTACAATGCACATGTGAAAATGTACCGTTTTCTGCTCTGGGGTTTTTTTTTTACTTTACTGACTACATACTATAAGGAAGCTGCACTTCAGATGCACAATTCATTATCCTTCCTGTAACAATGTGTTCCTCCATTTCCAAGACTAGGAAAATAGTGAATAATGGATGATGTCTATGTAGGCAAGATGAAATTTAAATAGGTTGCTTAGCCATATGCATGTTATAATAGCACTAGAAAAGCAATCTGAAGTAAAAGTGAATCCAGCTCTGTATTATCCACTTTACTGCAGAGTTAAAAGTTAAATTTATATTCTATAATTTTTAATCTAAGAGAAATGATTGAAGGCAAAGAGGTCAGATGTTTCTCATTTTCCCTTTGCTGTTGTTAAAGGCACGTACAATTCAATTGGGAGCCTTCTTACTGCTGCATGAACATTTCCTCTAATTGATTTCCTTGTGAATTTGCCCAGCGTTTTAAGGGGTCCTATATGTTTATACCAGTGATTTATTATAATTGACTCATCATTCTGTGCACCCTGTATCTGTGAATGTTTGTTTGTTGAAACCTCTGTTACAGTATATAAAATATTTAAAAAACTCTCCATCTGAATTGTAGTAAATTCTGTTTTATTTATTTACAGAAGCTTTGAAAACAAATAATGAAAAATCAGTGTCAAGATTCCAAACTCTGAAGGAAAGTCCAAAGTGTGCTAAACTACCTCGCCCAGCTCATGTTTTCTCCTGATCAAGAAAATCTTTCTTCATCTACCAAAGCACCCATTAAATATGGAGAAATCATTGTGTTAGGGTAAGCATTTGCAAGTGTATTTAACGAAGAGATAAAAGGAATTACTGATTATTAAACATTTTGTCCCAAAACACTGATCCCTGCTCTTTTGGTGTACATTTAAACAATCTGTTATTTATAAAATACTCCTTTAGTAGTCCTCCTTTAAAATCGACCAAGCTTTTCATCTCTTAGTGACCACAGTATCTGCTCCTTTGACCTGACAGCTTTTTTATTAAAATGGCATCTCTATAAAGCATGGAGTACTTTTAAGTATTACAAATGGACGTTGTTGTTGGTTGAGATGATTTGATCTCATTTTGGCTTTGGAGAAACTCCATATGTTTACAGATTATTCTTTTTCTAATGTTGCATTCCACTTTTACTTGCAATTTCAATCTGGATGGATTTCCCAAAGTTCTGAAATATTTTTGTAGTCATACAGCATATAAGTAGGCCTCCGGCCCACCATGTTTATGCCAACCAGCAAACCAACTACACTCATCCCATTGACCCGCACTTAATCCATAGCCTGAGGCTGAAGGAGGGAATCTGATTGTGTGGTATACAAAATTGAGATGTATAGACAGAGAAGATCCTTTTCCCTGGTAGATGTGTCTAAGCCCAGAGGGGATGTGTTTAAGTTGAGGAGCAGGTGGTTTAGATTGGGATCATTTTGGATCTCTTTGCCCGTGATAAATTACTGCCAAATTCTGCATATTTCCTTGCTGTTAAATCTAAAGAGAAGCTGCATATTTTTAAAAAAAAAGTCTGTGAAGCTACTTAGTTTATGAAGTTACCAAAAAAAAGTCTAATTGAAATTATCACATTGAAGCCCTTTAAAAGGTTTCCCTTTAAAAGGCAATGCAGGTGCTTGTCCTTGTTACTTACTTTGTCTCTCTCCTGGGGTTAAATCATTAAACTTGGCACAAGTGATGAAGTGAGTAAGATTAATAGATGGTAATTCTTTGGCAGCCTTCCATTGTATGAGGTCTTTGGTTTTATACCTGGGAAGTTATCCAATGAATGTGGTTAATTGTTGGTTGTTGGTTTAACGAGTTTATGTTGATGGAATTAGTCCACTTCAGGATCTCTTGAGTTGTTGACCTTGTCCTGCTAAGAGATGCTGATGATATATCTGACGCCTTCACTGTCTCAAATGCATCGTCAACATCTCTTAGCAGGACAAGGGCAACAACTTGAGATCCTGAAGTGTACTAACTCCAGCAATATAAACTCGCTGTTAAACCAATGCAGTGAATGTGAAAACTATTCAGTCTTGTCTTTTGCCTATGGTCAGCTGTCAGCACTGTGGAAGAGTGGACTGAGCATGCAAATTTGCTGGACTTCTGTCTTCTCAGTCAGATTGTTGTTGTTGTTTCACAACTTGGACATCTACCACACTGCAAAAATTGTCCTGTTTTGATTTTTAGCATCAAGTGACATTGCTAGTGATTTTGGAGCAGACATGTGTGAAGTTCTCAATAATCTTCAACACCACATTACCAATGCTGATAGAAGCACCCTGGATCATGATGTTTGTCTTCCTGATGTTGATGGGTCAAACCAAACTCTTTCCAGGAGCAGGACAGTTGGTCCATTTGCTGTTCCAAGTGTTCTTCTGTATCAAATGTTCATACTGCTCATCATTGCCGAGCAGATCTTTGACAACAAGACACACCTTTGGTTTGGATCTCAGATGAGCATGGCTGAACAGCTTTCTTTCAGTTTTGGTTACAAGCAGGCACCCTCTACAAATGACCTAAGATCTGTGACAGCAACAAAGAGAAGAATATATGAGAGTTTCAATGCCAGAACACAACCCCATTGGACTCTACTATGAATGTCAAAAGTCCTGATGTTGCCTTATCCTAGGTTGACCTTCCCCATATGTTGCCATGGAAAAAGGAGGGCACATTGAGCAGCATCAGTGCGCAGCCAGTTCTCTTCCTTTTTAAGTTGATCATTTCTGCTTCCATAATGAATGCCTTGGTGAGAAGGATGGTGACTTTATTTGGGGTCTGTATGCTACTCCTACCAATGTCATTTTTCCCTTGTTGTTTTCTACCTCCACTGCCCAAATTGACTTTACAACACGTGAGCTTAGGTCACCTCTCTTACCTGTCCTCGTTTCAACTCTTATTGACAGTTCTACCCCACTATCTGTTTCTCTACTCCCATTTCTCTGAAAGGTCAAATATCCCTGCACTTTAAGTTTCCAGTTTTGGTGTCCTTGTAACAATACTTCCGTAATGATTGAGATTATATACATTTTCCTTGATTTGTGCCATCAGTTTGTCTACTTTACTACGAATGCTTTCTGCATTAAGATACAAAGCCTTGAAATTTGAAGAAGGGTCACTGGACCCAAAACACTAACTCTGATTTCTCTCCACAGATGCTGCCAGACCTGCTGTGTTTTTCCAGCAATTTCTGTTTTTGTTTCAGACCTCCAGCATCCTCAGTTCTTTTTTTTTTTGCCTTTAAATTTGTTCTGTTTTCGAAAACCCTTACACTTTTTAATAGTCCCTTGGTACAATATGACACATTTTTTTGCTGGAGATGATTATAATGTCTCATGTTTATCCACATGGTATTTAAGATTTGGCATTGGTTTGTTGATCTCTTCAAAATTATGCACTATTTGATCAGAGTAAGTTTATTTAATAACAGACTAAATAGGATAAGGTTTCACTTCTGAGCGGCTGGTGCTGTGCCTCTCAACCCCCATCTTGGCTTGCTCTTCTTCTTCCTCTCTCTCTTTTCCTTTGCTCGTCTTCAATTTTGGTAATCATAAGCTTGAAGAAGTAGGTTTTAAGAAGGCCCTGAAATGGAAAGAGGTGTAAAGCATTTTGCAAGTTAGCACTTTATCCTTTTCCATTTCTCCTTCATCACAGTGTTTTTTTCATGGTTGCCATCTTTTACTGTTACTTATAGTATCCTGATAACAGAGCATAGTGGGCCAGAGCTTTCCTGTGGTTTGAAACATTTTTGTAACTAAAGACTGGTGAAGATCCCTTGCTATGGTAACACGTGTAGCTTGAGTGTGATTGTAGATAATCAATGTCTTGGTTTCACTCCTGTCTGGAAAATGGTGACATGTAACCAAAAAGTATAATAGTTTTTCCATCTTGTCTCTTTCCATTTTCCTTATGCTTTTTGGGAATGTGAACTTGTCACTCAGTGGATTCCCATTTATATTTATTGATCTGAGGGACGTGGGGCAGTTCTCCTATGAAATGAAGACTTGATACAGGCAACTTCACTTGTTGCCACCTATTAACATTGATGTTTGATCCAATAACTAACTGAGTCACTTCTGTATTTTTGCAGTGCCATTGCTTTTATTTATATAATTAAGATTGTAGTTTATAGAATAAGTTAAATGCCTGATGTTCGTATGTGGCTCATGCAGATGTTAGGATGGAGATGATGTGTTTTATTACTTGGGACACGTGGGGGATGTGGATTGATTTGACTTCTGACCTTTGTTCCACCTTGTTCCAGACGTAAAATGTTTTGAAAGTATTTTCAGTTAAATAACTTGTCCAGTCATGATAAAAGATGCACTGTTCAGTTATGCCCATGCAATATATTGCTGGTATTACCTGGAATGGTTTAAATGTGAAACAAAAAAGTCAGATATGTGAAAGTTTGGCACTTGTAGAGTTAATATATCTAATGAAACTTGCCCTGAAAACAGGAGAGAGTTTAATTATTTACAGTAACCAGAGTTTGGGGTTTAGCTTGAATTGTAAATATTTAATTGCAGTGTTTTCAAGTGTTAGATTTCTCCTTCTGTCTTGTAAGGTACAATGGATCGCTCCCAAATGGAGACCGAGGACGAAGAAAAAGCAGATTTGCTTTATTTAAAAGACCAAAGCCAAATGGTGTGAAACCAAGTACAGTGCATGTTACCTGTACTCCTCAAGCAGAGAAGGTACTTCTTCAAACAAAGTTTCTAGTGATGAATACACTGGAACATTGTTTATCCTGAACCTTTTTAGGCTGCATGCACTACAAAGGCATAGTGAGTTAGAATAAAACCATTCACTCTTAGTGGGTGTGATTTCTTTGTATTTTATTTGGTGTTTGTTTTAGGGAGGAAAAAACTGGGGATGCAGGAGATTCACTGGACAGATGTTTCCAACTTGTACTAAAGAAATCAATGGCCTTAGGACATAAGATGAAACTTTATGCCACTGTTTAGGTTATTAATGCATTATGGAAAGAAGAAAGAATAATTTCTGCACAACTGGAGTCTTATTTCATACTAATTCCAATGCTGGATTTGAAGTACTCGTGCACCATTTTCAATGGTAGAAAGTTAATAGCAATTTTCCGACCTAGAACCAAGTCTCTCTTATCTATACACTTTCTATTGAAGAAAGAAAAACAAACTAGGGCCAGTAAAAAGAGATTGAGGTCAAAAATAATAAATATAATGTAGAAAGATCTAAATTTCACAAAGTTCATGTCTAGAAATTGAGTGGATTGTGGGGCCATTGTTTGGAGTCAGCTCTCCCTGGTTGGACATTACTGTGAGAAACCTTGTTTCCCAATTTGCACATTAGGTCAGAAAATGTGTTGTAAGCTTGATTTTTTTGTGTTTGTTTTTAAATTTGATTTGAATGCAAGTTTATAGGGTAACATCTGTCACTTGTTACAGGTCAGTGATCAGAGAATTCTTTTCAAGTTTAATTAATGATGCTGACTTGAAAACATAAAGATATGACTTTTTTGGCACGGTCCTCACTCTGATGCCACATAAATTAAATGTGGGTGGATTTCATAGGAGAAGAGTGATGTGCTTTTTATAAATACTACTCAAATCTTCAAGCTTTTCCTGCATCAGCAGTTTTTTCGGGGGCAAGGGGTGTGGAGGTGAGTGGTTGAAATGGTGCTGTAAATTAATTTTCTCCCCCTTTTCCTATGAGACTAGTGATGGATGCCCCGCTGGTTCAATAGGTACATGTTCAAATTTTTTGTGCAAATTCATGTTACAGACCTGTAACATTCCTGGTTTGTGCCCAGATTATGGAGTTCAAAGATCAGGCTCCAGCTTTCTTTTTTATTCATTTGTGGGACGTGGGTGTCTCTGGCTGGCCAGCATTTATTACCCGTCCCTATTTGCCTTTGAGAAGGTGGTGAGCTGACTTTTGAACTGCTGCAATCCACCTGCTGTGGGTTGACCCGCGATGCCCTTAGGGTGGGAATTCCAGGATTTTGACCCAGTGACCCTGAAGGAACGGCGATATATTTCCAAGTCAGGGTGGTGAGTGGCTTGGAAGGGAAGTTGCAGACGGTGGTGTTCCCATGTATCTGCTGCCCATGTCCTTCTAGATGGAAGTGGCTGAGCGTTTGGAAGGTGCTCTCTAAGGATCTGTGGTGAATCTTGGGCTGCGAAGGAGAAACAGTCCAGTTACCCTAGCTGAACCGTGTGAGAGGATGTCAGAGGGACAAATTCAAGATTGGCTGTGATGCCCTCCCATGATTAAATTGTTAATTAATAAGTAGATGCACTTAAAGTACTTATTTTCTCAGTGTCACCATTCTGTGTGCCATAGCAATGCCTGAAGCTTACGCTTGGGCAAGGAAGGAGTTGCTCACGATGCATCTCAGTTGTGTTGAAAACTCTGGCTCTTCATTGAAAGGTACAGGACTTTCACACCATTAAAAATAATTGGGAGCAAATGGAGTCCAATCATCAGGGCTCAACTCGGGACTGTTGTTTGGCACCAAAGTGTCTGTGCTTCCAGTTTCTCCACACAATCCCCCAGATGAGACGAAAACCGTTGTTAACATTTTGGAGTTTATGAGCGGAATGAGCACAATTACTAAGAAAAAGACTGATGATTAATGTAATGTATTGTTTGGCAGTTGTTGATGGACTGAAGATAGTGGCTGATAAAATTGCATTCCTGTTTCCATTTCTCCAATGAACCTGGTGGTTGTGCGTTTGTTGTAAATCTGTGGGATAGGATCATCCCAGTCTAACTGGAGTGGTTAGGTATTGTGAAAGCTTAAAAATCTGAGCTATCTTTAAAGGTTGCATGAAAGTGGTTCTATTTGCTGGGAATGTACTCCTTGAATTTCATCATTTTCCTTTTGTTTAATGTACTCTCTTTAATTTTTTAATAGGCGATAAATAACAAGGACCAACACAGTATTTCATATACACTGTCACGTGCTCAGACAGTGGTGGTAGAATATACACATGACAACAATACAGATATGTTCCAGGTAACTTGTGTTCTGTTTTATTAAGCATTAATGTTCTTATACAAGTGAAACAGTACAGTTATTTGAATGTGACTTTGGCCTACTTAAAATCCCATAGGTGATTATCTTTTATGTATTTTCATTTGAATCAGCTAGGCTGCAATATTTTTAATGTTTTAAAAATAGGATTTTAAAAGGCAGTACATAATTTAGATTAAAGGCACTGCATCTTCATGGCGCAGAATGAGCTGGTCTCTGGCATTTATAAGGTTACCAGATGTAATAAGTAGCTCATCATATCGTAGTAAAGGTGGTATTTTCTCTGCCGTGCGTCCAGGTGATGAGAATAAAAGTATTGATTACCAAGAAGTTTTAAGTTGTTTGTGAAATAAGCTCGTCTGATTATAAAAGACCTGCTTTTGATCAAAGACATTGAATGCTGTGAAGACAAGTGTATCTTGTTGAACTTGCTGTTCAACCATTTTTTTACTTTTATGTAAATTTATCTTGCAATAAATGTGATTTGATTTATATTTTAGCCTGAAATGTACAGTCAGTCAGCATTTGCTTTCCGTGCTATAGGGAGGTAAAGAGGATAATGTATTACAACTTAACTCGGAAGAGCGTGCCAATAATCGTGCTCCACTTTTCCACAAACAATCCTGAAATGACTCCCTCTCTGCTGGTCTGGGCACTTAAACTTTTAATGCTGCAGCCCAACCAATCAGAGGGTGGTCATCAAACTGAATTTCCTAAATTCAAAGGACTGCATCTAGAATTCTACTCCTACTGCTTCAGAAAGCAACAGTGTAGTTCACAGCTTAAAAATATGCAGCACTTGATTTTCAAGTTGCAAAACTGTCCTGGTATTTCAGTTATGTAGCAGTCCATCTTCCATTTCAGTTTATAGTCCCAAAAGAGAAAAACAGACTATGGTGTTTTATAAAATGGCTATCTTAATTATTAATTCTGTTGTTCAGTAAGTTATTTATTTGATGAATGGTGTAAAATTTTTAGCTCACTGATGACAATTTACTGCACTGTTCCTGTGAGCGCAGGTAGGAGTAGGGAGATTCATATTCATGGATTGTTGTTCGCTCCATTGCATGCTGCCAGTGAGGTTTGGTCTAGTTTGATGTTGATAAAAAGTAAATGGGAATGTACCACACTCACATGTGGCTACATTTATAAGTAATTGTAGTTGAAGTATATAGCATTGGGCTTTTAAAAAGCAAATTCAATGAAAGATTCCATAAAAGTTGTAACGCGAGAACGTTAAAAAGCTGGATTATGAGGCAACTAATAGGTTCATGTGTTGCAAAACAATGACTTGATCACAAAGTGTCATGTACTAAGAGCTTTCATTCACCAGAAAAATTCCAAATGGATTCAAATGTTGCATTCAGAAGACTGGTTATCTGCCTTTGAGATGTATACTTTCAAATGACTTTTCAATTAAAAGTAGTTGGAGTTCAGTGTGCAGAGAGTAAGTCATCAAATTGCAGTGCACACGTTCAGCTTGATGCATCTGGTGATGAGCATGCTCATCAACAATAAGATTCTTCTGACTTCTGTGTGTTTAAATACTTTCTAGTGAAATATTGGTTCAGTGGTGCTCCATTTCAACTGTGCAAAACCCAGTGTTCTGGATTGTTTGCCAAACACGCAATTCCATCATGGCCTGTGTCCTGGATCTTGGTTCCAAATCCTTCTTGAGTATAGTCTTGACATAGTTTTGTTTTGGTGTTTTGGAACAGACTGTGGCAGTGACCTTGCAGTGCCAAATATCATGTCAAAATTATCATGAGGAACTTCTAAGCTTCCCAAACTATCGCTCCCTAAATTCAAATTTGTTCTTTGAGGTGGCTGATCTCAGTTGGACTTTCTGAATAGGTTCTCCATCTTAGCAGGAAAACTGGGAATGGCCAGTTCAGATTCAGATTGGTGTTGCACTTCCATGGTGCAAGTGGGTTGGAGCCCACACTCTGCTTCGGTTATTTTATTCTGCTTTGGAAGAATAAGCATTTTAATCACAAAATAGAAAATGAGAATAGTTTGAAAACATATCGATAGAACCTTCTGTTGGGTACTCTGCACGCAATGTAACCTGTCATTTTTGTTTTCAGAAGTTGTGTCTTGCTGTATATTTTTGCTTAAGTTTTCATTCTTGTTTAATGTTGTTTAAAGGCTTTCTTTAAAAAAAATCAATGTATCTTCTGTATGAGCTTGTGCTTTACCTTAGTCTTTGTATGTACCTCCCCAATTCTCAAGTATCATTCCCCCACTCAAGCATGTAAGGGACACTGATGACTTAACTAAGTTTGAACCACACTACTCAGAATAAACTAGTGGCTTCCATCAGTTCAATACTTAATGCTAACAAGTTTGTGAAATAATAACAAGGACTGGTGATGGAGGTAATTGTATTTCACAAAATGTTTTGTCTGTTGTTGACTTTTATTAGATTGGCCGTTCAACCGAGAGCCCAATTGATTTTGTGGTGACGGATACTGTGCCAGGAAGTCAGAGTAATGCCGATACTCAGTCTGCTCAGAGCACCATATCCCGATTTGCCTGTCGTATTATATGTGAAAGGAATCTTCCCTACACTGCCAGGATATATGCAGCTGGTTTTGACTCATTTAAGAATATTTTCCTCGGAGTAAGTCAAATGCGAAGTAAGCTGTTGACTTTATTGTATTTGGTTTGAAGTGCTTTTGCCCAATGGAGGCTCGTTTTTGTTTTCTCCTCTTTCAGGAGAAGGCTGCCAAATGGAAAACTTCTGATGGTCAGATGGATGGTTTAACCACAAATGGTGTCCTCGTTATGCATCCAAGACTTGGTTTTACAGAAGATTCCAAGCCAGGAGTCTGGAGAGAAATATCTGTCTGTGGCAATGTTTTCACCCTGAGAGAAACTAGGTCGGCACAACAGCGAGGGAGAATGGTTAGTTACCCAGAAAAAGCGTATAAAAAGATATTGAGACATTAAGGAGGATATCTTGCATTGTGATGCTTTTTAACATAGAATCTTTGACTTAATTAAGTATTCAGTTAAAGAAGTAGCATTTTAAACTTGAATAATTCACAGTCAGGTTCTGCCTCTTGTTTGCCAACATACAACTGGCTGGGGAACCACAATTTCTTAATACGGAACATTTTCATTAGCCTAGATGCATTCTAACTTTAACTTTAGCTGTTTGCTGTTTTGAGTTTACAAACAGTATCTTTGTCTGAATGTGACATGACAAATTGCTTCTTCACAATACATTCTTCTGATTCACTTTTATTTTTATTTCCCAGGTTGAGAATGAAACCAATGTACTGCAAGATGGTTCTTTAATAGATCTGTGTGGAGCAACTCTACTTTGGCGCACTGCAGAGGGACTCTCTCACACTCCGACTGTTAAACATCTGGAAGCCCTTCGTCAGGAGATCAATGCAGCCAGGCCACAGTGTCCGGTTGGGTTTAATACACTGGCCTTCCCCAGTATGAAAAGGAAAGATGTAGATGAGAAACAACCATGGGTGTATCTTAACTGTGGACATGTACATGGCTTTCATAACTGGGGAAACAAGGATGAGAGAGATGGAAAAGAGAGGGAGTGCCCTATGTGCCGATCACTAGGCCCATATGTTCCACTGTGGTTGGGGAGCGAGGCTGGATTTTACGTTGATGCAGGACCTCCAACTCATGCGTTCAGCCCTTGTGGACATGTTTGCTCAGAAAAGACTACCACTTACTGGTCCCAAATCCCTCTTCCTCATGGCACCCACACTTTCCATGCAGCTTGTCCTTTCTGCTCCACACAACTCACTGGGGAACAAGGATACGTTAGACTTATTTTCCAGGGACCTCTTGACTAAGGACACCACTTTATTAACTGCAGGGGAAAACAGATCGTAGAAAGACGTTTGATATCTTTGAGAATTATAAGCTAGTTTTCTATACTGAATTCCATGGGTTTTGGATTTTGTCTGTTCTGGAACATAACCTGACTTGTGTAGTCCTTCTTGAGGAAAGAAACCTCGTTGTTTTCATTGATGTTGTCTACAGAACTGCTTTTGATATGTCTGCATTTCTTAAACACAAGTATTTTGAAATACAGAAACTTCTTGCCCAAATATTTAAAATAAACAAACCACTGTTATGTTGGTCCCTCTTCACAAATACAGTACCAATTATAAAATTTGAAGATTGTGTTGTTTTAATAAAATGTGGACTCATTTTTAGCTGATTCAACCTAATTTGTAATGGGCTGAATAAATCTAATGCAACTTGATGAGATAGTCTTTTGGTCATAAAAGCTGCAGTATGATCCAGTAAAATATACCTTGTTTCAACAACATTTGTGTAAAGAATTTAATCCTAAAATTTAGGAACAAAAGGTTTGATTTATTACTTTGCGCTATCATTATAAGATACTGCGATACACTTGTAGTATCTGTGTAAGAGGAGCCAGTGATCTTTTTATCTTGGGCAGAATAATTACCTCTAGCTTCCAAAGGAATATCAGCAGTTAACTACAGGTAACATTAACAGATCTTTGATCTGTTGATTACAGTTGAGACCCAAGGTAGATGCAACTTCACAAAGCCTCATGTGTTTTATTCAGTAGCAACAGGCTGGGGGTAAGAATTCATATGAATTGGGCACACCAAATATTTTGCAGCTATTTACTACAAAGTAATGACATGCCACTGTAATGTAATTGCATAAAGCTAACTCTGTGCAACTGTCTGCATTTAACATCCCAATAATGGCCAGTGCATGCCATTGTGCCAAAATAACATTTGACATGCTCTCATAGTGATAAAGGTGCACCACCTTGAATATCATTAATTGTTTACACAAGCTCACCTGCTAAACAACTTCCCAGCTGTAACTGAGGATGCGTGAAGTTGGCCTATTTTACTGTATTGCAGCTTTCAAGTTCTGTAGGGTCTTTTGTACTAAATTATTGCCTGAAATGTATGTAGCTTTAGGTGTTTGTAGGGGATGCTTAGCATATGTGGAATGCTAACTTATAAAGTCTTGATTTTGTGGAGTCATATTATCTTGGGATGTGCAAAACTGCTCTCTGATTCTGGTCAACTAACTTGTACCCTGAGTAATAATTAACTTTGTCCCTTTAACTTGGTATAATTGCTACCCTTAATTTAGTTTGCTGTATAGAATAAACCTTCTCATTACAAATCAAATTTTAGAAGAAAAGAAATGCTGCATATTGGTGTTAACAAAATCCTTTTGTTACCATAGATGAGTCAAACAGTCTCTCAAATTTGAGCTGATTTACTTGACTAGTATTTTTTTTATTTTGTGTTCTCTACCTGTTTCTGATTCCCTTACTTATTTTCTCACCCTCTCAATTTACACCCACTGCAGAAAAAGGAACAAATATGTAAATGTGGCCACTACATGACCCGTTAATTGTAATACAACATTTCCTAGCTCTGATGATTAATACTGACAGTAGTACATTAATCTGTCTCAGGGTTTAAGATGTGGATTCAGCACTCATTCATGAATTCTGTTTGAGCAGAAATTTGGTAAGTGATTCTTTGTTGCACAAATATATGGATTTTAAAAAAATCTCAATTGCAGTCATGTTTATTTGTTGCTGTTGGCATATTCAACTTTAACAGTTCTATTAAGGAAATAAATCTGGTTTTTGGAAGCTTCTGCTTTTTTGTCAAAGTTCAACAAGATGGTGTTCTCTTATATTTCAATTGGGCCAGTCTGCCAAGGGCATTAATGGTGTGGCAGCCATCAACATGTAAGGCCAAAATGCACTGCTTAATTCACTCTTCTTTTGATATAGCATTCATTGAACAGAGGAAGTTGTGTGTTACTGAGAAAGGAGGGTGGTAATCTATAGAACTAGCTGCACCTGAAACTGAACTTGTGACTTGTGACATCAAGTGCAAAACATTTGATGTGATCATAACCAGTTAGAGGCAGGGATTAGCCCTGAATAATCAAGGGTTTTAGAAATGTGGTCAGTAAATGTATTGGTATAATAAGGTAATGGTCTGTGCTTGTTGGCTCTTGGGTAACTCTTTGAAAGAGCTTGTGGAATATAGTTTCTTTTAGCACCTTAGAACCATAAAGTATGTGGAAACTTCCACTTCCTGCACTCTTCCAACAAATTAGAGGAAATATTAAAGAATTGGACAAGTGATGTTCTAAATATTGCATTGTCTTTCACTCTTTGAAGTGTAAACTGAAGATTTCTAAACCAGCAATTGATGGGAGAACATTACTGAAATGAAATGTGGGTGTTTTATTTGCCATTCAGCTTGATAAAATCAGACTTTGGTAGATTTATACCTGTCTGTGAATTTGGTGGGATGGGTTGGGATTTGATATCTTGCTAGTTATTCTGTTGTCAGTTCTTTTTTAAAGTTCCCAGCTGGCCATCAAAGTCTTTGTTTTGCCAAATCCTCCTCATTTTGTTATTTTTCAGACTGTTCAGCAGAATCCTTCTCTCTTCCCACAGCTTCACACTTCAAGCATGAGAGGCAGTAATTTACATGTATTTCCTTAATCTGTAATGTACTGTTTTGCCCGTGGTATGGTCTTCATATTGACAGACCAAAGGTCTAATTAGTGCTTTTGTTTTGATTTTGACCTCCATGTGGCTGGCTGTTTGAACTCCTTGCCTACACTCCATTTCGCCCTGACCTGCCATCTTTGACCAATTGCACAGTTTCAATCAAGATTATAACGTACTGCAGAAATAGTGCTTCATTTTATTCCTATGTGTTTGCAAATCTTGGGACTGATTATCAACTTTACCAAATCAAGATTCTCACCATTTTATGTAAACAGTGTTGTCCAATAGCCACATGTGGATAATTGGAAAGGTGTGCCCATGTGTATTTCAACCTATGTGTATGGTGATAAAATTGCAAGAGAACAGTCAAAGTGCTCATGTTTTCTTACAGCGTGCGCTTCAGTACTTCCAGGTGCTGCTTACTGGTTATCTGCTGAAATAGTATGTAACCGATTGAAAATGTTGGACTTCAATACTGTTGAAACCAGCACAAGTGCAGCAATTGGATCATTCCTTGTCCATTCACTCTACACAAATAGCAGCTCCTGAAAGGCACATCCTGACAATTGAGTCTGGATGAAGAGCAGGGAGAGTCTGCTGAATTTCCTGTCTATCAACATGCTCTGCAACCATGAGCAGTCAAAAGCAGTCCAAATTTTGGCTTCAAAGAAAAGCCGTGAAGGGGCTTTACGATATGCTGCGATAAATACATGTATACCAAAGTTTGGAATTCAGATGCTTTTGTAGTGAATGGTGAAAGGCATCTGTTCAGAAAACATGTTTAGCTCTACTTTGTGTATAGTATCTTCTAATCAATGCACGTGGTGAAATAGTACCACTGTTGCAGAAGCGGTGCATCTGGCCAGTCAGCAGTTTCCAGTGTTTCTGCTTTTCTGCTGAGGCCACAAGACTCCACTTTTACGATTTGTAGTTCTAAAACACTACTGCATGTAGACCAGCAATGTACACACGATCTGATCAGACCAGTGGTGAAACTGATTTCTATTTTGTTGCTGGTCGTCATGGTTTCCAGTGTGCTTCAGTTTAAGAGAAATGGCTCCAGCGTGCAGCGATCCTTGTTTTCTCTTACAACTACATTCAACTTAAGTTCTGAGGAAGGGTAACCGGACCTGAAACGTTAACTCTGACTGTTCTTCACAGATGCTGCCAGACCTGCTAAGCTTTTCCAGCAACTTTTGTTTTTTTTCAACACGAGATATTGAGTCAGATGTTCAGCTCATGTTAACAGTAGGCTTTATGGAATTTCTTAGAGGAATATGTCAAAAATCACATGACACCAGGTTATAGTCCAACAGGTTTATTTGAAATCACAATCTTTGGGAGCACAGCCCCTTCGTCAGGTGCAGTGAGAGGACAGCACTTCCAAATTAAAGGAGGAAAAAGAGGTAGAGAGGTGTAGGAAGGGAATTCCAGAGTTTGAGGCCCTGCAACTGAAGGTGTGACCACCACCCATGGAGGGTTGAGGACAGACAAAGCAGCCAGAATTAGTGCAGCACCCATTTGGAGGGATGTGGAATTGAGGGGGTTTTAAAATAGGGATCTATGAGGCCTTAAAGTGATTTGAAAGCAGGGCTGAGTATTGCACAAATCAAGCAGCTGCCATAGGCCAGCGAGCACAGGGATGATAGTGGAGCAGTGGGCAGCTGAGTGTTGATGACTCGTATTTGTGGAGAATAGAATTTGTGAAGACCAACCAGAAGTGCAGTGGAATCTATAAGTCTGAAGATAACAAACATGAATAACAGTTGTGATTAGAAATTTCTGGTTTGTAGCACAAGACTCATGCATTTGTTTTCACTAAGAGATATTCTTAATGCTAAAACTTTCTGGGGTTTTGTACATGTCTGGACCCAATTCAGTACCTTGCACACAATGATGTGGAGTTAAATACTAATGCAAATAGACATTTGGACAGTTTGCATGGATGCCAATTTAAAGGTAAAACCAACATTTCAACTTACGAGATGAAAGTGCTGATGAGATGGCAAGCGAACTCTAATTGGTGGAGGTGTTGCTATGGAGAAGCACCAGTTATTTTGTTGGGCATTGACTGTGGTCAAGGCATTCTGAGCAATGCATCAACTAATTCCTGTCACCTATGTTGTTTGTTTGAAACAGATGCAGTGTGTGGAGATGTTCTTTCTGTCTGCGAATAACAGAGCCCTGTATATTACTGTATGGGGTTTCCAATACACACACTGCACCATATTGCAAGCTTGACTGACAATCCCGAATTAGTTGTCAACGTAATTCTTCACACATTTAGGAATATCTAGCAAATGTTGTCCAAATGTGGAATCGAATCTAATGTTGGACACTTGCAAGTTGTGCAAACGCAAGCTGATTGGGTACAGTTAGTATCTTGGTTGTTGCAAACAACGGAAAGCATTCTGTTTGAAATGACCCACTAGTCTTTGGGACTTTTCTTTTTATGCGGATAAAAAAATTATTCACAACAAGAATTGACTATTTGAAACATAGAAAACCTGAAACTAGGGTTGCAAGGTTACAGAGCTCAGTGGAATTTGGAGTAATCAGATCTTTCATGATCTTGTTGAATGGCAAAGCAGCCTTCAGTGACCTCCTCCCACTTATACATATGTTTATTTAAAAATCTATCAACAGGCCTTGCGTTATTTTTTTAAAAAATGAAATCTGTATACTATGGTGAATACTGTTGAAGATGAATACAGTTTTCAAGGCTTCAGGGAAAAGGCAGGACGATGGTATGAGATAAATTGTTCAATAATAAACAAAAATAGAAATTGCTGGAAAAGTCCAGCAGATCCGGCAGTGGAACCCAGTTCTGAGGGTCACTGGACCTGATTTCTCGCCACAGACGCTGCCAGCAATTTCTGTTTTTGTTTCTGATTTACAGCATCCACAGTTCTTTTGGTTTTTATTTGCTCAACTATAAGGCTGACATAGACATGATGGGCTGAATGGTCTCCTGTGTTTTGGTCATTCTGTGATTCTATAAATCCAAATTTGCACAGTTTGAGCTGCAGACAGTTTTCTCCAATGTGGAGATTTCTACATATGAGACCATGCATTTTAGTTTATAATTCCAAAAAAACAAAAAGTAAGTTGGGCTGCTATAACTGGAATAGCAAGAAAGTTTTGCAACTTGAAGATTGTGTTGTCTTTTATTGAGCTGTGCAATATAATGTTTTTTTGGAAGCAATAAGGGGGAGACCTTGAGACTGAACAGCACTGAGAATCTTGAGTCAAGGAAATTCTGCTTGACGACAGCCCTCCAATGTTGTTCTTGGAGCTTAAGACTGAAAGACACATCCAGAGCCTGCAGACAGAAAGTCTCCATATCTCTCTAAACTAGCAAAGCTTAAAAGGTCTTTTCTTGTATGAATTCTAAATTCACTTGAATTGGAACACAACCATCACCGTACAGACAACAGCATCTTTGTGATCTGGACTTCTGAGCTTCAGAAATTTTTTTTGCCCTGTTTACGTTCTTGTTCCACCCACGTGTGTTACGCTATTTGTCTGGTGTCTGTCTTAATGTGTATGTTTTTGTGTGGTGGGAGGTGGAAGTGGTTGAAGTTACATAAATTTTCTTGTTAAAGTAACACCACAGCGCTACCAACCCATAAGGCTGCTCTCTCAATAGAGAGAGATGACTGGTGGTGTTTAAACCTGAGAGTCAGGTGAGGGGAGAGGTTGAAAATGAGAGTCCTTCATGGCAACATCAGCCAGTGCAGGAATTGAACCCATTCTGGTGGCATCACTTTGCATCACAAACCAGCCATCCAGCCATCTGAAGTAAGTGACTCCCTGACCCACTTCCCCCTTAAAGTATGTTGTAACAATTGCTTTTGTTCTGAGTAGCAGTCAGTCTGGCAAATTGGCCATCTGGTGGTTTCATTGTGATTTTATACATGCAAACTGTGTGAATCAGCTTGTGAAACGGTGGGGACAATTATCGGTATACACTTTCCAGTTAGGTCATGATGTTATGGTTGGCCAATGATACTGGTTTGTTTGGGGATAATATTATGTATTTTTACTGGAGTTGACTGCATTTGAAGAAATGTTAAATTAAAAAGATCGTAGTTCATCCTGAATGCTTCTCCAACTTTTATAAATATTTAAAAACTCCAAACTGATCCATTGACACTGAAGTAAATGGGTAGTAAAAGTGCTACTTTGATGTAGCTGACATTAAGTGACATTGCAATTAGAGGATGACTTGACTGAAGAAAGAGAGAGAGAAACTAATCGAGAAAAATAGAGAAAGCACAGGAGAGTTTCTGAAAGAACGGGAGAAGCAGAGAAAGTACAGATAAAAATGTTATGAGACTGAAAAAGGGAGGGGGTGCGAGTGACAAAAATTTGTGGAGGCAAGTAGCTGGAATTCTTTCAAAACAAAACTAATGAGTGCACGAGTGAAAAGGGAATAGAGGGTGAGCTGAAAGCTGGATACAAGCTGGATAGAATGGGATGAGACTGAGGTGGAATGTATGTCCTATCACTGATGAGTGGGGCTAAATGATTCATTTCTGAGCTGTATCTTCTATGTAAAAGGAAAGGTTGACTGGAAAATTATTTTGATGATATATGCAAGGATTCGGAGAGAGTGAGTGCTATTATGCTGTCAACACACAAGAATATGGAAGCAGAAACTCTAAAGTTGTAGTGCTAACAACATTTGGAGTTTTGTGTGCAAACATTAATGAAGTTTTTCATATCTTTATGACCCTGATTTGATATATGACTTGTTTGTCAGATACAGTAATGTGGCTGAATTCTTGTATTGCTTAAGTCATGTTTAGGCTTCTGTGAAACTGCAATAATATTCCAGAACTATACACAAACCCTGGCAGCTTTATTCTTCAAAATCCAGAACTGAAGACGAGACGTTTAAACTTGAATGTCAAATGCTGATTGGTGTTTCCTAAACAGGCATTTTTCTTTTTGCATAATACATTACATGATGGATATTAATTTGATATCTTTAGAAATGACTTGCCATGAGCCAGTTACTCAATTTTCAGTAACAATTGCATTGCCACATGTTTATCAGCTTGCTCTTATGAAGGATTATCAAATTAGTGTCTGTGGAATTAGCTATACACAATAGAATGGGACAGCTTTCTGAAAGTTTATTCTCATGCCCATGAAACCTGATAAGCAGGCAGAAATAGTTTATGGAGTTTGTGTAACTGATTGGATTCCTGCAGGAATCCAATGCACCATAGAGTACTCTGAGTGGGTGCAGTCAGGAACCAGCTGTTTCTCAACTGGAACATTCATACTATATTCAGCTAATTTGTATTCTCAGGCAAAGGGCTACACAGGTTTGTGCCCAGTTTCCTGATTGTAGCTGTGTTGCACTCACACTGCACTGGTCCTCAGTATCCTCCCAGTTCCACCCAGCTCATTAAATGGCTTTTATATAAGACTATCCCATCACCAACTGGCTCAAGGAGCTTGATATAAACTTGGGCATAAGTTCAGAGCAGGAATCTAGCCCGAATCATACAATGCTCAAAGCTCTCTCAGAACAAAGTGTGAGCATCTTGCAACAAAATCCACTGGTTGATCCATTCATGACAAGCCCTCTCACTGAGATCATCCACGGCCCAAAACAGCTTCATGGTGATGATGTCAGTGGAGACAAAATGCTGCTAAGAATGGTGACCTGGTTCCAACCTGGAGGGGTGGCACCTGGGTACCTGATGGCAGAGTTGGCACTCTAACTGCGGCGGTGTGCAGGGACTCAGGCACCTGAGAGTTTGTAGACTAAGGGACGGACTTTGTGGCTGTGTTTTTCTGGTGATGCGGACTCATGGTGGAGGCGGGGGAGTGATCTGGACGTTTCCTTTTCTTTTGGCTGTTTCTTTTATTTCTGCTTCTGTTTTTAATCCTGTCTTTTGCATACTGAGATGGCACCGGAGAATGGTGACTTGTACACTTTTCACTGTTCCCTGTATTTCTGCACTCGTGCACATGACTAAATCTAAATCTAAATTCATTAACATTTGTTGCTTGCTAAACAGTTTTGCACAATAACTAGGAGTTGTTGTGGAACCCCAAGAGATAAATGGGGTTGAGAAAGTGGAGGATGGTGTCTTAGAGCAATAATGTGAGCTGCCAAATATGGGAGACAGGAAATTGAGGACATTCCTCAAAACTATCCATCAGATAAGGACCAACTCTCCATCTTTCCATGTACCAGTTCTTACAAACATTATTCCAATATCCTGAGTTCTGAGGAAGGGTCACCGGACCCGAAACGTTAACTCTGTTTTCTCCTTCACAGATGCTGCCAGACCTGCTGAGCTTTTCCAGCAACTTGCGTTTTTATTCCAATATCCTACTTTGGAGTCAACTTCACAGGTGTCTCTGCGCCAATGTGAGGATTATAAAGAGCAACAGAAACTGAAAAAAAAAGTCCTCATTGTTCAAAAATATACATATTGATTTCACAAATTGATCCATTTATGATCAGTAACAACTCAGACTTCTGCAAAACCCCTAATGTCTGGCTTATGAATCTCAACCCACACTGCTGCTGGTTTCCCACTAAATACACTCTAGGAGGTGCAGGGTCTAATGAAGGCATCTGAGGTAACCCTGGTGTCTGATGTCAAGGAGCTCAATCTGCTGAAGATCTGGTGGTAAACATCTGCATCTGAACTTTGGCTGGAGCAGTTTGGTCCTGCTGGTTGTCTGGTTTCATGGACACGCTGGTAAGTAAACCATATAAAGAAAAGATAACTGTTGCTTCCTCAATCAAACCAAACCCATTCCTATTGACGTGAGGGTCAACACAGTAATGCCTCGACAAGTGATCATTTGATACAGGCAGACTGCATGGTCTTATTGCCATTTGCAAAGAGAGTTCACTAGTTGGAAGTGTCAACTCCAACTCCAGTCAAATCCATATTCCCATTGACCATAACTTTTCACTCCTTTATTAGTCAAAAATATATCTATATCTACACCATAGAAAATACTCTGACCTATCCTCCATTGTTTTGTTGGGAAGAGTGTTCCAAACACTCATGACCCTTAGAGAGAAGAAGTTCTCTTCAGTTCAGTGATAAATGTATTTTTAAACTGTATCCTCCACTTCTAACCTCCAGATCAGCTATGATCTCATTGAATGGTGGAATGGGCTTGAGGGGCTGAATGGCCCACTCCTGTTTCAATGCCTCTCCTATGAGGTAAATATTTCCTTAGCATCCAACCTGTCAAGTTCCCTCAGCATCTCATACGATTCAATGAAATCACCTCTCGTTCTTCTAAACTTAAATGGATAACAGGCCCAGTCTATCCAAACTTTCCTCATAAGCTCATCTCCGCAAACTCCTAACTCAGAGATTTTTCAAATGGACCTTCTCTGAACAGCTTCTAATGTTTATACATATTTTCCTAAACAAGGCAACCAAAACTGTTAATTGTCTTCCAGATGTGCTATGTAACAGTAGTAAAATATGCCTACTTTTAAATTCCATTGCCCTGGCAATAAGCATGAGGAAATGGCACTCCTGTGCAGAATTCCCTCAGTAATTCAGTGTGTAGCTTTTGTAGTTGAGTCGTAAGACCATAAGATTTAGGACCAGAAGATGGCCATTCAGCCCACTGTGTTTGCTGTACATCTCAACAAGATGAGCTTCAACTCCAGTTTCCTGCTTTTTCTCTGTAAGCCTAGATTCCCTTTCTGCTTAAAAATCTGTCTCAGCCTTGAATATACTCAATGACCCAGCCTCAACAGCCTTCTGTGGGAAAGAATTACCATAAGACCACAAGATATCGGAGCAGAATTTGGCCATTTGGTCCATTGAGTCTGCTCCAACATTTGATCATGGCTGATATGTTTCTCAACCTCATTCTCCTACCTTCTCCCTGTAACACTTGATCCTGTACTAATCGAGAATCTATCTCTGTCTTAAATAAACTCAATGACTTGGCCTCCACAGCCCTCTGCGGCAATGAATTCCACAAATTCACTACCCTCTGGCTGGAGAAATTTTAAACAGTTGTCCCTTCATTTTTTGATGCTGTACCCCTGGCTCCAAATCTTTCCTACGAATGGAAACGTTTTCTCCACCTACCACTCTATCCAGGCCTCTCAATATTCCGTAAGTTTCAATCAGACCTCCCCCACCCCCCAACCTGCTAAACTCCATCAAGTACAGATGCAGAGTCCTCAACCTCTCCTCATTTCACAAGGCCTTCAGCCCAGGATCATTCTTGGTAAACCTCTCTGGATCCCTCCAATGCCAGCACATCCTTCCTTAGATAGGGGGCTCAAAACTCCTCACCATATTCCAAATGTGGTTTGAACAGAGCTTTACACAGCCTCAGCAGTACATGTCTGCTCTTGTATTCTAGCCCTCTTGAAACTAATGGCATGATTGCATTTGCCTTCCAAATGCCAACTGAACCTGCATATTAACCTGAAGAGAAGTCTAAACAAGTCCCTTTGTGCTTCAGATTTCTGAAGCCTTTCCCCATTTAGAAAATAGTCTAAGTCTCTTCTTCCTACCAAAGTGCGTAACATCACACTTTCCCATGTTGTATTCCCTCTGCCACTTCTTTGCCCACTCTCCTAGACTATCCAAGTCCTTCAGCAGCCTCCTGCTTCCACAGCACTCCCTCCACATAGTTCTGTGTCATCTGCAAACTTACCAACAATGTGCTCAGTTCTGTCATCCAAATTATTAGTGTATATCATGAACAGTTGTGGTCCCAACACTGACACCTGTGGAACTCTACTAGTCACTGGTTGCTATCCTGAAAAGACGCCTCTATCACTACTCTCTGCCTTCTACCAGTTAACCAATCCTCTATCTATGCCAGTACCTTGCTCTTAACACCATGGGCTTTTATCTTATTTAAGCAGCCTTTGGTACAGCACCTTGTTGAAGGCTTGCTGGAAATCCAAATAGTTTGCGTCCATTGGGCTCTTCTTTGTCTAACTTGCTCATTACCTCCTCAAAGAATTCTTAACAAAATTGGCAGGCATGACCTCCCTTTGACAAAACCGTGCTGACTGAACGCTATTTTATCACATTCTTCCAAGTACTCCACAGTCTCATCCTTAAGAATGAACTCTAAATTCCACAGATTCACTATCCTCTGATGGAAATTCCTCCTTATCTCTGTCTTAAATGTGCGGCCCCTTATTCTGAGATTATGCCCTATCAGAAAACGTAGAGGAAGATGTAAGCTCTTCAATGAGATTGTGATTTATCTGATAATCTTCAACTTTATTTTCCTGCCCTTGCCCCCTAACTCTTGCTTCCTTCCCCGATCTGTCTATCTCAGCCTTGAATATACTTAATGACATAGCCTCAACAGCCTTCTGTGATAAAGAATTCCACAGATTCATCACCCTCAGAGAAGAAATTCCTCCTTATCCCTGTCTTAAATAAGTGACCCCTTAGTTTGAGAATTTGCCCTCTGGTCCTAAACTCTCCCATAAGGGCAAACAATATTTCCAGATCCCTAACCTTGTTAAGCCCCCTAAGAATCTCATGTTTCAACAGCCTTTGTAGAGGGGAACATGAATCATTTGGGACTGAGGAGGGGCAGCTACTGAAGCACAACTGATTCCCAATGGTTATTGTTAGCAGGATCTGATATCGGGTTGACACATCAGCCTTGTTGTTCAGTTGTGTCTGCGCACAGACGAGCCGCAGAGATTAATTTGCTTTGGTTTTATAGCGGTGTCTAGTTGCCCTGCTATTGGTTTGAAAGTCCATTTCTCCTATTCTTTCACACACACAGCTGCAACATGCCTGCACTCTGATTGGCTGGAACTGCCGTCAATCAGACCGGGTGATGTAGGGACCGCGGATCCCGCCCCAGCAGCCCGCGCAGTGCCTGCCGGGACGGGCCGGGAGGACTGGGAGGTCCGATGGTGGCTCCAGGCGGCAGCGGGAGCAGGTGAGGGTGCGAGTTTCTCCATAGCTCCGGGGTGTGGGAAGGATGGATGAGGGAAGCGGGTGTCTAGATGAGGGGCTGGTTCTTGACTCGATCACCCCCTCCCACCTCCCGGTGGTTATGGGACAGGGCTCCGGATAGGACCGGGCCGGTACGTTAGGCCGCGGAGCCGGGGTTTCTGTTTCTCCGGGTTCGGGGGGCGGGGGGGACAGTGTCAGTGGCCGCCGCTTCCTGATCCCCGAAACCACCGCCACCCCCCTTAACGCCGTGCTCTTCCCGAGTGTTAGACACACACTGGGTTCGCAGAATCAACGCAGAGTGACCGCTCAGCCCGCCCTGCCTGTACTAGCACCACCCCACCCCCATCAACAACAAAAACAGAAATTGCTGGGAAAGCTCAACAAGTCTGGCAGCATCTGTGGAGAGAAATCAGAGTTAATGTTTTGGTTCCGGTGACTCTCTTCCTCCCCTCCTGATGTCTGCCTCCTGTTTCTTATTCTTCATGTCCTCTGGGCAGGTGCTAGTATCTCCTTCCCCAAGTGCTATATTCTGTGTTCTTCCTGATTTATGGTAATTTGGTATTTGTTTGGATTCTTTGGAAGATATTCTTATCAAAATGTCTGAATGGTGCATGGAATGCTACAATGCACAGGAGACCATTTGGTCCATCATACCTGTGCAGGCTCTTTTGAAGAGGCATCCACTCAGTCGTGATGGTGGGTACCCAAAGGATGTTTCCTCTTCCAGGACAGACTAGATCAGAAATCAGACAACACCAGTTATAGCCCAACAGGTTTATTTGAAATCACAAGCTTGCAGAGTGTACCCCCTCTGTCAGAGAGAGAGTAGAACTGGGGAGCACAGTTTCAGAACAAGGAATATAAGCAGAAAGTGCTGGAGAAACTCAGCAAGCCTGACAAGATCTGTGGCGAGAAAGAAACATTTTGAGTCCAAAGACTTCCTCAGAGCCAAGAGATTTCCCTTTTTAAGACAGATGAGATTTTTTTTTTTACTCTGAGGGCTGTTAGTCTGTGGATATCGCTTCCCCAGAAAGCAGTGAAGGCTGGAACATTGAATTTAATCAAGGTTGAGTTAGAGTTTTGATAAGCAAGGGAGTTGAGGGTAATGGACGCAAACAGGGAAGTGGAGCTGAGAACGCAACTAGATCAGCCATAATGTTAATGAATTGTGGAGCAGGGTAAATGAGCCAAATGGCCTAATTCTCCTGCTATATCTTATGATCTTATGGACACTGGCTCCTGATGAAGTAATGTCTTAGTTTGAAATTCTCCCCTTTGTTTTCAAATCCTTCCGTCGCCTTGACCCTCCCTTTCTTGGAAATCTCCTTTAGCCCTCCAAGTCTGTTGGCTTGAACATCCTGATTTTAATTCCTCCCCATTGGCAGTCAGACCCATTTGATCATGGCTACTATGTTTCTCAACCCCATTCTCCGGTCTTCTCCCTGTAACCCTTGATCTTCTTCCTAATCAAGAACCTACCTGTCTCTGTCTTAAAGACACTCAGTGACTTGGCGTCCACAGTCTTCTGCAGCAATGAGATCCTCAGGTTCAATACTCTCTTCACCTGAAGTTTTTTGTGCTTCATATTTCCGAAGGTTTTCCCCATTTAGAAAATAGTTTACACCTCTATTCTTCCTACAAAAATGCATAACCTCACAATTTCCCACATTGTATTCTGTCTACCACTTTTGCCCACTGTCCTAACCTGTCCAAGTCCTCCTTCAGCCTCCCTGCTTCCTGTCCCTCCACCTATCTTTATGTCATCTGCAAGCTTAGCAATGATCAATGAGCACAGGGGTGATGGGGTGAACTGGACTTGGTGCACATTAGGACATGGATAACTGAGCTTTGGGTGACCTCAAAGACTGGAAGGTGAGAGGAGTGTGTTGGAATAGTCAAGCCTAGAGGTGCGAAAGTCACAGAATGATTTAAGTCACTGATGAGCTGAGACTGGAGAGGAGCTGGATGTTGTTACAGAAATGTAATTGGCTGTTTCTCTGATGATATGAATATGTGATTCAAGAATTAATTTAAACAAACATTGTATTGTCAACTCGTGATGGATAAATGTTTGTGTCCAGAAAAGTTTTAGTTAAAATGTATCTTTCTTCTTTTGGGTTTTTCTAAACGTATGATACACGGTTGATATGGACTGATTTTCCATCTACTGGCCCAAGCTTGATAGGCTGAATGGCTGTCCACTGTGTCATATCATTCAGATATCACAAGGTGATCCTATGCTAATCCTGTTTATTTTCAGACAGCCTTGTGAGGTGAATGTATTATTAATAATTTAAATTTATGCCTTTTCTGATTTTTAAAAAATGATTTAAATGACAACGATTGATAAAGGTACCATAGTTCTGTAGATGGTGCTTGTAAAATTAACACTTACAATTTAATGCCTGATTCGAGCTATTAACAGGATGGGGGCAGCACATTTTGCTTCTGTTGCTGTGAGTTTGACGTGTATGTAACTTATAACACAACATAAGACATAGGAGCAGGAGCAGACTATTCAGCTGTTTGGGCCGACTTCTTATTTTGAATCCTGTGTGGAGGTCATCCTGACCTTTAGTTCCTGTAGCTGAGGTGGAATGTTGATTACATGCAACTCCCTGATTGTGCCATTCTGCAATGTGCCAGAATCCATGTGGCAATATGGCAGCCAAGAACTGGGTTGGTTCTGAGGGGAGCTACCAATGTGGCAAACATCAGGTAATCTGTTGGCTTTGGTATGATTCTTAATAAGTTATTAATTATTTGGAATTCTGCCAACGTTTTACATAATGTCTTGTCAAATTTCCAGTGAGACTTATGAAATATGTTACAAGTCTGCTGTTGTGGCCATAGATTTATTCTGTGTTCTGAAAAAAACAAAGTCCCAGTGCCTCTTATTCCTGCTATCATCCTGTTGGACACCTTCTCAATGACCTTTTCATTCTTCATGAAGTAAGACACCAAAAACTGAACAGCATATTTACACTGAGATAATGAATGATTTTCTATTAATGCAGCGTTCTAGTTAAAGCCTAACAATGATTTCTATAGGTTTAGCATTACTTATAGCTTGCTTGTGTAGTATATCTGTCTTTAAGATCCCATAAGCTTTTTAAACAGCTTTACCAATCTGTCATTCCAGCTAAAGGTTTAGTAGGTGAACCATCTTCCACTTTTAAAGTCCTACCCTTGAGATTGTTCATCCTCTCTTTAATCTTCCATGTAAGACATAACACTCTTTCTTCTGAACAGCAGACATAATGGACTCAAAAGGTTAACCCTGTTTCTCTCTCCACAGCTGCTGACAGACCCACTGAGTTTCTTCAGCACTTTCTGTTCTTATTTCAGATTTTCAGCAGTATTTTGCTTTTATTACCACTCCCTGAATTAATTTAATCATTTATCTGCCTGACTGGCTGAGATGTCAGTATGTTCCTGAAATTGATTACAATCCGCTTCAGTTAATCACGTTTCTTATTTGTGTGACTTCTGTAAATGTTGATATGCTTCATCAAGTATGCAAGTTGAAATTATTAATGCACGTAAACTGAGAGGAGGAATGGTCCCAACACAGATTGCCGGTGTTCCTCACAGCTTACTTCGACAAAATAGCAACATTGTCACAGTTTACAGCGTTGACGCTGTGAATTTCAGATGTGTTGATGGCTGACTTACTATTCCATTGGTTTTGGTTTCAGTTTGGCTGACATGGTTTTGTGTTTAGTATACTGGACATGTCTAACTGTATCATATTATCAGTTTAATTTTGCATGAATTTGGCTTTTGTTCATTATTAATTTAGCAGATTACTAAGATCCAGGAAATGTGTTTCTGAAATAAAAAATAACTTCAATAAATTGTCAAACAAAATTACTTAGAATTTAATGTTTTTTTCGGTAGGATTATGTTTGGCTACATTAGATTTTGTTTTCAGTGACTTGTTCTAGAATGTGTTGCTACAAGTGTGTTTTTCTTTGAAGATACTAAATATGACTTCTTAGTTTGATGTAATTCCCTGTTGACATTAATAATCAAACATGCTGGTGTGTGTTGGGAAGGTAGCGAAGGAACCAACCGGTTCCTGGGCAAGTTGTTTTGAAACCCTTTTGTTCATAAAAGCCCCAACTCTCTCACCTGAGACAAGTTCAGTGATGTAAAGTAGTTTCCGAGTATAGTTTGGCTTCCCTCAATTTGTGGGTTGCCGAATGGACAGAGAAAGTCAATAGGCATTAAGGTACTTTTAATTGTTTTTGGATCTTATGAAAAAGTTTTGGGCGAGATGCAAAATGATGATGCCTGAACTGAGAGGTCATATTGATCACATGATACCGAGCAGGTTTGGAGCTCTGTTCTGTAGAATAGAGAAGGCTGGAAGGTGACCTGATCAAAATATTTCCGATTATGAAGGGTTTTTTTTAAAAAGTCTCCGCTTGCAGGCAAGGTCAAAACCAGAGCTCAAAAATATAGGAGAGCCACTAATAAGTCCAATAATAAATTCAGGAGAAACTTCTTTACCCAGACAGTGGTGAAAATGTGCAATTCACTTCCACAGAAAGTAATTTAGGTAGTTAGAATTGATAAGGTAGTTAAGAAGCTGTTAGATAAACAAATGCCAGGAGTAGGAATGTAAGGATGAAATAGTGTTGGGAGACTAATATGGAGCATAAACACTATTTGCGTCAAATAGCTTATTGGTTTGCGGCAGATGCTATGTAATAAAGTGAATCTAAATTCTTTCTGAGATAACAATGTGTTATCTCAGATTCTCCAGCATCTGCAGTTCCTACTATCTTAAATTCTTTCTGTTAATTTTATGAATATATTTATACAAATAAAATACAAAATAAAAGCTAGTGGATGTTAAAAAGAAATGATTTGCATTTTGGTCAATTTATGATTTTGTATGTTCCAAATTCTCATTAAATATCTATTGGCACTTTTCCTGTTGGCTGCTGTGAAGGAGTATAGATCTAGCAATAAAATGAGGCTACAATTATAGTTTAGGTTGCCTAATTGTAGAGTATATCTAAACTGTCTGAAACCCAAAACTAGTGTTTGTTTCCTATTATCCTTTTATGTCAATACTACATTGAGTTTGATTGAGTTTCTGCTTTTGCTAAACCAAACAAGGCAGCTTCTTTTAAAGAGATGCTGAGCACTTCAAACCCATAATCCATTTAAGACAGAGATTAGAAGCTTTTTTTCCCCTTAAGTATCATATGTTTTTGGAACTCTTTTCCCAAAAAGCTGGTAGAAAGAAAGCATTGAATATTACTAAGGCGAAGGTAGATGGTTTCTTGTGAAGCAAGGGTGTAAAAAGTGCCAGGACTAGATGGGAATTCAGATTTCAGGTTACATTAACACCTGAAGAAGGAGTAAGACTCTGAAAGCTTGTATTTCCAAATAAATTTTGTTGGACTATAACCTGGTGTTGTGTGATTTCTGACCAGGTTCTTACATTCAGATTAGCTATGATTTTATCAAATGGTGGAGCAGACTTGGGGCTGAATGACTTACTCTTTCTCCTTGTTTGTATGTCATGTGATGGATGCAGAGGAATATCCGATCAATCTTTATTGTAAAAGAATCATGATCTGATTGTGGTTACATATTTAGTTTTAAAGAAGTGTGCAACAAAAAAACTTCAGATGCACTTCTAGACTTGGTTGGATTTGCTAATTCAGTCTTGTCGTTGGTTGGTTTTATCATCTGCCCTGCAAATGCCTTCCTATGTGCTGGAAATGTTGTAAATTTTCTGTGATTCAATCCAAATATCATACAGGGAGATCATTCTTATTTCAGAAATCATGGTACGTTCCTCCATTTAAAATGTCTGTATTCAATTATTTCTAGACTTGAGGTCAATGAACACCTCAGTTAAAACTGCCCATTTGTACAGCTGGTGTGATGAGCAATATCATTGAAACCTATCAATATTTTGAAAACATGATTCACGTTTTTGAAGTACGAGTACGTTTGTGCCCTGAAGTTTGCAATATGATTGAAACTGCTGTCAGCTTCATGTAGGGAATGTAAGGGCCTTTTCAATTGTGCTTCGCTGACTTCCTTTGTTTAAACATGATCAAAATAAATACTATTTCATGTCATTTGATGAAAATTAAAGGAAAAAACGAGACTCTCACACTCAGCGAAGTTTTACTTTGGATGTCTTCACCCAGAGTGTGGTGAGCCAGTGAAATTTACTACCGTAGAAAATGGTTGAGTCCACCTGAGAAGGAGGCAGATATAGCACTTGTGGCTAAGGTGATCGAGCAAAATGGGGTGGAGGGCAGGATTATGGTGTTGAGCTCAATGATCAGCCATGATCATAATGAATAGTGGAGGAGGCTTGAGTCAAATGGCCTACTCCTGCTCCTATCTTCTGTGTTTATCAGGAGACTTGCTATCAAGAGAAACTGTAAATTCAAGATAAGTTTGTTATTTTTAATTAAGTTATTTTTCTTTTCTGTCTGTACAGCTAGGCACCTTCTTGCAATGCCCTAGTGCAATGGCTTCAAGCCATCGTTCTCCACCAGTGCTCCAACCAAGCAGCAGTGATGGAAAGTTCAAAAAGGAAATGGATCCTTCTAAAAAATCTTTCAAAGCTGTTCGATCATTACCAGATGTCTGTCCCAAGGAACCAACAGGTAACCCCAAGACTGCAGTAGTTCAAGAAGGCAGACTACCATCACCACCACCCCTAGGGCAATTAGGGATTGTTAACAAAAGCTGGCCCTTCTGGCAACATCCACATCCTATCATTTAATTTTTAAAAAATCTTATGATTCCCTTTGCTTTCTGTAGTGTCTGCTATGTCCTGAAAGCACACTTTGAATCATGTGGAAAATTTGGGGTACTCCAACATAAACCTGTATTTTTCACAGAGGTTTGTAAAAGGACATGAGGATCGGGTAGGGGAATTAGAATAAGAGGAAATCTCTTTCAGACAGCTGGCAAAGGATCAGGATGAAGCTACCAGGCTGTGTTGTTGGTTTGAATCAGCATAGGCACAATGAGCTAAATCAGCAAATCACTTCCTATGGTGTGTATGTACACACTTAAAAATTCAGTTCTGTCATGAATATTTAGTAAGCTTACTCTGTGTAGTTTATGTGAACTTATATGGAGGAAAAACAGTGTTCCTGAAATTCTGCAAGACAGAAACCTTGAGGATTCAGAGAATTTAGATGAAGAACTCCTTTTTTTAATAGCACTCTTAGATGTGTGATTGACTTGCTGGGTCTGAAATGATAGCATTCCCTACTTCAATTAAATTTGAAGCAATTTTCAATCCATTGGTGCCTGATGTTAACATTTTCTGCACAAATGCAAATATTTTGATTGTTCTAAGACACTTTTAGTTTAATAACAATATGCATAGTTTATGAATTATTGCTCATTAGTTTCCAAATTTGTAAGAATCTGTCACTAATAAAAATCAGTAATTTCCGATAAATAATGTGAATTCATTCCTCTCTAGTTTTCCTGTCCATTTTAGTGTTTCTTACTATCTGGCCATAAGCCAGACTGTCTGCCTAACTAGCAAATGCTATCATGCAGGGAGAAAAAGTGCTTTGAAGCATGCAATTTTCTTGTTAGAGTGCAATAATGGCTTCAATCTCTGACAATGGATTTCTATAATATTATCCAAGTTCTTAATTTGCTATAATGTCAGTAATATATTCTGTCTTTTCAGGTGATTCTAGCAGTTTATGTGACAGCCCATCAGTGGTGGCAGATCAGCATCGGTGGACTGTGTATCATTCCAAAGTGAACCTTCCAGCAGCACTGAATGATCCAAGACTGTCCAAAAGGGAATCTGATTTCTTCACAAAAACATGGGGACTGGATTTTGTGGAGACCGAAGTTATGCCTTCCTTCTACCTCCCACCAATCACCAAGGAACACTTTGCACCCTATCTAAAAGATATGACTTTGGTAAGGATTGGTAGAAGACAGAATCTTATTTCAGCTTTTTGCAGCACTTGCAGCTTGAGTACTGCTGAAAAAGATACATTTTATTGAAGTTATGTGTTTTGCATTCATCAGGGAAATTCACAAGAAATATCAATGTACAGAGAAAACATTTTTGCACTGTATGAGAGGAGAGTGCAAGATTGGCAAGATTGATTTTGATTGGTTGAGGCATTGCCATGGAGTATATACCAGTTTGCTGTTGACAGGATGTAACCATCAAGCCAAGAAGGCATTTGCCTATCACACAAACTAATTTCAATGTCATGTAAGCCACATGTTCTCAAAAACTGGCAGATTGTATCAAACGGCATATCCCTTTACCTATTCGCAACAGGCTGGGTACTGACTCGTACCCAACTAGCCCGTGCTTACAAAGACACTATCAAGCATTAGGTATGACTGTGCAATTGGACAAAATTTGCAGAATAATGTAGGGTGTGCTAAGAATAACGCTGACAGCCAATTTAAGATTATCAGTGGGGCTGACAGTATGGCACAATTGCATGTACCAGAAGCTGCATACGTTAATACACAGCCAGCATTCCTTCTTAAGCTGCGTGCTTCAAGTTTCTGCGCATGCTGATTGACATTGGCATGCGTATTGTGGTATTAGCTTCTGTTCCAGAAGTTCTGCCACGCATGGACCTCTGAGGCCTGTGCAGTAGATAGAAAGTCGCATCTTCTGTGTAGACTGAAAGAAAATGTACTTTATGCCATGTTGCCCCTCAGCACTGGAGGTGACAGCTATTCAGTGGTTCTTTTCTCAAACAGAGTCAAGCTGTCTGGTTTTAAACAAAGCATGGCAGCTAATTGTAAGTAATCATCTAACTGCTGCATTTTCCATGCAACGCCTCTGTTATCAGAATCCCCTTGCCAGCCAGTCAGCACTGTGCTATAATATAGTGTGAAATGTCGGTTCATCTTCACAGTGTTTTTGTTTGCATGTTGCGCTGATGAATGCAAGACAAAAGGTTCTCGTGGTCCAGAAGGTACCCCAGCTTCAAGTCCCACCTGCCACACAGGTGTGTTAGTCTAACCTCAGCACTGGGTTAACTGTTGGAATCACTTCTGAGGGACAGAATTAATCTGCTTTTGGAGAGGCGGGGATTAATCAAGAACAGTCAACATGGTTTTGTTAAGGGGAGGTTATGTCAGATTGTTTGAATTTTTAAGGGCTAAACCAGTTGTGTAGATGAAGGCAGCGCTTTTGGTGTAGTCTACTTGGACTTCAGCAACCCTTTAGATAAGGCCCCTCCTGGAAGATAGATAGTGAAAATAAGAGCCCATTTGATCCAGGGAAATGAGACAAATTGGATCCATAATTGGCTGAGTAGCAGGAAGCCGAGGGTGATGGTTGAGGGGTATTTTTCTGTGTGGAAGTCTGTGTCCAGTTGGAGCCCTTGCTATTTATGCTTTAAATCAAGGATTTAGACCTGAACGTGGGAGGGTTGATCAGTAAGATTGCAGATGATACAAAAATTAGTGGGATGATTAAATAGTGAGAAGAATAGCTGTAGACTACAAGAAGATATATGCAGGCTGGTCAGGTGGTCTGATCAGTGGCAAATGGAATTCAATCCAGGTAAGTGTGGGGTAATGCACTTGTGCACGACAAGCAAGGCAAGGGGATTCATGATGAATGGTAGAACCCTGGGTAGCTCTGAGGATCAGAGGGACCTTGTGTGTATGTATACCAGTCTCTTAAGGTATCAAGACATGAATAAAGTAGTTAAGAAGGCATATGGGATACCGGCCTTTATTAGTTGAGGTGTAGAATTTATGAGTAGGGAGGTCATGCTGGAGCTATATAAAACATTGGTTAGGTCAAATATAGAGTATTGTGTGCAGTTCTGGAATCCACATTATAGGAGGGATGTGACTGCAATGGAGATGGTGTGGAGAAGATTTACCAGAATGTTGCCTGAGCTGGAGAATTTCATTTATGAAGAGAGATTGGACAGACTAGGATTGTTTTCCTCGGGGCAGAGGAGACTGAGGAGGGAAATGATTGAGATGTATAAAATTAGGGGCATCATAGGATAGACAGGAGTAAACTTTTCCCCCTTGGTGGAAGTATTAAAGACCGGGGGGCATGGATTTAAGGCAAGAGGTAGGAGGTTTAGAGGATATGTGAGGAAGTGCTTTTTCACCCGGAGGGTGATGAGAATCAGGGACTCACTGCCTGTAAGGGTGGTCAAGGCAGAAACCCTCATAACATTGAAGAAGTACTTAGATGAGCACTTGCAATGCCAAGGCATACAAGGCTACAGCCCAAGTATCGGAAAATCGATTAGAATAGTTAGGTGGTTGTTTTTGACCAGCATGGATGCAGTGAGCTGAAGGGCACTTTTTGTGCTATAAATCTTTGTGTTTCTCTGAAAATGTCCAAACAGGTTGATGTCAAACCAAAAGGGTGGCACAATGGCTCGGTGGTTAGCACTGCTGCCTCACAGTACTAGGGACCCTGGGGTTTGATTCCACCCTCAGTGACTGTCTGTGTAAGGTTTGCGCATTTTCCCATATCTGCATGGGTTTCTGCCAGGTTTCCTCCCACAGTCCGAAGATGTGCAGGTTAGGGTGGATTGGCCATGCTAACTTGCCTCATAGTGTCCAGGGATGTGCAGTCTAAGTGGATTAGTCATGGTAAATGTGTAGTAATGAGGATAGACTGGGGTGGGGTTTGGGTCTGGGTGGGTAGCTATTCAGAGGACTGGTGCAGACTCAGCATGCTGAATGGCCTCTTTCGACCCTTTAGGATTTCTATGATTCAAAAAAGGTTAAACAAAATATCGTTTTTCAGCAATACTGAAATTTGTGCTACCAAGCAATTATTCATTAGATATTGTAGACACACACCCTCTTGAATAATTCTTTCGAAAAAGCAATGTTTTTGAAAAAAAGCTTGCAGAATATTAATGAAAACAGCTCGTGTGACAGAATTAAATTCCGTGATTCTCTCAAACAATTCAAGTCTGGAACCAAAAACAAAACTTAATGTTCACAATACTGTCTGCAATATTTACCTTTTCAAGAATTTAAGTTTTGAGCATTATTTTGTGGAACTGTTTAATCTCATTTAATGTGGTTCTTATTTCTAGCGACAAAAGATTCATGAGAAGTGCAAGAAAATCTGCCCACTGAAGGATGGACTAAACCAAACACTTGTACCTGTTGTACACAACCACGGTAAGAACTTGTCTAATAAAGTCCTTTGTCAAATAGTTGAAAATATCAGTACATTTGCTTTTCATGGCTATGAACTTGCTGATTCTGCAAGCAAGAATTCAGCTGCAGAAAAGTGAGACATAGTTGAATATTTTATGCCTTTACTATTGTTAGAAATAATGTGGAGTGTCCCCATAGTGTGCTGATTGTGTTCAAATTATTTGAAATAATCAATTTTTGAGTACAGCAGGTTCAATCGTAATCTGAGGAAGTGTTCATTTCTGACACAGGCTAATCTTTAATTCTTGGACAACTGCCTGTGCTACACCTTATGGGACTAGCCAGGTTTTAATGGAACAACAGTGCGGATCAAGTCCTTTCAACTGGTGTGCCATTTTCATATTTTTCTGTATGATTTTCATGCTGTCCCAGTTACTATTTGATCTGTTTAGTTGTTGTGAATCAATGTTTAATTTCCAACCCCTTCCAATTATAGTATTTCTTCTACTAAACCTGATAACTCCTTTATAAACATTATGCATTAAACAATAAGTCCGACCCCATCTGACTTATCTTTACAGAATCACAGAATCATACGGTGTAGAAGAGGTCTTCTAGCCCATTGAGTCTGCTCCGACAAAAGCTACTCTAAATCTATACAAGTTCCACTTTCCAGTCCTAGGCCTATAGCCTCAAATGTTGTGACATTTCAAGTACTCATCCAAGTACTTTTTAAAGTACTTTCTTGTTTTCCAGTTTTTTCTATGTTTTGCTTTAACTGCTTAGACATGTTCTTCCTTCTGTGTGCTTGAAGTTTAACTTCATTTAATACTGCTTTCATGTTATTTCTTGTTCTCTTGAGTTGTTGGTCCCTTAAGATCTGGATATTAGATAAGTTTTCCATTATTTTGACTTCACTCTACTGTTCCCTTTACCTTGATCTGCTTCTGCGTTTAACTAGTTTAAACTTCTGCAATAGTGGTCTGTAAAGCCCTGTCCCCTCACCTTGGGATGACCCATGTTTAAAAAGGGCAGTTGTTTATGCTGATTAAAGAAAACCTTGATCATTATCCATGAACATCGATTTCAACGTTGTTGGTTCTAGCATCGTGCTATTTCCCACCTTTTTGATGTGATTATTGAATGTATGAGGTGCTTGTGAAAAACTGATACATCTTTTAAAGTTTGTATTTGTATTTAACAGAAGTAGCATCTTCTTGTACAATAATCACTGCAGCAGAAATTTTGTTCTGTCATTAGATGATTGGTTGTTCAAATTACACTGAATTGTATTGAATCTACAGCACAGAAACAGGCCATTTGGCCCAAGAACCTGTGCTGGTGTTTGTACTCCATATGAATCTCCTCTCTTTCCATCCACTTCTCAGCTTTTCAGCCCATCTTTCCTCTCCTTTTCTCTCATGTACTCATCTAGTTTCCTCTTGAAATGACCTACGGTATTGCTAAACTAATTTCCATGGTAGCAAGTTGCGCATTTAAACACTAAATAAAGAGTTTTCACTTCCTTATTTCTCAAATGGATGTATTAATCACAGTCTTGTTTATTGACCTCTCCCAGAAGGAAACTGATGAGTGATGACAGATTCTTGCTATATAACACTGCAGTATTACTCCGGGCACTTGTGTTAACCCCAAGTATATGTTTTGTTATTGTGGAGGGAATCTCATTGTTTTACCTTTGGTGTGAATTCGTATTACCAGCAAATGAATGTCACACTATTGGATGTCGTGAGAACACATACTAAATATCTGAATTATTTGAATATTGTTTCCAATGCAATTAGTATTTTTATTTTTGTGATTATTCAGCTGCATAATATACTTTGATTTTAATTGAATTGATTCATGTCATTGCAGACAGATCAAGAACAGATTTGGATCAAGTACCTAAGGTAACACACAATATCCAGGTTCTCCTTTTTTTGTTTCATTAATATGTGCAAGCGAATGTGACCAATACATTTCATAAGTACAATCATGTCACCTTAATGCCTCCTCTGCCATTGAATCAAGTGTGAATTGATTACTAGCACTTTACTTGAGTATGCTGACTGGATGGTTGGATTTGTAGTGTGATGCTATTATCTGTACTGGAAGCTACATTTCTTTGCAGATGGAAAGAACATGTAGACACGCTGCACCTGTTTGAACTCAACAAAGTAGATGTCAACCATTCTGTGGCTCATTTCATAGGGCAAAGTCTTAACTAATTAGAGTCAATCTGCCTGTTTTAGAATTTTAATCAAATATTGGCAGTTAACTGTCAATCAGTGTTCCTTTTAATTTTCTTTCTGGCTACATGGGCCTCTGAGGCTTCTGTCTAGCAGCAAGTTCCAGAACCAAAGTCAATGCCACGATTGGCATACCGTTCACCATGAATAGAGCCTTGGAGCAGCTGTGCATATGCGCACCTTAGAGGGCATGCACAGTGTGGAGCTGGAGGAACACACAGTCCAGGCAGCATCAGAAGGGCAGGAAGGTTGCTGTTTTGGGTCAAAAAATTTTCTGAAGAAGCGTCCTGACCCAAAACGTCAACTTTCCTACTCCTCTGATGCTGCCTGGCCTTCTGTGTTCCTCCAGCTCCACACTGTGTTATCTCTGACTCCAGCATCTGCAGTTCTTACTATCGCCTAGAGGGAACGTTGCTGTCAGTCATCATCTAACTGGTGCATTCTCCATGGCAACCAGAGTCCACTTCATAGATATCATTGGCCTGCTTTTGCGCTGCAGGAATTCTTTTGGCCCATCAAGTCCACACCAACCCCCCCCCAAAGAGCATCCCACCCAGACCACGCCCCTACCCTATCTCTGTAATTCTGCATTTCGCATGGCCAATCCATGTAGCCTGCACATCTCTGGACTGTAGGAGAAAGTTGGAGCACCCAGAGGAAACCCATGGGAAGGATATGCAAACTCCACACAGACAGTTGCCCAAAGGTGGAATCGAACCTGGGTCCCTGGCACTGAGAGACAGCAGTGCTAACCAGTGAGCCACCGTGCCACTTAGAAACTAATCACCACTGTTCTCTTGTATGGCATGAATGTTGTCTTCTGTACATTATAGAATTTCTTGCTAATGCAAGATTGAGGATTGGAAAATGAAAAGCTTTGACAAATAACTTTTTTTTCAGCTAAAACTGAAATTCTGTATTGCCAAATGACTGTTTGCCAGTGATTTGATAGAGCAACTACTCACCAAATAGTCAACATTGAGAGGGCTTTGTTAAGAAGCAAGTTATATGGCTGCATTTTGCTGTCTGGAGAGGGGGAAAAAGGTATTTTTAAATTCAAAAAGATAAATTGTATTTGTCACCTGATAGTTATTTCACTTTTGGCTTAGGACTCCTCCCAGCTGTCTTATTTGATATTTAAACAGAATCTGAACTATTGGGCTAAAATATTTTGAGAATAATTTATTTATTTCTTTTACATCTCACTTTACAGATATTTTTGAAGTCTGACTTTGCTCTGGAAGATCCATTAACGTTTTCTACTGTTTTGCCCTGGTCACATTTCAGTGGCCAACATGGAGCCAGTGGAAAGGGGGCTCGAGATGGAGCATCATCAAGATTATTGCAAGAAAAGGTATCTGAGAGGTTCTCCTGTCCTATTGCTCTGTTTTACTTCAGATGCGGAAATTTGCATCAGTGGGAATCAAGAGTGATTCCACCTTGCCCAATCATTCAAATGAAATAGTCACAGACTTGAAACATCATCTCTGTTTCTGTCTCCACAGATTCTGTCTGTACAGCTGAGTATTTTCAGTGTTCTGTTTTCATTATACTGGAATGAGTATGCTGCTTTTATGTAGAGGTGGTTTAAATGATGTCATCTACTTCAATTTTTGTGATAAGTTTAGTGAACTTCAATTGCATAATTTAAACTCAGAGTGCAGGCAAGTGATTAGTGGTTGTCTTTGCCTGTCATTAAGGATTCAGCCCTCCCAAAATGTATATTCTATTAGATATTTGAGGAATTATTTGATTATTTTTATAAGCCATTGTGCTGTTGCATTCAACAAGTCCGTCCAGTGGATTTAGTAGGTATTCAGAAATGACTTTGCACTTATTTCTGTTGCCTGTGATGCTTGTAATTTGATGAGCTGTGGTGCAAGACCAATTCATGGTACTTCTCTCGAGATCAATATACACTCTAGAAATTCAAGAAACTCTGGCTCAGGTTTACTGGTTTGTTTGGCTCTATGCTTTCTCAGATCGTGCTGACCCACCTCTTTGAAATAAGGGACTAAAACAAAAGTTGCTGGAAAAGCTCAGCAGCTCTGAAAGCATTTGTGAAGAGAGATGAGTTAACATTTCGAGTCGGGTGACTCTTCCTCAGAACTGATGGTAGCGACGAAAATGTCGGTTTATATGGATCTTTGAAATAAGGACTTTGGCTTAAAGTTGGAGGATGCCCTTTTTCAGCATAACTTGTCATCTTGCCTACGATGTGTAGTGGAAGATGCCCAGTATCTGGGAGATACTTTTTTTTTAACCTCTTTGGTTATCCATTAGCACAGGTATTTAAAGATTGTATATTTGTAAATCTTTCAATGGGCATCCCACAGTTATTTCCATGTATTTGTGCATAGAAAACTGTATACTACCTGGTCTGCTTAGCAGGTGTGAAATCTGTACTCCTGAACAGGTTTGAGGTGGACCAAAATGACAAAAATGGAGGGTGATAATGAGGAAGGAGAACCATTGACAGTTCTAGATAGAATCAGAAACCAAAGGAGGATCTATAAACTGGATAGATAGTTCAAAAATAAACATTTGTAGCAGAGTGTGGTAATGCACAGAGTTGTTGAACACAATTGTGACTAACCTAATGGCCACATCCACGTTGTAAAATTCTGCGATTTAAGTTCCTATTGGATTTTATTTTGCAGCTAACACATTATTTGGATGTTGTGGAAGTGAACATAGCTCACCAGATTTCTCTCCGTTCTGATGCCTTTTTTCACGCCATGACTTCTCAACATGAACTACAGGACTACCTCACCAAAACCTCTCAAGCCGTAAAAATGCTTCGTGATAAAATTGCCCAGATTGACAAAGTAATGTGCGAAGGATCTTTGCAAATTTTGAGACTTGCTGTGACTAGAAATAACTGTGTAAAAATGTACAATAAACTAAAGCTAATGGCCACTGTTCACCAAACGCAGCCTACAGTACAATTATTACTGTCAACCTCGGAATTTGTTGGGGCACTGGACCTAATTGCAACAACACAGGAGGTGCTACAACAGGAGCTTCAGGGGATTCATAGTTTCAGGTAAGCAATGGTACGCAGTTCACTTTTCATTAACTCTCTTGCAGATATTTCCTGTGTATTTGGATCTTCTGATGTTTGGAAGTGAAAATCTGCAAACAGAAATTCTGATTTAAAGAAGGAAAATGTTGAGAATGCAAAGCAAGGCTATTAGCATTTCAATGAGAGAGGCTGATAAACAGTTCAAGTTTGAGACCTCTTCCCCAGAAAAATTCAGCCAGGCTGGAGAAGTCCCCTTATAAAACATGATTTTAAAAACTGGAGGCAGATTGTTTTGACTGGAAGTATTACAGAAGAACCGGATTATTTTCGTACATCTATGTACTTTTGTAACAGAAAAATGATCAGTTCAGGATCTCTGGGTAACTTCAGTTTTCATTATTTTCTATCAGATGGTCACTTTGGACGTTTGTAGCAACCTAATTGCAGATTAACTCACCATAGATCTGGAAACTGGAATCAGCTTCCTAGATTGTGTGTCTGAATACAACAGATGACAATAAATGGTGCAGTTACTTGTTGAGTATTGAGAGTTGAAACAATATCTTCAGGGGAGTTCTGAGCAGCTGTCTGCAGAAGATGACGATCATCTCTTATTGTTTTTCCCTTTTGGATTTCCTCGGATTCTTTTTATGGACTGTAAGTGTTGCTGGCTTGGCTGACTTTAGTTGTCCAACCCTAATTGCCTTTGAACTGAGTGGTTTGTTGGGCCATTTCAGAGGGCAGTTAAAAGTCAACACCAAACAAGAACAGAAAGTGCTGGAAAAACTCAGCAGGTCTGGCAACACCTGTGGAGAGAAAAACAAAGTTAATGTTTTGTATCCAGTAACTCTTGATCAGAACCTTCTCTCCACAGATGCTGCCAGACCTGCTGAGTTTCTCCAACAGTTTGTTTCTGTTTCAGATTTCCAGCATCCACAGTTCTTTGTTTTATGTAACAGTCATATGTAGACCAGGTAAGAACAGCTATCCTTCCATTACAGGCCTTTGTGAATTGAAAACAATAGATGTTTTATGACCCTATTACTTAGACCAGTTTTCACTTTCATTAATTGAATCTACATTACACCAGTTGCATTGCGGAATTTGAACCTGCATATTGGGCATTAACTTCTGTTTTACTCACCTCGAGATATTACCATTAGGCCAACACTTCACCCTGTAGAGTTTATCTGGAATGAATGGTGCTTATAAATAAGAAAGACACAGCATTGTGAATCTTGACTCAGGATGTTTTGGCACAGGAAGAGACCAATTGTCTTTTTGTGTTGTGCAGGTTTCTGAAAACTTTCGAGTAGGGCTCCTTGCCTCTCCCAATCTGTTAATACTTACTTATCTTTCATATATTAATACATTTTCCTTTCAAAAGCTGTTTACATCCTACTTCATATAGGTTATTTTTAAATTGTGCAGATCTACAGATGTGTTTATTTCCAAGAGATTGTTGCCAATTATTAATATCAAATATTAATATCCTTCCTTCAGTTCCACATTTGAAAATTAAGGAAAAGAGTTCAAAGGCATTGATCCTTGCTTGTTGTCATTGAGGCTGCTTCATTTATAATTATTTTGTTGATCATCCAATAAAACAGAAATCTGAAATTCTAATAAATTGTTTAATCCTGTATTTATCAAAAGTTTCTTGATTTCTGCCAATGGTCCTCATAATGGAAATTTCACAGTAGTCATTTGTTTCCATCGGTGCAGTGAAAGTTACCTCGCATATGCTGAGGGAGTATTAAATCTGTACATGTTTATTGATGTGAATACTCTGTATATCCACATTGTATACTGCTAAATACCACCTTTTAGTAGAAATATTGTTACACCAGTAATAGATTGTAACTGTAATGGACATGGCCAAAACACCCTTTCTAAAACACTGATCACAAAATAAATTGTTTTCTGTTATATGTTACATGTTATTGAATTATTACTAAAAATGTTATACAGTGCAGGCAGGGAGGTTTCCTTTATAATCCCTGAGTGCATTTATTTGTGTTTGAGGTATGTTTGTTTCAGAGATTTCTATTTCTACAATTCCATTTTGCAGGCACCTTGGTTCACAACTGTGTGAGTTGGAAAGACTTATAGATAAGATGATGATAGCAGATTTTTCTACATATGCTCATAGTGACTTAAATAGGCCTTTGGAAGATGATCAGTTGTTAGAAGAGGTATGTGAAAGTACTTATTCTCATTTTATTACAATAGTGTGGCACTAAATGTTTGATTTTACAACTAAATGTATAGATTCTGTGTTGTAGTTTCAATCTGTGAATATGCAAATTCAGCATTCACTGAGAGATGCATTATTAATATTGCAGCCACTCTCTGAAGACCTACACACCTGGACCGAGTCCCCTACCCTGTCCCCATGGCTAATCCACCTAGCCTACACATGCCTGGACACTATGGGCCATTTAGCATGACCAATTCACCTAACCTGCACATCTTTGAACTGTGGGAGGAAACCAGAGCACCCGGAGGAAACCCACACAGACACAAGGAGAATGTGCAAACTCCACACAGACATTGACCCAAGGCTGCAATTGAACTTGGGTCCCTGGTGCTGTGAGGCAGCAGTGCTAACCACTCTGCTACCATGCCACTGTATTAGGCAGCTGATGTAAAAATGGGTGCTTGAATAGATGCCACTGAATGCTGAGCTTATTTCACAAAAAACAGGAGATAAATACACATAAAACCATAAGAAATAGGAACAGGAGTAGATTGTTTGGCCTCTCAAACCTGCTCTGCCATTCAATAGAATCATGGCTGATATTATATTCCTCACACCCACTTTCCTGCGTTTTCCCCATAATCCTCAATTTCCCTTATTAATCAAAAAACTATCTATCTCAGCCATAAATATATACAAGGACTCTGCCCACACAGTTCTGTGGTCAGGAGTTCCAAAGGCATGCAAACCCTCTAAGAGAAGTAAAGCCTGCACATTCTAAATTCGCGCCCCTGAATTCTGAGACCATGCCTAGATTCTCCCTTGCGGGGAAAAATCCTCTCAACATTTACCCTGTTAAGAAGCCTATATGTTTCAATGAGATCACCTCTCGTTTTGTTTTTGTATTCACTTGGGGGACATGGGCATGGTGGCTGGCCAGCATTTTATTTGCTGTCCCTAGCTGCCCTTGACCTGAGTGGCTGGTGAGGCCATTTCAGAGCGCACTTGAGAGTTAACCATATTGCTTTGAGTCTGTAGTTACATGTAGGTCAGACCAGGTGAGGATGGCCAATTTCTTTCCCTGAAGTTAGTGAGTCAGATGAGTTTTCCTGACGATCGACAATGGTTTGATGGTCATCGAGTACCAGTTTTCGCAGTCTTCCCTCATTCAGCCCCTGATGTCACAGATTCAGCTACCTGAATTTCTCTGCATTGTCATTAGCAATTGAACATTTTCTGTTGCAATCAGATGGAATGCTGTGTTCGGTCATATTTTAAGTCTTCAGTTATGTTTCAGAGGTTTTTCAATATTAAGTGATTTAGCCTGCTGGGTTGGAATTCAATAGGCATGTTGTGAGATTAATAGAATTGCTGCGACAGATAGTAATTTAGAGCTGCATTGACAAACACATGGTAGAAATGTTGGAAAATAGTCAAAAATGTCATTGTATTTTGTTATAATCATTGACTTCAAGAAGTGGATACAGTAGCAAGGATATAATTTAATGATCAACATTCATGTGAAGGAGGATAGTTGAAAAGCTTTATGATCCTGCTATAGACATATGTTCATCATGGGCAGGCATTTACGATTTTCGAAGTGAGTAATTTTTAGGATTTGAAAATAAGATACCAGAGATTAAAAATAATTCTATGTGCAGTATAAGGAAAAATGTTGTTGCAGTAAATAGAGTTTGTCCTGAGGTTCGGTTTAAGAGACATGGTCAGCAATAGAACGTGGGTGGTTTTATTTGTTATGTAACCTGCTGTCTATCTAACCTGTGAGTAGTTGAAGTAAACACAGGGAATGTGAGTGTTCTGTTTACAGTGCAGCTGATCCTTTCCTTAATTTCACTCCATTAACTGACAGTGTATGGCTGGAGGAGGTTGTGTCTAGTAATTTATCTAATAAGCCACTAATTAAGCTATTTCTAATGAAATTTTGTAATTGCATGATTTTTAAACTTGCATTATCCCATAAGGCAGCATGTATCAGGGTCCTTTTACACCTGATTGCACGTTCGCTGATGCCGGGAGCGGAGGGAGGATGGACAGGTCAGCAATGACCAGAATAGAATGGTTTCAAAACTTCTTTTCTTTGTACATGAGTTTCAACTTGAGATTTTACAAATTTCATCAAAGTATAAATTCTGGCTTTTCATGCAGTCACATTGCAAACATTGAGCATTTCACTATACTTCCTTTCACATAATTTTTTTTCATTAAATACCTTTGCTGCTAATAAATTTAGGGTAAATTTATATACTAGCCTGAGCATAGCGTTTAGATTGAGAACTTTGCAGAACAGTTTGTTCACAATAAGGAAAGGTTATGTTGCTGTGTCAATATATTTATTCTCTCTTAAAGGAACGGTTGATGTCTTTGGTATTTGGGTTACTAAGACAAAGGAAGCTAGACTTTCTGGACATCTATCATGAAGAGATGACTGCAGCTGCAAAGAACATAATTAAACAGGTACACTTTATTCCCAGAAGTATCATACTATCATGGAATTTCTAGTTTTGTAGTATTTTAGATCAAGCTTTTAGTAGGAGATATAACTTTTACATTAATTGATGTGTATTCAATTCATTGAAGGAGAGTCTTCCATAAGAAAGCATAATGGGCAGCTTGATTTGCAGATCTTCAAAATCAAAACTAAATAAAGCAATTTTGTAGGAAATGATGATTAGACCATAGATGTAGGAGCAGAAATAGGCCATTCGGCCCATTGGATCTGCTCCACCATTCGATCATGGCTGATATGTTTCTCAGCCACGTTCTTCTGCCTTGCCCCTATAACCTTTGATTCCTTTATTAATCAAGAACCTGGGATTTACAAGGATGTTGCCAGGTTTGGAGCATTTGCGCTATAGGGAGAGGCTGAATAGGCTGGGGCTATTTTCCCTGGAGTGAAGGAGGCTAAGGGGTGACCTTATAGAGGTTTATAAAATCATGAGGGGCATGGATAGGGTAAATAGACAAGGTCTTTTCCCCAGGGTGGGGGATTCCAAAACTAGAGGGCATAGGTGTGAGTGGGAAAAAATTTAAAAGGGTACCTAAGGGGCAACTTTTTCATGCAGAATGAGCTGCCAGAGAAAGTGGTGGAGGTTGGTACAATTAGAACATTTAAAAGGCAACTGGATGGGTATATGAATGGGAAGGATTTAGGGCGATGTGGGCCAAATGCTGGCAAATGGGACTAGACTTATTTAGGATATCTGGTCTGCATGGATGAGTTGGACTGAAGAATCTGTTTCCATGCTATATATCTCTATGACTCTATAATCTATCTATCTCTGTCTTAAATACACTCAGTGATTTGGCCTCAATAGCATTTTGCAGTAATGAGTGCCACAGATTCGCCACCTTCTGGCTGAAGAAATTCCTTCTCATCTCAGTTCTAAAGGGTTGTCCCTTCATTCTGAGGCTCCTGGGTCCTAGTGTCTCCTCTACTAGTGGAAACATTTCTATGCTCACTTCATCGAGGCCTCTCAATATTCTGTAGGTTTCAATCAGATTCCCCTCCTCCATCTTTCTAAACACCATCAAGTAAAGACTCCGAGTCCTCAACCGCTGCTTGTATACAAGCCCTTCAGCCGCGGGATCATTCTCGTGAACCTCCTCTGGACCCTTTCAAATGCCAGCATGGTTCTTCATTCGATATGGGGCCCAAAACTGCTCTCAGTATTCCAAATGCTGTCTGACCAGAGCCTTATACAGCCTCAGCAGTACATCTCTGCTCCCGTATTCTGGCCCCCTTGAAATGAATGCTAACATTGTGTTTGTCTTCCTGACTGCCAACTAAACCAGCATGTTAACCTTAAAAGAATCCTGAACTAGGACTCCTAAGTCCCTTTCTGCTTCAAATTTCCAAAGTCTTTCCCTAAATCTGGTTGATGTCTTCATCCCTGCACACTAAC
>NC_063340.1:1520784-1586385 GCF_021869965.1 Rhincodon typus | reverse complement strand
ACGACTTCTAAAACCAGTTTGAGTTTAGTGTGTACTCACTGTCAGCGTGTGGGTCATGTGCAGCTGGTGGTAAGTCCAAACTGTATTTGATGGATATCTTGTGCTCAGCAAGTACTAAAATACCCTCTCGTGACCACACACTTTGAGAGCCTGGCAGCTTTACTTGGTAATAAAACAAAGATCTGTGGATGCTGGAGATCTGAAACAAAAACAGAAATTTCTGGATAATCTCAGCAGGTCTGGCAGCATCTGTGGAGGAGAAAACAGGGTTAACGCTTTGGGTCCGGTGACTCCTGCAGAAGTTCTTAATAAGGGTCACTGAACTCTGCTTCTGTCTCCACAAATGCTGCCAGACCTGCTGAGTTTCTCCTCCAATTTCAGCTTTACGTTGTGATTGCTTCTGTCTGCATGAAGCCATGTGCTTAGAGCTGGCCTGTCTAACACACTCAATTAAACCTAATATTAATCTACAATGCAAATACATAATTGTTCTGAGTTTTCAGTGTTTACAACATGAACAACTCAAGTCTATTCTTTCTGAATATTGTGAGTATGAGTAGATCAGATGATGGGTGGTGCCATTTTGTTCTGTTCTTTACTAACATCTGGTGAGATCACAACGCCATGCCCATTCACACAGTACTCCAGCCCTTCACTGTCCAGTCAGCAGGATGTGTGTTGAGGTAGCGGCACAGTGAGCAAGTGTCCTCTGCTTCCCCTAGCAGCTTTCTGTAGGCGATTATAAATTAAGATAACACAGTGTGGAGCTGGAGGAGCACAGCAACTAAGCAGCATCAGAGGAGCAGGTAAGTTGACATTTCGGGTCAAGTCTCATGCTCCTCTGATGCTGCTTGGCCTGCTGTGCTTCTCCAGCTCCACACTGTGTTATCACCGACTACAGCATCAGTAGTTCTTACTATCTCTTTCTGTAGGCGGTTGTCGTGGTGTCCAGTCTAATAATCATATGGGCTTTTTATTTTGAACAGAAATAAGCTACAAATTCAAAATTCTTAACTTCATCTGGCTTAGTTCCATTTCTTGAAACAAACTGGGAAAAACTGTTGGGAAGGGAACAACAAACTAGTATTTGTAGACAAGACACTGTCAGCATTTTGAGCTTGTACCCTTTAGAAGGTAACAGGTTCTGACCTCAAACTGCAGCTGCTGATCTTACATCCTGTTGAATTGCTTTACAGCTGTGTGTACAGTGAGGAGTGAACACATATTGGCAAGTTATAACATTCTTCAGATTCTGCTAATGCACTCAGCGGAGCTTGGACCGAAGATGTCCTTTTTATTGTAATCACTATTAACTTTGTTTCTAACTCATTCTCAGGCAGGAGCAGCAATCAGCAGCTTAGCTAATGTGATTTCTAACCCCTTCAACTCTGTGAAGCCTTGGGATGCTTTTCTACCTTACCGGTGCTATATAAATGCAAGTTGTAAGTTTTATTCATGTCAAATTGATTTGGTGCTTCAGGATATGTCTAGGACTTTACATATGATTTAGCCAGCGCATAATGTTGCTTTCCACTGGCACCAGAAATATCCACCTTTTGGTTTCCAGTGTTAAATCCAGATCCTATGAAAGGTCATCGAGCCGAAATATTCACTCTTCGTTCTATCTCCAAAAATTTTTCTTGACCTATTGAGTAATCCCAGCATTTTCTGTTTTATTTTGTATTAAATCTATCCGGTTCACCTGTAGAAGCATTTAGAGGTTACCGTATTCGGACATGCAGCAATCCAATCTTCCTTTCTCATCCATCAGGAATACTTAGTTCACTGTGATTTCATATTTTTCTTTTGTTTTCATTAAAAATAACATATGACCCATAGCTTTGACCACAAAAAGGAGGTTTCATTGATGAATCCATTGCTTGGGACATTGTGTGAAATGATAAAATAAATCCATATACGCAGCTACATTTATTTTTATTGAAAATTTTACAGAATATTTTACCTTTGCGGCACATTTATGTATCAGCCATAAGCTAGGCCTGTAAATTCAGCTGTAACCTGAGCTCTTTATTGAGCATTCAGACGTTCTTTTCATTTCCAAAAACCAGTTCCAAAACATAGCTGTGCTAAAATCATTCAGCATGATTGCTTCTATTGAAGTGAGTGAGGTGTCTAGATCATTTGTAGCGTCTTCTGTTGAGGATAGATACTACAACAGAATGGTTTGAATGAATTCTCTGCACTGTGCCACTGAGTGTCTTTTTAATTCACTTATGGGATGTGGGTGGCTCTGGCCAGGCCAGCATTTATTGCCCATGCCTAATTGTCCAGAGGGCAGTTAAGAATCAACCACATTGCTGTGGGCCTGGAGTCACATGTAGGCCAGACCAGGTAAGGATTGCAGTTTTCTTCACTGAAGGACATTAGTGAACCAGATACGTTTTTCCTGACAGTTGACGATGGTTTCATGGTCATTATGACACCCTTACTTCCACATTCTTTATTGAATTTAAATTCCACCATCTGCTATGGCAGGGTTTGAACCCAGATCCCCAGAACATTAGCTGAATTTCTGGATTAATAGTCTTAACAAATATATCACTAGGCCGTTGCCTCCCTCTAGAGGTAGTTTTACAGAATTCTGGGGCCACCTACAAGTTATGGGCAGGATCTCCATTCTCTCCAAGTATAAGGTTCGTATGGAGATTGTTTACCCTTAAATTCAAATGGCTGTAATATTAAACTCAGTGTGATGTCAGGAAAATGGAGAAAACCACAATTCAAAGTTAATAATGATCTCTGTTGTACAAACCTGAGGGTTAATTTTACTTTGGAGTAAAGGTTTCCATTTCTTGACCCCTCTTTCCCTACTCCTGCCTCTTTTGCTCCTCTGCTTATTTAGTTAAGGATCCTCTAGTGACAGGTTGGAACATGATCGAATTCGGCATTCAGTTTGAGGCTAAGAAACCTGGATCTGAAATTAGTGTCTTAAACTTAAATAAAGACAGTTGCCAAAGTGTAAAGACATAGTTTGTTACAATGGACCAAAAAAATGAGTTAAAGAGTGAGACAGTGGTTAAGCAGTGACAGACCCTTAAGGAGATATTTCATTAGTCTTGACAAAGATCTGTTCCATTGAGGAGGATGAACCAACTGGGAATAACTGAGGAAGATAAGGATGGGATCAAATTGAAAGATAAGGATACAGTTCTGAGAGGATTAGTAGCAAGCCAGAAGACTGGGAAAAGACAGCAAAAAAATTACTGCAAAATTAGACTTGGATGTTAGAGTATGAGCATAAACGAGCAAGTATTACAAAACTGAGAATGAGAACTTGGACAAAGCACATTCTAATCTGTGTTGGTATTTCTTACAATGACTGGATGTGTCCTAAAGTTACATTTGGAAATATTTGACTACACTGGCTTTCTGCCTCACACTTTCTCTGATTCGTTTTACAGTGTGTGATTGAAACAATTGCGCAAATGGAGGAAATTGATACAGAAGTTGTGCTGAAGTGAGTCTATTTGCATTTTCTTTGTAAAAATACTGTAACATTAGTTTGCAAAGATGTACAATAAATGTGTTAATGCTTAAATAATTTCCCATCTACATGATAACATTTTAGAAAGTAGATGCAGTTGTAAAAAAAAGTAAAGATATCCCTTTTACAGTTTGCAAGTCATAATTTATTATGATAAACTTAACCAAGTACTTTTATTACAGGCTTGTATAACTGTAAATGGAAATGGGAATAGCAACGTGTTATTTAACTCGTAGCTCATCTTGCTGTAGTAACTTGTAAACATCCTATTACAACAGTTCTAGTGTTTGTTTCTGCTTGGCATTCTGCAGTCAGCTATAGTAATGACCAGAATGGAAGCAAGTACTCCAGGTGTGTACCTCCCACATTCTGTTGGCTAAGGTGGTGCTGCTGCTCTAAAAGTCAACAAACTAAATGAAACCACTGCTGCTTCCCCTAGCTGTCTTATTGATTCTAACCGTCCTAGGCAGCCAAATATATTGCCCAGGTTTGTCTGTCTTCAATTAAATTTAGAAGCATAAAAGGCGATTTAATTGAAATACACAGAATGCTGAGGGGTCTTTACACGATGGATGTGGAGAGGGTGTTTCCTCATGGGAAAATCTAAAACTAGGGCTCACTGTTTCAAAATAAGGCGTCGCCCATTTAAGACAGAGGTGAGGAAAATTGTTTTCTCTGAGTGGTGAGTCTTTGGAACTTTTCCTCAAAAGACATTGGAACTAATCTTTGAATATTTTTCAGGCAGAGGTGATAAGGAGGTGAAGGGTTATTGGAGTTTGTGAAATGATCAGATCAGCCATAATTCTGTTGAATGTTAGAGCAGGCTCAAGGGGCCGAGTGGCCTACTGCTAGGCCTAATTTACATATGAATATGTAATCTGTGTCTGTGCAAATGTACTTAAATAGAAGAGCCAGTAATTTATCTATTTCTATTTACTTTTTTAAGGCTTGCTGACCAGATGAGAATGCTAAATTTTCCTCAATGGTTGGACCTTCTGAAAAACATCTTTACAAGTTTTATTAACTTTCTGAAGCGGGTTAAGGCAAGTCTTGACTACATTTAGGATGTTACAAAACTCCAAATCTGTCTTTGCAAATCATGTTAGGCAGCACAGCTGAGGAAGGGAAGTACCTTACTGGGGTTATTCCTTTACAAGGTGGCACTAAACTTGGCAATCTTTCTTCCACCCAATCCTGTCATATTTTGAGCAATTAGTTGTTTGAATATGTAGTTTGGTAAGGCTGAACGTGTGATGAAGACTGTACTTAAATAGTAAACATTTTCGTTTTAATGGTTCTCAATTGTTATTGAAAATGACAGTAATTGAGTAAACTTTAAAATTTGCAACCTTCACAAGTACATATTTTTATCATCTGAGGGCAGTTTTGGAACTTTATTTTCAAACTGTGAAAAATGAATACCTGCTCTACATTAACTTTAATCCAAATTAAGTAATTTGGAGGAATCCATAATACAATTGTTTGCGTGTTAATTTTTGTACATTTGTCTCTAAAAACTTTGTACAGGGAACAGTAAGTACCATTCGTAATGTTGTCTTCCTGGTGTTGGATAAAAGCAAGGAAAAAAGCAAAGAACTGGAAGTTGTATCTAGTCAAAAGACTCCTGTTTTGGGTCACAAATTGGATACAGAAGTGGCCTATTTGACTCATGAAGGCATGTTTATTAGTGATGCGTATAATGAAAGAGAACTGTCTACACCTGGAGTAGAAATTGAATCGCAGAGGACAGCTTATCAAAATAGTGACCCAGGTGGCAGTGATTCTACATCGGAAGCAGAGTGTACCACCGATTCCTCCTCCAGTAAGGAGCAAACATCATCTTCGGCCACACCTGGAGGGCTGGAAATCTTGTAAGTTGCTTTGTTATTGCCACTGTATTGAAAGAGTTAGTGTTTGCAACAGTTAACTCAGTTAAAGTTTTAGCAAAGATTTGTAGCTCGAGTTGTGGGTGAGGTTGTTGACTTGCTTGCCGAGCTGGCTTGTTCTTGTTCAGATGTTTCATCACCATGCTAGATGACATTATCAGTGAGGCCTCCAATGAAGCGCCATTGTTCTACTCTGCTCGGAATTTATACTGTCTGGTCCGTTATGGTGAGTAGTGTCATTTCCGGTTTTGATCTGTATGGGTTTGTATACCATGTACAAGTGAACAACCTCACAGTTAACTTGACTTTCTCTCCCTTTAGTTTCTGTAGTTGTATTTTAAGATGCCACGTATGGAAATCTAAACAGTATAACTTACAAAATGTTGCTGGTCAGGAGGAGGCCATTCAAACCATCATAGTTGTGCTGGCTTTCTGAAAATACTATTCAATTAATCCCCCCCCCCCCCCCCCCCCCCCCCCCCCCCACCTCCCGCTGTTACCCCCCAGCCCTACAAATATTCCACTTCAAATTAAACAGTATTTGTTATTGTATTAGAAATGGTTTTTAATGGCAACAGTGTGACAACAATATTAATTTATAGAAGTCAACCTAATTTTGAGCCCTATAGACCCTTGCTGAGGGCACACTCTAGCCTTTTCTGAATTTGTTTCAAAGTCCCAAGCATTTGCAGTATTTTGCTTTGAGTTGTATCATTTATAATTAAGTTATATTCTTCCACTGCTCAACCTCTGACACTGCTGTATATTAACTGTTAAAAATACAGACAAAAGATGACAAGTCCCACTTGTTTAATCTTTTCCATGGCCAATGCATGTGGTCACTTGGCTGAGCAGCTTGGGGAATGTCTTTGTATTTCCCTGCATGTGAGAATAGGCTGTAGGGCTTCTTGAGCTTGCGGTGCCAACAAGTCAATTCCAGCAAGGGGATATGTGACCAATAATAATGTCTGAAACCCAGGCAATTCACCCAGGAAACCCATGCAATTTTTAATTGCATATAACTGAACATATGTTTCCAAAAGGACTCTTTTATATAGGAGAGGTAATCTAGTTAAAAGAGTTCATGGATTACTGTAGCTTTATAGTAACAAGATTGAAGGAACATATTACAAGTCCATTGTTACAATCTGCCCTGCCAACTTTTCTTCTTATTTAGCAGTGACCTGTGTTATTGGTATATCATTTTACAATACCTGCTTGTTTATCATGCCTTCGCTTTAATGGTATACATGTTCTAACGGCTAATTTTAATATATTTAAGAACAATGCTCAATTTTAACTTCATTAAAATGTTACCTCATGGATGTGATGCATTTTTTTAACCAAAATGATTTAAAATGATGAAACTAGTAGGAGCTACCATATAATAAGATAATAGTAATTCTGCAGGGGGAGCAGAGTTTGCTCCATAGACGCCATAATGCATTGATTTGATTTAGGGAGCCAGCATATTTTTGCTGCTTACTTGTGGAATTTGGGCATCACTGGATGGTTCAGCATTTATTGCCTGTCCTTGGTTGCCCTTGAGAAGGTAGTGGTGAGTCTCTTCTTGAATTGCTGCAGTCCATTTGCTGTAAGTGCACTTATAGTCCTGCTAGGGATGGAATTTCAGGATTTTGACCCAGCAACGCTGAAGGAACAGTGACGTATTTCCAAATCAGAATGCTGAGTGGCTTGCAGGGGAGCTTTAAAAGCCAATAATTCTAAATGGGGCGAGTTGCCTGATCCCACCTCCAGATTTTTCACCAGGTGGTGCAGAATTTATGGTGCCCACTGGGAGGCAGTAGAATCCCATTTCTTTATCAGTGTTGCTGAATGAGTTTGTTCCAACTTAGTCAGCTTTAACAGCGAAGATCACAATAATTACTTTGGTAGTTCTGAGATGATTTGTCATGCTGCTTTTGGGAGAGGTGTTTTTATGATACCTAAACTAATTCACTCCCGCAGGACCTGGCTCTAATTTCTAGCGCCTCCCTCCCCCTTTCCTATTTCCCTACCCCTCTCCATCGCCTCCTCTCCACCTCCATTAACCTACCATCTCTTCACCCCACCCTTCTCTCGTCCACTCCCTTTTTTTCTCTACACTCCCTTTCTCTTTTCCTCTCTCTTCCCTGCTTTCAAGTGCTTGAATCCCCAACCAGAGGCTGTGGTTTACACTCTATTTCCCTTTCTATCTTGATTGCTTCACACATCCATATGGTAATAAAATGTTGAATGATAAATTAGTGCTAATGATTAAACTATTTAAGGTATAAAACTATTTAACACATTCACAATTAGTATAAGCTACCAATCAAAAGTGTTCAATGTTTGCATCTTGAAATCATGTCTCATATACGAATTGTACCTCTGCAGAATTTCATTCTCTCCTGGGTTTGAGAGAAAATGTGTAATTCAGCTTGATGTGGCATGTCAGTACTGGTGAAATACTGATGTGTGTGATAGTCCCATATTCCAGTCTCAAAAGTTGGAGTGTGATGAGTTAACTCCAAGAGAAGTCTTTGGCAATTGAGAAGGACTTAGATGAAGAATTGACCATATTCCTGTTTGTTTTTAGAGTCAGTGATGATTTGCAACTGACAGATTTAGAACTTGGCAGAGTTGCCAATAACCTTCAAGAACTTCTCTACAGTGCTTCTGATATTTGCCATGACCGATGTGTTAAATTTCTTATGGCTAGAGCTAAGGTAAGTTAAGTTGCTGTTTAGTTCTGATTTATCGCTTGCTCAGTTTTGATGTGTAATTTGACAATGTGTGGTGTCTTTTGGTTGGTTGATTACCAAAAGTTTCACATTTCGCAAATTGTTTAAGATGCCATTTCTAAACTGCATAAAACATCATTATCTGAACATCAGCCACTTTGGTTTTTCCTCCTGTGAATGAGCTTTAAGCCTTTCTGATTTTCTCCCTTTGAACAGATTGCTTTCTGTTGTTCACCAGTTGAGTTAGGTAAAATCTTTCTGCTCAACTCTTTCACTCTCCAACAAAAAATTGTGTACTGTTATTCTTTAGTCAGTAAACAGTCTGCAGTTGCCATGATTGTTACTATGCAGTTTTAAACTGAGAAGAAGCTTCTGAGAGTCAAAAAATGTGAATCCTAAGGTGAGTGTGTTGTCCCAAAGCTGCAAAGTCTAGAATGGTATCAGTAATTTCCTAGAAACCTGCATATCTGTAAATATCTGGGCCTCCACAACTTTTTGCATAATGTTAAACATGCCTGCATCCCACTCCATGCTTGTTTGTAGCTGGATCCATTTCCTGGGCATATCCCCGTTCTTTCTTTCCTCTTATTAATTTGTTTGATAGCCTGTATCCAGTCCTGTCAACTCTGGGCTCCATACTGCAATCCTCAGGTTGATGACAGTGTTACGTTCCTTGCCTTTGGCATGCTGGCTTCCTTCAAGACCGTAATTCCCTGTTACAGTCCTGATAGGTTTTGCTTAAGTAAAAGTTTATAAATATTTCATTCAGAATTTTCCTTCCAACCTGAGTTAAGGTGCTATTTGTGTTTTTACATAAATGTCAGTGAAAGAAATCCAACTGATGTAGACATTTTGAATGCTTGGGAAATATAAAGACGTCATCTCGGGTGATAATACAAAGTCAGAGAAAGCTAATGAAAATGCACATGAGCTTTATAAATAGAGGTACAGAAAGCAGAAGAAAGGACATGATAGTAAACCTATATTAATTACTGGTTGGCCTGATTTGAAATATTAAGCCCAATTCTGGGCACCTCCCATTAAGAGGGAAGTTAAAGACTTGGTGAGCTTGCAGAGGAGATTTTGCCTTCAATACCACAATTCCAACCAAACTCATCCAGACTCTGAGACCGAGCTCTCTGCTCCCCCTTCTGCAACTGGATCCTTGACTTCCTGACCCGTAGATTGCAATCAGTAAGGATAGGTGACAACACCTCCTCCACAATAATCTTCAACACCAGTGTCTCGCAACGCTGCATACTCAGTCTCTTATTATACACCTTATACACTCTCAACTGTGTGGCCAAATTCAGCTCTAACTCCATTTACAAATTTGCTGATGACACCATTGTAGTGGTTTGGATCTCAACCAACGACGAGACAGAGTACAGGAAGGAGATAGGCAACTTAGCGACATGGTGTAAAGACAACAATCTCTCCCTCAATGTCAGCAAAATGAAGAAGCTGGTCATCAACTTCAGGAAGCAGAATGGAGGGCACACTCCTGTCTGTATCAATGGTGCTGAGATGGAGATGGCTGGGAGCTTCAAGTTCCTCGGAGTAAATATCACCGACAATCTGTCCCGGTCCATCCATGCCAATGTTACAGTCAAGGCAGTACACCAACGCCTCAGCTTTCTGAGGAAGTAAAGGAAGTTCAGCATGTCCACAATAACTCTTCCCAACTTTTATAGATGCAACACAGAAAGCACCTTATCCGGATGTATCACTGCTTGGTTTGGCAACTGCTCTGCCCCATGCCGCAAGAAATTACAGAGAGTTGTGAACCCAGCCCAGTCCATCACGAAAACCAGCCTTCCTTCCACTGAGTCCATCTACACTTCCCATTACCTTGGGAAAGCAGCCAGCAAAATCAAAGACTCCTCCTACCCCAATTATACTCTCTTCCAGCCTCTTCCGTCAGGCGGAAGATAGAAAAGTTTGAAAACACGGACCAACAGATTTAAAAACAGCTTCTTCCCCGCTGTTATCAGACCAATGAACAGACCTCTTAAATATTAGAGTTGATCTTTCTCTGCACCTTCTGTGTAGCTGTAACACCATATTCTGCATTCTGTTCTATTACCCTGATGCACTTATGTAAGGTATGACTTGTCTGGTTAGTATGTAAAACAAAACTTTTCACTGTATCTGGGAACATGTGATAATAATAAATCAAATCAAATTTACCAAACAGTACCAGGAAGGACCGGCTTCAGTGAATATGCAGAGTCTGGGAATGTTGAAAATGTTCTCCTTGGAGGACAGAGATTTGGGTGTCAAAAGTTGAGATTTTGAATAAATAATGAGAAACTGTTTCCACTGGCAGGGCAGCCTGTAACCAGAGGACACAGATTTGAGGTAAATGACAAAAGAAACAGAAAATTGAATATTTTTGATACAGTGAGCTGTGATCCAGAAAGCGCTGTCTGAAAAGGTACTGGAAGCAGATTTAATATTAACACACGCAAAAGGGAATTAGATAACTATTTGCAGGAGAAAACGCTACAGGGGCTATAAGATAGAGCAAGGAGAAGCTATATTAATTGAGTAGCTGTTTCAGAAAGCCAGAACAAGCACATCAGGCTGAATGGCTGTATTGCATGGTGCTATGCTTTATATTGCTCTGGCTGCAATCTTTCTACATTACTCAGCCTCATCTACATTTTGGTTTCTTGGTAAAACCTGCTGTTGTTTAGGGAGGTGCCATATTATTTGAAAGTAAATTTGTTTATGCTGCAACATGTCTTGGACATGTTTCCAATGGCACAAAAGCTCAAACTCCAGTTGTATTTACCCCTAGTAGAAATAATTTGCCGAGTGGCTTCATTCTGCAGTCATCTTTCCGGGTTAAAGGTAGGGGTTAGAGAGCAAATGCAACTCACAAGCTGAATGTCTTGTATTCTCCCTGACTATCCAGTTCTGATGTCAATTCTAAAATTCTAGCAGTGGTACTGATGCACGTTGGGGAGTGCCACCATCCTATGTCAATACATTTGGCTGTGACAGGTCTCCAAGGCTATACAAATTCAAGTTGTAGGCCACTGATATAGAATCATCATTGGAGGGGTTTTCTAATACTGAAAATGTTAATGTTTTGGGAAGTGTAACTTTTTGGTAAATTTTGTAGCTTTACAATCATTGTGACAGCCTGCTCTCAGTACAGAATGAGCATATTGTTCTGAAATCTTTTAAATTCTGATGGGTCAAGAACATAAATGCTGAGGAATGACTCACATTTGCCTGAGCAATTAACCTGTTAAAGTCATTACTAAAATTTCTAGCAGATTGTTGCACAAATCTATTTTATGGAATGTAATTTGTGCTGTATTAACAAACGTTCAAACAAAATCACCAAAAAGGTATTTAAAAATAAAAAATGTATTTGAATACTGTACTGTATTCTGAATATTCTAAAATTGCCGCATGTTTCATCCTTTTAAATTTAACCCCTTCAGAAGTTGGTCAATAGTTTCTCAAGTGTAACAGTTTTCTGTCATGGTGAATGTAATATGTGGGTTCTCCAGCAGAGGTCTCCCTTCAAGCTGTCCTAACTCATTAAAATCATATTGCACTTATTGAGTAGTTTTTGTAATTGCTGTTGTAACACAAAGCAACACACTCTGCAAGGGCAGAGTGCCTAGGCTAGGAGAAAAGGAAAGTTAGCACGTGCATATCACTGAAACTTGTGGTGGGGCATCATCTATTACAGGGCGTTGTAATCGTTTCATACTATAGACTCCTTAGTCAAAATGAAGCACTTTCCTGGTTTGGAATGGACCAGGTACTTTTACTGGCCTCAAATTTCCCAGAAAAGTGCGGTGTGACTCCAGAGTAAGAGTTGGCTTACTCCTTCTCTTCTGTTAACTACAACTTTCCTCATTTGTTTCGTAGAACCCTGCCTGATTATTTTCTTTAGAAACTGAAAGAACTGTGGATGCTGTAAATCAGGAAGAAAAACAGAAGTGGCTGGAAAAGCTCAGCAGGTCTGGCAGCGTCTGTGGAGAGAAATCAAAGTTAACGTTTTGTTTGTAGGGACCCTTTCTCAGAATAGTTGTAAAGAAGGGTCACCGGTCCCGAGACCTTAACTCTGATTTCTCTTCACAGATGCTGTCAGATGTGCTGAGCTTTTCCAACAACTTCTGTTTTTGTTCCTGATTATTTTCTTTCCCTGCCTTAGTTTAAAAGATCAGTTCATGCAAATGTCCTGAATTTATGCGACTAATACGCCAAAGTAGATTTCAGCCTAAAGGTTTATGACTGCAGGCTTCATCTTTACATTTATTGTCACATGTAGTCAATGAGTACAGTCAAAAGTTTATATCTCACCACTTACAGTGCCATCTTCGTTTCAAAGGTACCTAGGTACAGCTTCTTTAGTTAGAAGATCTTAGAAAATAGAGAAGTAAAAAATCCAGTACAGCGATCTCCCAATCCCATACCAAACTTAACCTCCAATCTGCCATGGCTCCAGACCACGCCGAGCTTCACCTGGAGGATCATGAGGCTGGGAGATCATTCTAGACTGCCGTGCCAGTTGGGCGGCGGGGTTTGGAGCTGCCCTGCCAGGCTGGGTGCTTCGCCAGGCTGGGTGGTCACCACAGGAGCCTGGGAGGTTGCCACACCAGGCCGGGGAGCTGCCAAGGGAGGCTCCTTGTGTCTGCACTGAGGCTGGGAGAGAAGAAGAAAAGAAACACCAAGCAGAACGAAAAAAGAGAAGAAAGGAAGAAGTGTGGATGAGCTCAGGCTGAAGTATCCTACTCTGCTGCTATCTTGGCCTGAAATTACCTGCATTGGTGTTACTGAGATTTTGGAGATTAGTCATTTTATGCTTTCTTTGTCATTTTACTTACTGTGACTTCATTAACCCAACCGCTGTCAGTCTTAGTGCACCTGAAACTTTCCAGGCACGCACTTGTCCCATTTCCACCAATTGTGAAGGGTGAAGCTGCTGAGCTGGTCTTTACACTGGCTCTGTGCTAGCTCAGCACAAAGAGGAGCAGCAGGAGAACGAGACTTTCAGTGACAGACCAACGTGGCACTCCTGCTTCCTGTTTCTTGTTGATGACAGTATGTTTGCACTTGTTATTTTTCCTTTTAACAATGTTAAATATTGCCTCCTGGGAGAAGCCATAGCCAACTCATATTATCACTAGACTATTAATCCAGAGACCCGGGTAATGTTCTGAGGACCTGGGTTCAAATCCTGCCATGGCAGATGATGAAATTTGAAGTCAATAAATATCTGGAATTAAGGGTCTATTGATGACCATGAAACCATTGTCAATTATTAGGAAAAACCCATCGGCTTCACTAATGTCCTTTAGGGAAGGAAAAAGGCCATCCTTATCCGGTCTGGCCTACATGTGGTTTACTTGTAAGTGCCCTCTGGGTAATTAGGGATGGGTAATAAATGCTGCCTGGCCAGTGACACCCTCATCCCATGAATGAATAAAAAGAAAGTGCTGTACGCAGATGAATCCTACAAGCAGTTATCAGTATCTAAGAAACCTGAGGCCACTAACCTGCCTAAAACTGGTTTTGTGGATGACCCCTCACTGTATATAGCTATAGAGATGTATTGCTTGCTTGGTTGCTTAGCCATGGGATGTTCACATATAATGTTAATATCGTCGCTAACTTTTTATGAATTGTTAAACTGGTCAGATGATGCTGTATACAACAACGATAGGTGTAATGATGCTGAAAGAGACACCCTTTTGAAGATTAAACTCAGATTATTCTTCCTCTTATTTCTTTTCTCCTTAATTGACTTACTGGAATGATCCTCATTTCCTTGAACTGTGTAAGTGCTTCTTATCTTAATTACATCAACTTTATGTATTGTTAAGGAACTATTAGTTTTGGATGGAAAATTGCAAATTGAAATTTTTTAAGGATTCTTATTTTTTTCCTTTCTGTTTGCTGACTAGACTTAAGTGGTCTGGAGAAAAGTGTTTTTTTTTTACTGTCCAAAATATTCGGAACCTGTGTTGAAATGAGTCACAGTCTTTTTCATGGGGAAAGGCCATATCATATTGCTTCAGTAATGGGCTTGCCCATCGTAAAGCATTAAGGCTGTTAATGTTGGTGTTCTCCATTTGCGAATTTCTTCAATTCCTCTGCAGTATTGATGATACTGGATAATGGTTTATGATAATTTTCAGACTAATTCAACCCATTGCATTAACTTGCAAGCAACTAAGCTCCAATTCTACATTTTCTGATTACATTGAGAATGCACAGGCACCTGTCAATAAATCTTTGTATCAAAAATGGACATTTATATTTTATAAAATACCAATCAGTAGTATTTCTGTTTTCTGTTTATGCCAATTCTCTCTGTACTTTGGTTTCAGCAATATATTGAAGCTGAGGGAGCAGAACAGCACATTAGGCAGGACGTAAGAGATGGGGTAGGGTTTGGAGGGAGGAGTAACAAGCAAATAGGACGAGCCTCTGTTGTATTGTACTGAGTAATGGGCCAGTTGAAGCCATACATTTCCAGTTTAAGATTAGCTTACAGGTATTGAATTTGACATTGTGCTGAACTGTAGAACTACAGTTGGTGAGAACATGGCTGAAAACATCTAAACTCATTTCACATTGAAACTTTACTATTGTCGGGGAGAAGGGAGTTTCATTCTTTAATGCTCATTTCTGGCCATTCTCCCATGAATTCACATTCCTCCCAATTTGTTTCTTCGTTGCTGATTGTTATTCAACATCTTACATCATCCACTTTATATTCCTGATTCATTTTGCAGATTGCAAACACTGCTCATACCCTCCTGTCTCTCAGTGACTTGCCTAAATAACATTTTCAGTTATAAAAGCAAAATTCTGCAGATGCTAGAAAGCTGGAGAAGTTCAGCAGGTCTGGCAGCTTCTCGGAGCGTGAAACGGAGTTAACATCTTGAGTCTGGTATGACTCTTCAGAACTCATTTTCATCTTTCTATGACCTTCAGTGAAGCAGTAACAGTCTTGTTTGTTTTGATTTCTCCAGGTCACCTGCATGTATAGCCAACAGGTAATATATTTCATTGGGACTATCTTCAGTCTTCATTCATTAGCTATCATCCTGTTCTTGCTGACCTTTTCAGCCTTGTTGGTGCCTTTTTCTCTCAGTTTAGGAAATCTGGGATGGTAAGGACATCATGCTAGCCCACTGTATGAGGTTAAATAATCTATAAAGATAATACAATGCTCAGAACCAACTTAGTTGAATGGAAGCTAATTCAAGAAGGAATTAGATAAATATTTGCGTTAGTTATGTGGTAATGTGTTTTTGCTTTGTTTCATTCAGTTGTTTACATGGTTTCTTTTTAATGTCCCTTCTTTTAAGGACGGTTTTCTGGAAAAGCTGAACTCCTCGGAGTTTGTGGCACTGTCACGAACAGTGGAAACATTTGTCCAGGAAACGGAAAAGATATGCAGCAGACGTAGCATGTCCCTTCGGGGAGCCCTGCAAAGTCAGGCCAATAAGTTTGTCAACCGGTTCCATGAAGAGCGGAAAACAAAACTTGGGTAAACCTTGGTGGGATGGAAAAGCAGTCTGAACTGATTACTAAAGTGACGAAACTAGTTTCAAATCGGAGAAAAGTTAGAGTAGCCCCAGACTAAAAAGGGCTGAGCTGACAAATTTAACTGAAATGTATTGGGTTGGCATGGGCATTGGTCTGAAGATCCGTCCTCAATTCAGAAGCTAACGTGAGACTTCATTATATACTCGTTGGAGTGTACAATGCTGCGAGGTGATCTTATTGAGACATTGAAGATCCTGAGGGGATCTGGAAATGCTATTGAAAACAATAAAAAAAATTCCGATATAAGCTGGCGATGAGAAGGAGTTTCTTAGTGGTTCTTAGTCTTTGCTTTCTGGGGAAGGGAATTGCCTTGAATATATTCAAGGCTCATTCAGGCAGATTTTTGATTAAAAAAAAAGCCAAGAGTTATGGGAGGCAGACAGGAAAGTGACATTAACGTCACACTCGGATCAGTCATGTTCTTATCAAATGTTGGAGAGGTGTGTCGGGCCAAATGGCTTGCTCCTGCTTTTGTTTCTGATGGTTCTAAAAGAGACATCTGATTATATCTAATATTAGTGATCTAAAATGCAAAGCAAAAGAAAAATCAGAGAGGCAAAGAGAGTATGAAGCAGAGCTGACAGCTATCTTAAAGGTTTTTTTAAAGGTGTAAATGAATAGTGAAGAGGTGTATCCATTGAAGGTGTAAAAGGAGAACTTGTGGAAGTTGAAGAAATGACAGAGAAGTTAAATTAATATTTTGCCTTTACTTTTGGAAAAGCCTGTAGTGATGGATATATAAGGGAAGAGGAACAGGGAATGGGAATATTATCAATCAGAATGTCAAATTGAGGAAGCAGAGAGGTAAAACACAAGTGGGCGATGGACTGGCCCTCAGTGATAAAGGAGAGGAAAGATTCACTTACCACAGTTTTTCATGTTGTGTTCACTGTCCACCATTGCCTGTTAACTTTTACTCAAAATTATTTACGTAAATATGATCAGGAGTAGGCCATTCAGCCCATCAAGCCTACCTGCCATTCAAACTAATTGTGGCTGATTGAACATTTCAATACATTTTACCTACTCCATAAACCAGTATGCCATTGGTCATCAGAAAGCTATCAATTTCTACCTTAAACATCTTTTAAAGATTGAGCTTCCACACCCTTCAATTGGAGAGAATTCCAAAGGCTCAGAATTCCTCCTCCTCTTGAAACTAAGTGGCATCTTCCTTAAGTTTAGGTTGTGTCCCCTGGTTCTTGACTCTCCTACCAAGGGTAACATCTTGCCTGCATCTCCCTATCTCCCTGTTCCCTTTAAGTATTTTTTAAGTTTCAATGAGATCATCTCACATTTTTAAAAATTGTAGAGAGTATAAGACCAGTTTGCCTAATCCCTCTTGGAGTCTTGGAGGACGGAAACAGACCCTTTGGTCTAACTCATGCACGCTAACTTGACTTCCCACTCTGACCTGGCCTCATTTGCCAACATTTGGCCTACATCCCTCCTAACCCTTCCGATTTACATACACATCCAGATGCCTTTTAAATGTTGTGATTATACCCACCTCCACCACCTCCTCTGGCAGCCCGTTCCATACATGCACCACACTCTGCGTGAAAAAGTTACCCTCTTCCTGGAACAGTCCTGCCATCCTGGGAATAAGTTCGGTGAATCATAGAAAATAGAAGCAGGCATAGGCTATTCAGCCCTTCCAGTATGCTCTGCCATTCAAAATGATCATGGCTGATCTTCTAACTCAGTACTTTGTTCCTGCTTTCCCCCATAGCATTCGATCCCTTTGGCCCTCAGAAGTATGTCTGAAACATCCTTCTTGAAAACATCCAATGTCTGGCTTCAACTGCTTTCTGTGGCAGAGAATCCCACAGGCTCCCCACTGACTGGGTGAAGAGATTTCTCTTCACTTCATCTCAGTCTTTAATTGTGCATCCCACCCGTGGTTCTGGACTCCCCGTCATTGGGAACATCCTCCTTGTGTTTATCACAAATAATCCTGTTAAAGTTTTATAGGTTTCTATGACAATCCCCCGATTCCTCTAAACTCCAGTGAGCTGGTCTCTTCATATATGAAATTATATCAAAGTGCAATGATCCCTTAAAGGTCAGATTTATAACTTTATAACTTTATAAAGTAGTTAGATACATGTGTAATTATGCAAATCTTAATGAATGCGTTTCTGATCTGTCATTTCTTGATTTGTTAGTCTTCTGTTGGACAATGAGCGGTGGAAACAGGCTGAAGTTCCAGCTGAGTTTCAGGACTTGGTCAATTCCATTGAGGATGGAGTGATTGCTTTACCAGAGAAAAAAGCCACAGGTCAGTGCTTTGTGGGTTAAAGAGAAAACTGAACTTTTTGTTAGATCTTTCTTGTTGGAGGAAATCTTAAAACTTCTAAATATGGAAAGGAATATATTTTTTGTGTATTGCTGAAAAAATATTGAGCTCACATCTTGAACTCATCAGGACAGTTCACAAGAAATGCCAATAAAGGGGGAAATCAACATTTACACTGTATGAGAGTGGAATACTCATTGATTGGCAATTGGACTGTAATTGGTAGAGCTGTTGCCATGGGGAATGCAGCAGTTGATGATGATTGATTGTTAATTGCTGGGATTTTTTTGGATTTCAGACACACAGGTTGACTCTGATTGGTCATGACATTGACCTTTCAGTGCTTATCACGTTTTGTGCTACCAGACAGCTAAATATATTTCTGTATAATTGTAGAATTTTAAGTGGTTTAAATGTTGAAAGACTGTTGTTTAGCATGTCAAAATTTTCAAAAACCTGAAAATTGAACTGGACTGAGCCACATACAAGAAAGTAAAATCATCTATCTCTCCTTGCATTTGTAAAAGCGTACACACATTATTTTTCTCTCTTTTTTTGGTTTGGAACTGAGAGTTGAGGTTGAATTGAACTTTGAATAGCAGCTTGTTTTAAAAGAGAACAAAAACAGATATTGGGGACTGGCCTGGAAGATAATGCAACTTAATTAATGTTGTAACTCTTCACACAGAGAGTGGTGGGCGTGTGGTCTTCACACAGCGCAGTGGAGAGTAGTGGGCGTGTGGAATGCGCTGCCAGCAGTGGTAGTGGAGTCAGATACTTTAGAGACTTTTAAGCGACTCTTGGATAGGCACATGGAGGATAGTAAAATGTAGGGTATGCAGGGTAGATTAATCTTAGTAGGATAGTAGGTTGGCACAACATCATGGGGCGAAGGGCCTGTACTGTGCTGTACTGTTCTATGTTCTGTGTTCGGTCACTGTAGATGAATCAGACCAAGCTGTTGCAGTGCCCAGGGCTAACAGCTGGTTGGATGTTGAATTGGCCAGTCAAGGAAGAACCAAAGCTGGCCAGCCAATCACAGAGAATATGTAATGAAAAGAGAAAAAGAAAACTTAAATTTGACAGAAAAGCGATTTTTGGGAGCTCCAGACACTCCTGTTGTATTTTGCCCTCTCTAGTTTTCTATCATATTATCGAATTGTTGAATTTTCTGAGAAAAGAATCCCAGTCTGTAGGAAATGGTTGTGTGTTCCTGGATGTCTTCTGAAGCTGGTTGTATTAACCGGTCACTTTGGAATTCAGGCAAGAATTCTGTTATGAATATAAGAATAAGAATTGTTTTTTGCCTGTGGATAAATCATTTGTCCAAGGATTTCATGAAGGCTTGGTATTCATCATTTGAAATGATGTATTGAACTGGAAAATTATGGTTTTATTTATTTTTAAATCTATTCCTTGACTGTGCCTGTCTATTTGTGAGTGGGGGTTATGATCAAAGAAGATTTGGCTTTAGATTGCAGATATTAATTGGGTTATCTTGTTTATCTATGTTCTGCCAAAGTTACTTCATTAATAATAAATTGTTAATTTTTCTTTAAGTTATAAACTTGTTGTCCAAGAAGTTATTTGTAAAGATTGGTTAGGAACAATTGGCCAGTTTTGAAGGCCATTGACTTTTAATTTCACTGTTTTGCGAATCCAGTGCTGGTTTGACTTGCTATCTCTGTGTTGCAAGTAAGGGGATCGACAAGAGTCTGCTACTCCTGGTGGTGAAGGTACCTAGTCGAACTTAGGGTGCCCTGGAAGGGAACGGTGTCTCAACTGTTTGACCAATAGGTGGACCTAGCCGTGTCTCACTGCTATTTTGCAGTAAACGCTCACACAATATTTTCATTAACCACTTGCTACCATCAAACCAGAAATACGTTTGCCTATCACACAAATAAGTAATGTAGTAGAGATAGTAGGAACTAGGCCCGAAACGTTAGCTTTCCTGCTCCTCTGATGCTGCTTGGCCTGCTGTGTTCATCCAGCTCTACACCTTGTTATCTAAGTAATGTAGTATATGAGTTTCAGTACTGGCGTGATGCCAGGAATGTAGGCTGTATGTCCCAACAATATACCCATACATTGCAGTTTCTCTCATTGAGAAAAAATAAATCAATGCTGCCAGAGTCTACCTGCCTGGTCTAAGTTCAGTTAACCAACAAAAAGTGCCTGTTCAAGTTTCCTGACACATCACTCTGGCAACCATGATGTAACCAAATCAAAATGCTTTTCTCATGCTGTTTAAACCGGTACTCCATTTCTAAGTTTGGATTCTTGTGTTCTAGTCCTGAAGCGAGCCAAGCAAAAAGCTTCAACTTTGTGTCTCTTTCTAACATTTGTAGTTTCTGAAGTACAAAGCAATTTTGCATGATCAGTATTTATCATACAGGTAGAGATAATTGGAAAATATAGAAATGACCGTTTCATCGGATTAATAACAATCTGTTTACTCTTTAGTTCCACAAGAAAGAAAGCCTGCTGATTTTCTGTCTGTTGATGGGCAGAAATACGCTGTGGTTGGGTAAGTGCCACTTAATATAGTGTGAGCTGTAATTGGGTAAATGCCAGTCATTATAGTATATGCTGTATTTGGGTATGTGCTGTTCATCACACTGTGAACTGTAATTGGCTAAGTGCTATTCATTATAGTGCATTGTAGTTGAGTAATTTCCATTCATTATATTGTGGACTGTGATTGGCTAAATGCCAGTTATTACCCAGTTACATTCCTCAGTATAATGAATGGCACTTACCCAGATAAATGTGTCACGTATACCGAGAACTGTAATTGGTTAAATGTCATTCATGATCATGGACTGTAGTTGGGAAATTGGCATTTATTATACTGCGGACTGTTGTTGGGTAAATACAATTCATTATTGTGTGACACCCCCCACCCCCCCAATTTCTGTTCTTTCTTCCATCAGATTAACAGGTTTTGTAAGGTTCATGACTATTATTTGTATTGTGGGTGGGATTATCTGCTATGTCTCAGTGCCCCAGATTTACTATATAAAGCTCTGGAGGTTATCTTTTTTCCTGCCTTTTTTCCTGAATTGTGATGCTGAATACCACACTCTGAAAAAACTAATATTGCTTGTTTTATTTGTGAGTAAGGTAATACACAGAGTTAATAAGCTACGCAAAAAGCAATATAGTACAGTGCATAAAACAAGGCTTTCCCGACTGGAAGAACGGTCACTTCTGCAATGTTGGCAGTGAGATTCCTTCAAATCCCTGTTTTTCGAGTAGTGGGCATCACCTCCCTGCCCAATCCTGGAGGTTTGAAAAATTCAGCGGAAAACAAAGTGACTTTTTGGTTAAAATTCCCGGCTGATTAAACAGCTACCATTCCCCCTTTCTTACTCTTGAGGTCCTTCATTCCCCCGTCCTATAACCGCCACTGTCACACATGTCTCACCCTCTCATCTCATCTACATCCAATTCTTCACCCTGCCCCTCACCATTAGGCATGGGGTCCCATCAAATTCAAGGACTAAAATTGGGTTACAATGTGAAATAGTTTGGGAAACTTTGGTGTAAAACAATCATTGAATCTATGCAGAATTGGTTAATATACCACTTTAAATATCAGCACTCCTACAGTTTCCTTTAAAAACTTTCCGCACATATTAGGTGATGTAATTCCTATATTAGGCTTGAATTCATTATCCTGGTGTATGGAGCTGAATCAAGATTTTGTGAATAAGCCTTTAGTTTGGAGGAAACCATAGAGCATTCTGTTGACGTGGTGATTTGTATACTGTCAACACCCATCATTTGCCTATTAATGACTAACCCTGGGGTCAAAGATCCTGTATACTCTGAAACAGATCACACAATTCAATCCATATGTTTGACACAGCTGTTTTGAAATTTTATGGTGGAAAAGTAGATTAGGTGGATTATAGGGGGATGGGATGCTCCAAGGGTCAGTGTGGACTTGTTGGGCCGAAGGGCCTGTTTCCACACTATAGGGATGCTTTGCTATGATTTGAAAAATCAGTTGCCAACTTAATTTTTTAAAAACTGCCCTAAAATACATTCATTGACTTAAATAAAGACAGAGAGTCTTGGAGAAACTCAACAAGTCCGGCAACATCTGTGGAGAGAAATCAGATTAATATTTCAAGTCCAGTATGACACTTCAGAACTGGAGCAATCATTGTCCTACTGGAGACAGGCTTGGAATTGGTACTTTCATCCCACAGTTCACTGTCAATCACAAAATATTTGTCAAAACAATTTTTCTCTAAGATGCACTGCATGATTGACTGGATATATTTTTGTTATAATCCACAGACAAAATGGTAAAGATATTTTAGTAATGTTAATATAGATATAACAGACTGATGAAAATATTATACATTTAACAAGGTAAATAATTCACACTAAAATGTCAGTGTCTTACTGTATTAGGTGATAAGTTATTGCAAGTGCCCACGTCTTTAAACTATTGCCATTTTTGAGGAATAAAGAGATGAGTTTAAACAGGGAGCCCAGTAGTCAACTAAACATTATTGCAACAAGAATTGATAATTTATGAAGAGAAAACTTCACCAGCAATTTGTTCCAAAACAGCCTCCGAGTTTTACCAGAGTTGTTTATAATGTCCAAAGTGATGACAGAGCAAGGATCAGGCAGCAAGCTGAGTGTAGATTCCCCAGCCAGCTAATTGGCAATGAAATGAGGGACCTAAGCGAGTTGGTGGAGGAGAGAGACTGTGGGGAGCATGGTGTGTGTTGAGGTGCTGAGAGAGCAGGACCTTCACCTTTCCAAACACATGAATGTACCTTGTGCTGGGGAAACTTTAATGCTGAATCGGCTGGAGTACCGCAGCATGATTCTCCGAAGAAGCAGACACAAGCAAATGGAATTGCTTTGGTGTCAGCATAGGTATGGAAAACTGAAAATTTTATCCTTTTTAAAACATATATGTAGGAAGTGTAAGTGTGATACTGTGCCATACTTTAACCTGCGTGTTGTTGAACAAAGACGTGTTTTGTCAAACCAGCACATGGCTGTCATTTATTTTGTTGGGGTTGAAACAGGCATAGTGTGAGAATGTGTTATTTCTGCCTGCAAAGAAAAGAGTCCTGTGTAATAAAATATGAAGCCTCCAAGAAATGCAGATAGAAAGAACATGTGCACACAATGTGCCTGTTTCAACTCAACAAAATAGCTGAACCATTTACTGGCTCATCTCTCAAGGCAATGCCCTGACCAATCATAGTTTAACTATCTTAAAATGTTATCAAAGCCTGGCAATTAAATGTCAGTCAGCATTAAAGGGTGCATTCTACCTCCACCAATCAGATTCACCACTTGTCAACCAATCAGTACTCTGCTTTCATGCATACAAATATGGATCTTCCCCTTCTGTTGGTATTCGTGTGTGAATTGTCCTGATGAGTGCAAAACAAAAAGCTTCAACAAAATGTGTCCTTTTGTCAGTAATAGTCAAGCTCTCTATTTCTAAACAACTATTCATACTTCAGTCTCTGGAACCTTGACTTTATTGGAAACCTTTGATAAAATGAAGGCTCCTCCTTCATCTGTAGCCTAGCCTTGGCAGTTTCTATCAGAGCTTTTATATATACAAAATGATCCTTCTGAATGATTACCTAGAAATCTTTAACATGGCTCTTTGCCTAGAGTTACAGCAGCCTATCCTTTCTGATGCAGCAGGCTTTTTCCATCAGCGTCGTCCTATATCCAGAAATGTTTCTTGTTTCTTTGAATTGAAATTGCTCTATCTGTATTTTGTTCATAGTGAGCAACATGATAAAAGTGCTCTGTGGTAGTCTGTAACATGTAAGTGATTATCTTAGCTGCACTGTATTCCCATGCCACTTCTGGGCTCACTCTGCTAGCCTGTCCAAGTCCATCTGCAGCCCCCCAACTTCCTATGTCCCTCTACCTATCATTGTGTCATCTGTAAACCTAGCAACAATACCCTCAGTTCCTTCGTCCAGATCATGAATGTTTAACGTGAATAGTTGTGGTCCCAACAGGGACCTCTGTGGAGCTCCATTAGTCACTGACTGCCATCCTAAAAAGGATCCCTTTATCCCCACTCTCTGCCTTCTGCCTGTCAGCCAAGCCTCTATCCATCCCAGTACCTTGCAACTGACACATGTGCTCTTGTTTACCTACCTTCTGTGCGGCACCTTGTCAAAGGCCTTCTTGAAATCCAAATTATTCACATCCTCCTTTGTCTAACTTGCTTGTTACCCCCTCAAAGAATTTAACAGACTTGTCAGGCATGACCTCCATTTGACAATGCAGTGCTGACTCAGCCCTGTTTTACCACACACTTTCAAGTACTCCGCAATCTCATCCTTAATAATGAACTCTAAAATCTTAGGAATGACTGGGATCAGGCTAACTGGCCAGTCTTCTGCCTCCCCACCCTTCTTAAACGGGGTGTTAGCTTAGTCATTTTCCAGTCCTGTGGAGCCCTCCCTAACTCCAGTGATTTCTGAAAGATCACCACCAATGCCTCTACAATTTCCTCAGCTATCTCTTTCAGAACTCTGGGGTGTAGCCCATCTTCACTGGGTGATTTATCCACCGTCAGACCTTTCACCTTCCCCAGCACATTCTCCTTAGTGATGGCCACTACACTCACTCTGTGTGCTAATTAAAATATTTGTTCTGACCATATATTTATTGATGTCTTATCAGCTGTGGTTATGCTTGGGGCTACTTTAAATTTAAAGAACTGCAATATTCTTAAACCTATGTCCGTAAGCATCACTGTAGCACCTTGTCAGAGTCATTCAGCATGGAAACAGACTCTTCTGTCCAACCAGTCCATGTCGGCCATAATCCCAAACTAAACTAACCCCACCTACTTGCACTTGGCCTATATCACTCTAAACCTTTCCTATTCATGCAAATGTCTTTTAAATGTTGTAATTGTACCTGCATCCACCATTTCCTCAGCTCATTCCACACACATAGTACTCTTTGTGTTAAAAAAAAATTGCTCATCATGTTTTCTTTTAAATCTTTCTCCTCTCACCTTAAAAATATGCAGTATGTTTGACCTGCTTGGGTTCTGGTGTATTTGATTATAAAGCAACATAGTACACACTTGTCTAGTGTACATATATGGTTAGACTTATTATACAAGTATACAATTAAGATTGTAAACATGAAGTTCATAATTCTTTAACTCTTTTGTCTTGACAGGACTGTTTTGCTGTTAATTAGAATAATATTTGAATACTGTCAATGTGTAGATGACATTCCTTCCATTACTACTGACATGCTTACTCGCCTCTCAGATTTATTAAAGGTATTTGGTATTTATCTAAAAACTATTTATTGTAATAATGTAGCTTAGCTGTGAGACTATCCATGGTTGATTAGCTTGCCAATGTTCTTGTAAAGTATGATAGCATGGGCAAGCGTGAGCTGCTATCCACAAGAGTGGAGAAGTAAGGTGACATAAATAAGAGTGAATCTTTGTGGAAATCCTTTTGTTTTCTTTAATCCAATGTTTACTTTCTATTGGAATAAAACTTGTAATTGCTGATGACCAATATACTTGTTCCAGCTGCAGGAACATGGATTGAGTAGAGATTTAAAAGTTTCCCTACCCACACCATTCTCTGTTCAGTTTGAGCATCTGTGGCAACGATGTGACCTTTTTTTTTGCATTTCTTGAATAAGCTATCCTGCTGCTTTCTTTCAGTCCAGTTGACCGTGCTAATTCCTGTCCAGTTACAGGCAGATCATCAGGAAGCGGTTTGAGATGACTTTCTCCTTACAGAGAAAAACAAACATGCCAGTCCTCTGTTGCAGGCTTCATTGAACCCAGAGGGCCAAACTCAGATATCCAGTTTCCTCAAATATATTTCTTTATAACTTTCTCACCTCTTTGTGAGTCAATTGTAACAGGTGCTGGAACTTATTTTACAGTTTACAGGTCTTTTGTACCTTTACCAATGTTTATAATGAAACTTTCTTTTGTAATTCTTTATTATTATTTTGGATTGTAATTAACAATTTATATATGATTGATTACCACCTGGAATGTTGTTCCTAGCATAAATATGTAAATTCAGAGCATTTCCAGAAACATACTTATGGTGTTTTACTTATTTTGTTTTAGCATTTTAATTCTCGAAGCTGTCAGCTTGTTCTCGGAGCAGGTGCATTGCAGGTTGTAGGACTGAAAACAATAACTACAAAAAACTTAGGTACACTTTTTTTTTCGTCTGTCTCTGATCGAGCTGATTTTCTGTGTATTTGTTATGTATTCAGTGGACTTGACTGAAGCACTATTTTGGTGCAGAATCCATTGAATCACTTATTTAACACCAATCAAGAATGCAAACAGCTTTTGAAAGAGTTTAAAGGACATGGTTTTGACATGTTTAATGTGAAAGGAAGATTACAGCATTTACAATTGAAAGCATTTCTTCAATTTCAGTAAATGAACTTGCTTAAAAACTCCGGTTAGACTTTTGTTCCTTAACTTTTTCTCATTTCTGGGAAAGCCCATAATTGAGACCCTTGTCATCACAGCTCCCTGATCATCACACTTTGCTTTGATACATCCTAATTGGGAAGCTTGTAAGCTGATGAGTGAGCAGCACTAACCCTCTTGCATTCTCACTCAGTGCTAATAGTGACTTTGCTGTAGGTCCTGATAGTACCCAAGGGAACAGCACATGTTACTATGAAGAGCGGATGTCAGCTATGCACTCCAGTACATTTTCTGTTAGTATGGCTTCTCTGTAACCCCTCCACACTGAGTACAGCCTTTATTTTTTGAGTGTTATTTCTGAGAAAATACCATAATTGCCTGTGTTGAGGTCAGTGCTACAGCAAATAGTTTCAATACTGTGTGCTTTTAACAGGGAAGGTGCTGTATGATTAAGGCGTATTAATGGAACCTCATCACATCAGTCATTTTTCAGTGACAGAGCACAAATGTCAACTTTCAGTCTGTAAAGGATATTCCTTCTGATTTTTGCCAATGCAAATATTTAATCAAGTCACAATGTATATGGAATCAGAGATAGTAGGAACTGCAGATGCTGGAGAATCCGAGACAACAAGGTGCAGGGCTGGATGAACACAGCAGGCCAAGCAGCATCATAGGAGCAGAGAGGCTGACGTTTCGGGCCTAGACCCTTCATCAGAAAAGGGGGAGGGGAAGGGGGTTTTGAAATAAATAGGGAGAGACCACAATGTATATGGACTTGTTTCACTTCTACCTACTGCACATTGTATGGTGTGTTGCTTTGCACCAATCTTAAATCAGATTTAGGGAGATGTAATTCTGGAAGGAATGAGAGATGTCAGACAATAGCAGACTAAATTTACACTGCATTGTACTGGATAAAGTTAAAGCAAACCAGAGACTGAGAGAATTGCACTGCATTGACAAACACATGATTTGGTTTTGAGTACAATACCTGTGATAAAGTACCACATAGAAGATTATAAGTGTGGAACTGGAGAAAGTAGATCAAACTTGTTAGAAGAGAGGAAATGACGGGAGTGAGGATGGCTGTGTGTTGGGGGCGAAGCTGGGTTTGATGGCGCAGAGTCTGGAGTATTAAGTGGAGATGTAACAGTAAAGCCATAAAATCTAAGTAAAATCACAATTGGTTTTGTGTGCACAGTCTAGAACACGGTGTGAAGGATATTAAGTAAGGACAAAAGCTGAAATGTAGGTGTCCTAAAGTGCTGACTTCTGAGGAAATACAAAGAACGACGAGGGAAAATTAGTCCTGTTTGTTTGTCAGGACAGATGGCATTGAATGGTTTTGATAGAGAAGTTTAAAAATTATGAAGGAAGTAAAGAAAGTACTTTGAAAGAAACGGTTTTCCAAGAGACCTAAGAATCAGAGATATCTTTTGCTTTGCAGTTTGAGAGCCTGAGGAATGCATTATGAGCATTAGTGAGTGAAACCAAGACCATCAATGTTTAAGAATGGGCTCAAAAGGTGGCTAAAGGCTAATGAAATGGAACAAACCAATAGCATTATGATTGGTACATTTTTCACACGAGAACCAGCACGGATGTTTCAGTCCAATGGTTCGGTTCTGATTAACGTTGAATTAAATGGAAATTGTCTTGATATCCACTAAAATGTTAGACATTTCCATTAATAACCTTGCATTTCTTTAATTTTATCTGTGTAGCTCTTGCCTCTCGTTGTTTACAGCTTATTGTGCACTACATTCCCAAAATTAGGCTGCACTTTGAAGCTCGGCTACAGCCAAAGCAATACAATATGCTGAGGCACTTTGACCACATCACAAAGGTAAAATTGTTAAGCATCTTCTAAAGTGTAATGTGTTAAATATGAACTTGATATTAGATGGAATTAGTTATAAGAAAATTATTTACAACTGTTTATCCTTGGATTTGATTAATGAAGAGCATAGGAAAAAGTGAAAGACTTTTCTGAGCTATTCCTGTGCTATCCACTTGTACTTTCTAATTTTGCATTTTTAATGTCACATTATTATTTCGACCTGTCAGACAATTACAATCTCCACTTTGATATTCTGCCGAACAATTTATTCTAATTTTGGTTTCCACTCATTTACAATTTTATCCCCTGGTTCAATAGAATAGTAATAATTATTAAGACGTAACTTGTATAATAATTTATTATTTTAATGGTTGAATTTGATCCTATATTAACCATTTTATTTCCCAGTACTTCGAGCTTTCCTTAAGATTATGGTCAGTCTACTTGTTCTTCTCTGTACACGCCATTTGCAAAGTTTAATAATAAATATCTCGTGGAGAATGGAACAAGTACCAAGTGTGATTTGGCTAATGCATTGTACTTTACATAATTTTAGTCATCTCAGTAGTTCAAAATTCTACTTTTTAATTGCTTTATCACACTGTGCATTAAAAATAATGTATGTATCTAGGGTTCCCCATGATAATTCAGTACTTTTCCTTGTGACATAGTTTTATTGATCTGTACACCATTCTGGAGTGTGTAGATTGCATCAGTTGACAGTCCTCACAGTGAAGGTGATGCAGAATGACAGAGAGAGATTTTCCAGTCATCTATGTAATTGTGTAACAGTCTTAAATTATATTGCAAATATTTAGTTCACATTGATCATTTGTGGACTAACAGCCATCAGTAATTTATGAGCTTGGGTCTAGATTGTTTCTTCATGAAACTCCTGATCCATTGGGTCAAGAAACAACTGTGTAGCAGAGGTACATTTGCTGATTCTGTCCCTTCACTTGCAGTGCACCATATCCAGTTTAGAGTTGGTGAATTGAAATTTTCTGTAATTATAATTTATCTATCTCTTACTCATCACATGACCAATGGGATTTCCATTGTGTAACAGAGCTTCTGAACTAATTCTGACCTCCATGTGTTGATCGTTTCCAGCAAGACTATTCATTCTGTGTCTTTCCCTATATTAGTTAAATTAATTTCACATTTCTCATTGAATAATATGTCATGTTGCCTGTCAACTGTTTTTTCCTTTTGATGGAATCCTGAAAAATCATGCAAAATTATTTGCTGGAAGATGTAAAGTTGATTCTTTTTTGGTATAGAGTTAGGAAGGAAGAAAAACATTACATGCAATCAGGAATAGGAACAGGCTTTGGAAAGCTATGAAGGTTTGAGAGACTACGAGTAATGCTCTGATATCGCTTGAGATTTTTCTCCAGGTTCACTGCAGTAAATGGTCTCTGAGCTATTGAGAAGTATTTACTGCTTTGAGATGAACATCAAAGTATTAGTACTGAGTTTGAGTTGTTTATGAGATCAGCCGCTGCTGCAGTTTCTGATGACTGCACTGCAGTGGGGAAATATTATTTTCCTTCCTTCCACTGCAGATTATCATTAATTTTCCATGCTGTTTGTCTCCTGTCTGTGCTCTTGTTGAGGAAGTTGAAATAAATGCAGTATACCTGTAGTTATTATAGACCCCTGGGTGTGTTAACATTCTATCATTTTAGATTTATCTAAAATCCAAGCAGCATTGGGTGTTCCGACCTCTTTCAACAAAGCAGAAAGTTAGGCCCACTGTGTAGCTAGTTCTGATGCATATGGTATCTGTGTATGTAAAATAAATGCAAACTTTTTTTTGTTTTTAAGGATTATAATGACCATATATCCGAGATCTTGGCAAAGCTTGTTGCAATAATGGATAACCTCTGTGACAAAATATTGTCTAAGGTAAAATTAGCAACTTTAGTTTTCTGGATGTGTTTTTGTTATGTTCAAGAACCTACTGTCTGCTTTGATTCTAATTAGATATTATTTAAACCAAGTCCTGGACTGCAGAGGTTCCTGAGACTGGTTCAGCACCACCACCACCTTCTGCAGGGTGTTTTGGATTAGGGGCCATAATTCTGCAGCAGCCAGTGACTCCCACATCCTGTGAAAGAATACAATAAAGAAATTGAAATATGTTCCTGTTTCTCTTTTGCTACAGGGTGAATCAGTAATGACATTCTGGTCACACTTTGTATTTCTAATTTGTTTTCTCCTTTAGCTGACAGGGCGATTAGTGGATCTGCTTCACGATTGCTCCCATTTCTGTTAGGCACTTGGCTGTTATGGCCAGTGAGATTTTGCTGTAATTGCAGCTTACTTTCCTTTCTTCTCGAGTGTGGGTTGATTTTCAGGAAGTTCTGGGCTCTTTGGGGTGATGTGGAAGGTGGGTGATGAGGATGTGTGGTGAAAGCTGTATTAATGAGCAAGAACCTGGAGTGGTAGTGCACCCTGTGGCAGTACAGTTTGGGGGTGGGGGATGATGTGTGTGAAAAATCTATTATTTGTTCTTTGAATGTGGGCAGTTGGCGGTGAGCTGCCTTGAGCTATTGCAGTCCTCCATGTGGGAGGTGAGGTTGGACAGAGTGAGGAGGGCAGGAAGGCAGGGAATTGATGTGATCTGGGCTGTTGTGGGGAGCAGGCTTTGAAATCACAGAGGATAAAGAAGCGTTTGCCCTGATTTCCCTTCGGAGAATGTCCAATCAGCAATGACAAGTGAAGATTGTGACTGAGAGCTGGTAACTTTTTCCTCCTACTCTACAATATGTTTGTGTCTGAATCCTTGAGAAATGTTTTGTTATTTTGGTATGATTGGAATAGTGTCACTGTAATGAGATTGAGTGCAAGATTCTACAATGCAGGATGACTATGCAGGAAATTCAGTCCAAGGATTGAGGTTTGATGTCTTCTAATGACTAATGGAAGTAAAAATTCTGTTGGCAGGAAAAGTAAAAATGCTTCCGCAATGAGGAAGGAAGTTGCACTAAACTGGAGGGTTACAAAATAATTGCACGTAGACTGGGAGAAACGTTTACATAATGTATACTGGAAATACTGGCTAATTTTTCCTTTCAAATCTGAGAGTTTAACAAGCAGCTAATTAGATTATTTTAATTCCATGGTCCTGTATCATTATACGTGGTAAATTTGCATTAATCTGAGAGTGACGGGTCTGTTTGTATTTTGCCTACAGTATGAAGTGAAAGCGCCAGTGCCGTCAGCTTGTTTCCGAAATGTCTGCAAACAAACAGCTAAAATGCACGAAGCTATACATGACGTCTTACCTGCAGAACAAACACAGGTCGGTCATTTTTCTGTAGTCAGTGTATCTATTCTACAACAAAAAGTTGTACTCACAACAGCTCATAAAATAGGAGCATAACAAATGGTTCATTTCTTTTCTGAAAAGAAGAAGCGGGATTTATTTAGTGTTTATTACTTTACACAATTTTCAAAGTGTTGTATTGGTCCATTAGTTCCTTTTGGATGCCAGAATTTAAATGGTTGATTTGCTTTCCCTTATGATGGTGACACTCTACTGATGGAGCTCTGCTGTTAAATCTCTTATAATGGACTCTAGCATTTTCCCCGTCATCAATGTCAAACTAACTGCTCTATAATTCCCTTTTTTCTTTCCACCTCCTTTTTAAAATAATGCAGTCACATTAGCTACCATCTAATCCATAGGATCTGTTTGAATCTGTAGAATCTTGAAAGATGACCACCAATGCATACACTATTTGTAGGGCCACTTCCTTAAATACTCTGGGATGTAGGTTATCTGTCCCTGGGGATTTATTGGCATTTAATTCCACCAATTTCCCCAACATAGTGGCTCAGTGATTAGCACTGCAGCCTCACAGCGCCAGGGACCCAGGTTTGATTCCATCCTCGGGCCACCGTCTGTGTGGAGTTTGCACATTCTCCCTGTGTCTGCATGGGTTTCCTCCGGGTGCTCCGGTTTCCTCCCACAATCCAAAGATGTGCAGGCTAGGTGGATTGGCCATGCTAAATTGCCCATAGTGTTCAGGGATGTGTAGATTAGGTGAGTTATACGGGGATGGGTCTGGGTGGGATGCTCCAAGGGTCATTGTGGACTTTTTGGGCCAAAGGGCCTGTTTCCACACTGTAGGGATTCTATTCTATTCCATTTCCTCCTCATACTAATTTCCTTCTGTTCCACCCCCTCAGTAGACCGGGTGTTCCCCGATATTGTTGGGACATTATTTGCATTCTCCTTTATGAACATTGAACTAAAACGTGACTTTAATTGGTCTGCCATCTCTTTGTTCTCCATTATAACTTCTCTGTTTCTGACTGTAAGAGACCTACACTTGTCTACATAAATCTGATTCTCTTCGCATACAAACTGACTGCAAAAGATTCTTTTACGTTCTCTGCAAGATATCCCCCTCTTTCTCAATACTTTTGTACTCCTTTGCTGAATTCTAAAATGCTCCCAATCCTCACATCTCCTGCTTTTTTTGCTAATTTGTATGCCCCTGTACAGCCTGAAGGATAAAATATTTTAATGTGCACTGGTTGAAATGACATAACTGAGACATGGTACCAACGACAGAAACTAAATGGCCACAGGATAAGTTTGCAAAATTATTTAAGTTCCAAAACTCTGGTAAGTTGAAATGATGGCTTCTCTTTCTATGTAAGCAATTTATATCTGTTTAAGTAAGATAAATCTACGATAGGCTGTTATAACTTGGTTACTCATTTACAAGCAAAGTTGTGTAAGAATTTCTAGCTGCATGTCAGTTGCATGTGAGTGAAAAGCTTTCAGAATTGTTTCTGAAACTTCACTGCAAGTGTTTTTGATCTGAAAATTTGCATACTGATTTATTTTATTTCCATAGAGAAGCCATCATTTTGCAACTCAATTTACTTCCGTCCATAGCCCCAAGGCCCTGGGGTCCTCCTGATCTTTGAGAGGTTCTCATTGATTCAGAGACCTTTTGGTCTCAAGAAGCTGATAATGGCCTCCTGTTAGTCTCAGTCAGATCCTGTTATTCTCTCCCAAACTTCAAAAGAAAGTACAACAGAGCTTTGCTGAGGATGGTACTTGTGCTGTGGCTCTCCAGAGACTAAGAACATGCCTATATGGAAGCTGTAAAAATTAGCTTGATTCATTCTGCAGATTAGACACAGTGCAGCTTGAGCAGGTGAACTCTGTAGCTGATCCCCTCACTGCGTGACCTGGCAGGTAGTTGTGCCAACATTTAGAGTTCCTCTGACTGCCCTTGTGTAGAGTGTGGAACCTGGCAGCACTTAGTGTAACAAGTGAAATGTGTTGGTAATTAGCAGGGGACCTTTCAGTCAGAAGAAGGATAAGAAAGAAGCAGGATTAAATACAACCACCTTCACCAATCACACTGTCACTTTTCTGAGATAGATATAGATTTAGCAGCATGGCAACCTTGTTCTTTGTTTTTTGTTGCAGATATTTATACACAGGTATGAAATAATGCATAGAAATCATACAGTACAGAAGAGGCCGTTTGGCCCATCAAATCTGTACTGACAGAAACTATTCTAAATCTACACTAGTAGCTTGAGCCCATTTGTTTAGCACAGCTTTATTCGGTTGCAGAATTCCACAACACAACATGGAGATGAGCTAAATGTTCTAATTTCTTTTAAACAAGGTTGGTATTTTTATTATAAAGTAAAAGCTGTCTCCAGGTTTGCATTTTCATTTTCCAAATTAGCCGTTTAAACGCACTTTGTTTGTAAGATTTAATTTCAGCAATTGCTTATTCAGCCTAGAATGGTGGTGTAACAACTTTCACTATTCACATGGAGGGTTGGTATGATGCGTATTTTATCCTTGAGTTATTTGTGTATTTCTTGTCAGTACCTCAATCAGGATAATGCCTTACTCTGATGCAACACAGCACATGTCTCTAGGAAGATCTTATATTATGTATGAATCCACATTTCAAAACTGGTGCACATGTGACCTTTATCTGCAGATATGAGTGTGATTTAATTTATGGAAAATTGCAATGTGGGTAAAGTGAATTGATCTTCTGCCACCTACTTTCCCATTCCTTGGGACATCAATGCTGCATGGGTTTACATTCTTTTGGGTGAGACCCACACCTTCCAAAACTTAGCGCAGGTAGTATCATGATGACCTCTGAAAGCTGTATAGTAAGAAAAATGCATAATTACATTGAAAGGTTTGTGAAATCTGTAATTTTTTAAAAATTTTCAAGAACTGTCGTAAAGAAGTTTTGATAGTTTGCATCAATTGTAACCATTAAAATTTTCTTGAAAGGTGAAAAACACCAGTCTGTCACCAGGCAGTCCTTGACATGAAAGCAATACCAACATGATGGAACTGAAGCAGACACAGAGAAGGGATATGAGCAGTGGGTGAAGTGCACAGACACAGAGAAAAGGAGAAAGCAGTCAGAAACAGAAAGAGGAAAACTGACTTCTTGTGAGAAGAAGAGGCAGATCACTCCCAGAAGGTGTTTAGTTTTTCGGTTTGGCAGAAAAGGAGACAGGAGCTCTTGATGGCCCAGTGCAAGCTAGCTTCAAAGATCTAAAGTCCAGAAAACTGTGAATAGTTCAGGCTGCTGAAATGTTTTCTCAGAAGCAGACAAACTGTGAACTGGGAAATTATTATTAGTCAGTTATAGAGTCATACAGCACAGAAACAGACCCTTCAGTCCAACCAGTCCATGCTGACCATAATCCCAAACTAAACTAGTCCCACCTGCCTGCTCCTGGCCCATATCCCTCCAAACCTATCCTATTCATGTATCTATTCAAATGTCTTTAAACTTTGTAATTGTACCCACATTCACCACTTTCTCAGGAAGTTCATTCCAAACGCAAACCACCCTCTACGTAAAGAATTTGCCTTTTATGTCTTTTTTAACTGTCTCTCCTCTCACCTTAAAAATGTGCTCCCTAATCTTGAAATCCCCATCCAAGAGAAAAGACAACCATCAACTCTATCTGTACCCCTTCTTATTTTATAAACTTCTATCAGGTAGTCTCTCAACCTCCTATGCGCCAGTGGAAAAATGTCCCAGCTTCTCCAGTCTTTCTTTATAACTTAAACCCTTCATTCCTGGCAATATCCCGGTAAATCTCTTCTGAACCCTCTCCAGCTTAATAATATCCTTCCTATAACTGGACGACCAGAACTGGGAGCAGTATTCCAGAAGAGGCCTCACCAGTGTCCTGTACATCCTTACCTTGACTTCCCAACTCCTATACTCAAAGGACTGAACAATGAAGGCAAGCATGCCACCAGGGGAGCCTGTTTAGTCCACTGGTGCTCAAATTTTCAGAGAATCACAGGATGGGAGGCTATGTGGCTTATTCTGTCTATACTGACTCTCCAAATGAGCATTGAGACTTAGTGTCTTGTTAAATCAACACTTTGTCTGCACTTTTACTCAAATAGACATTGCCTGTATGAAATAACCTACTAGAAGGGTAATCAACCCCAACCTTTAAATGACTGCATCCTAAAAGTCTGAAAAGGAAGTGGCTAAGGTGATAGATGATATTATTTTGGCAAATATATAAAATATCTCTATTGCTGCGAGTATTTCTTTGCTAGCCTTGCTTCATAGATGCACTACCTGGTGTGGCACTGACATACAGTTGAGACACAGCGAGTATTTAATAAACCTGAATTAAGGAATTCCTTGGGCTGGAAATTCTTCCTAATCCTTCTCTGGTTATGGTGCATGTCGGGGGTGTGGGTGGGATGCTGCTGGGGGGCTGCAGGGTAAACAATGAAGCTGTCTGCAGATCTGGAATAGTCTTAGCAAGTAGGGAGAGATGTTTTTAGGGTCTGAGCTACTGTGGAGTGAATCAGTGCTTTGAGGAGCGGCATAAAACTGAATAAAGTTCAAGTTCAATTGATGCAGTACACTAATAACATAATTTCTGGGCATTCTAAATGTTGTTTCAGAACCTCATAGAGATCAGGTGGTAAATACCTAGTCTCGCAGTATTCCACAAACAATTTATAAACCCTTGAATTGCTGAAATATTCTAGAACTTTTCCCTCTTGGGCGCAGCCTTTTGTAACTTCACAGCCAATCAACTCAGTTATTTTAATAAAGCTCCTTGATAGTGTCACTGCTTTAAAAATTCTCAACTAATCACTAGGCATAATTTCCTACAAAATTAGAGGAATTTAAGGTGTAGGAAACTATTCATCCCATGTGCCTTTACCAGCTCTTTGAAAACTCTTGTCTTGCTCCCTTGTTGTTTCCCTATATCCTTGCAAATCATTTCCTTTTCAAGATTTCCAATTCCGTCTTGAAAGTTACAACCTATGTGTTGCAATAGGTCTTTTTTTTTTTTAGTTGTTTTAGATCAATGTGTCAAAGCTGCATTGTATTTTGAAGAAGAAATACTATAAAGCAATAGATTAAGAATCTCAAAGCTGTTGTGGATTTAATGACCAATTCCATGTTATTAATAGTTGAAGTAGCATTGAAGTACTGCAGTTGCAATAAGTTCTAAGGGAATTCAGAATCATTGCTGCTTACTGGGGCAAATGATGTGGAGGTGCCGCTGTTGGACTGGGGTGGACAAGGTCAGAAATCACACGACACCAGGTTATAGTCCAACAAGTTTGTATGAAAACACAAGCTTTCGGAGCGTCGCTCCTTCATCAGGTGTTAAGTGTTACTGGGGCAAAGTGTCTAGCTTGACTTGAACTATTAGCATAAATTTCCCATTCTGCCTCCCAGTGACCACTCAGTAACATCCGCTGAATGCTGACCTGAAGATTGTGGCATTGGTTTTAACTGTGTCCTTGTCCTTTGGTGGACTGCTTTAAGAATGTTTAACACAACAAATATCCATTGAGGGAGGTACAGTTCATCTCAAATATTATGCTGAGGATTTGCTCAATTGTGTGACTCTATCTTTCTGCAAAAGACTTAACTACTGTCAAGAATACAAAGTTATCACTATAATACTTACTTCTTTTTATCTGTCTCCTTCCCCAGATGCTGTTTTTGAGAATCAATTCAAGTTTTAAAATTCACCTGAAGAGACAGCTAACACGTTTGAACGTTGTGAATGATGGAGGACCTTTGCATGGGTTTGTGCAGTTATGTTGCTTTGCAAATGTCTGGTTTGACTCTAACTGGTGATTGTTTGTAACCACTTTGAGATGTGTTGTTTTTTCGAGTTTCTATTCAAACTTACTCATTTTTTTAAAGTGAATTTATTCTTGTGATGTAGACACTGCCGATTGGGACAGTATTCCTTGTCCATCCCATAATGTGCTTGAGAAGGTGGCAATGAGCTGCTGCCTTGAACCGTATCCCACTGAGTGCAATATCTGTCAGGAACCAATTCAATTGGCTGGTTTATAAAAATAACTAAAATACTATTTACTGCCTTACAGAAAAGTTCACCCATCTATTTGTGTGATAATTTGGTTTAGCTCAATTAGTGCAACTGAAAATGGATTTATCACAAAAGATAAATTTATCAGTGTTGAGCTCAGCATCTGTAACTAACCAGATTTTAACTTATTGAATGATTTACTCCTTATATTGGGATACCAGTCTTTGGTATTTAAGTAAATCCAAAATAACATTTGGAAAACTTTTAAAACGTGCTGCTTAGCATCCTTGTACCCAAAGGAACCAACTTAATTCTTAGGGGCCCCTCATTGTAATGTCTTAGTAAGAGGAGATGAAATTAATAATTGACATTGAAGAGCATTATTTTTCTGGGTGTGTGAAGGTTGGCCATGGAGAGGTGTTGGGGCGACCTACATCCTGAGAGCAGACGTAGACCATTTTATTATTCGATAAGATCACTGCTGATATGAGTGTGGTTTGAACTGCACTTGCTGATCACAAGCCTGTGTAATTCAGTCTTGAATATATTCAGCCAGCCAGCCTCTAGTGTTTGCTCTGGGAGTGCAGTGAACTCGGAGAAGGAATTCCTGCCTATCTCTGTCTTAAATGGGAACTGTATTTTTAAACCATATCCTTTAATTCTAGATACACACAGAATGACCAGCATGGACACAATGGGCTGCAGGAGCATTTTCCATGCTGTAAAACTCTATGAAACATCCCTGTCAGATCAGCTGATGATCTTTTACATTTCAATAAGATCACCTCTCATTCTTGTAAACTCCAGTGGGTAAACGCCTAGCCTAGTCTGTGGAGCCTTTCAGCAGTTACTTCTGTTAACATCTGAATCTGAAATTCAACAGGGTCAGAGACTTGTCAAATGTTGGTGCTAATCATTTTTTCTGTACCCTTTCCCTGGCTATTAGAATTGTCTAAAGTTCCCTGCTCCTGATTCTGATTTTCTATTATTTCTCTAATGTTCTTTGTGTCCACTGCACTGAAAAAGATGTGAAATATTAGTTCATTTCCTTATTCTGCCAGTTCCTTATTTACCATCATTACTTCCTGAGACACACTCTAAACTAACTTTCCGTCAATTCAATACAACTTTAACTTCTACCATTAGCCACAGAGAGAACATAGAACAGTACAGCACAGTACAGGCCTTTCGGCCCACGATGTTGTGCCGACCTATTATCCTACTAAGGTCAATCTACCCTGCATACCCTACATTTTACTATCCTCCATGCGCCTATCCAAGAGTCACTTAAAAGTCTCTGAAGTATCTGACTCCACTACCACTGCCGGCAACACATTCCACGCCCACCACGCTCTGTGTGAAGAACCTACCTCTGACATCTCCCCTATACCTTCCTCCAATCACCTTAAAGTTATGCCCCCCCTTGTAATAGTCATTTCCGCCCTGGGAAAAAGGTCTCTGACTATCCACTTTATCTATGCCTCTCATTAGCTTGTACACCTCTATCAAGTCACCTCTCATCCTCCTTCGCTCCAATGAAAAAAGCCCAATCTCCCTCAGCCTTTCCTCATAAGACCTGTCCTCCAGTCCAGGCAGCATCCTGGTAAATCTCCTCTGCACCCTCTAAAGCTTCCACATCTTTCCTGTAATGAGGTGACCAGAACTGAACACAATATTCCAAGTGTGGTCTAACCAGAGTTTTATAGAGCTGCAGCATAACCTCATGGCTCTTAAACTCAGTCCCCCTGCCAATGAAAGCCAACACACCATACGCCTTCTTTACAACCCTATCAACTTGGGTAGCAACTTTGAGGGATCTATGGACGTGGACCCTCTGTTCCTCCACACTGCCGAGAATCCTGCCATTAACCCTGTATTCGGCATTCAAATTCGACCTTCCAAAATGAATTAGATGTGTGCATCCTTCCCTTAGAATCTTTTTTTCTCACTGGAATACTTTCTTAGTATTCCGAGATATATCTTTAAAAGTCTGCCACTATTTCTGCAGATTTATCCCTTAACCTAATTTCTCTGTTTGTTCTAGCCAGCTCAGGCTTTGCATTAGTTTAAAACACCTGAGTGTGATCCACTTTCTGTCCCTCAAAGTGAATGAAAACATCATCATTTTATGAAGTCTGCTCCCTCGAAGTGCCTTTACAATGACCTCATAATTAATCCTGTCTCATTTCACATGACCCGATCCAGTGCAACATGATCTCCAGTCAACCCTAGAACACACTGCTCCAGGAAACTGTCTCCAACACATACTATGAACACACCATCCAAGCTGCCCTCGCCAATTTGTCCGGTTTCTTACATATAGATTAAAATCAGCCCTGATTATTGTGGTAATTTTCTCACCAGTGAAGCGAGAGGAGTCCCTCTAAGATTTATTATTGAACAATGTACTAGCTGTGGGAATCATGCCATTGTATACAGGAAAGATGATCAGGAAATTAATTTGTTTTATCTGCAGGCTGGTTGCTTCAGATCTTGCTTTTTACACTGGAAACATCCAAGCATTAAAAGGCCTTGAGAATTTGGACGTTAATGTGATAGAAATTTGGGAACCGAAGAGGTGACATTCTGAAGAACGCTACTCTGTACACAAAGGTATTTCATGATGATCCTAGGGTTTACTACCCTGAGAATCGTAATGACAGTCCTTCACTGAAACCACATCTCAAGACCAAGTTGGGAAGAGTGCTGCTGCAAATGTCCTTGTGATGGCAGTGATCAGCTAATCAGTCATCATTTTTCAAATCTTTCAACCTAGGCTCAAGTTTCTGTGGACCAAATGCAGGACTGTACATGACCTCTGGCTTTACTGGAAGACAGACTTTGTAGCACTAAAGGATGCTTTGCATCAGATTATTTGTATGTTAAACCTCGTGCAATCATAACACTATATGTTTAAAAAAAGCATAGCTAATGATGGTACAGTTTATAAAATACCTTTTAAACAGTTGTAAATTCTTGCAACATTAACAATTCATAAAAATGGATTGGTTGTTTCTTATCCATGTGGGGTTGCTAATTATCTAGGAGCTTTATTTTTTTACAGACCTTTCTATGGATTTTAAAAATCTTTTGGAGTGGTGGTTGCATATCAGATGTACATTTTCCTGTACCCCACAGCTTGCTGATAACCCAACTTTAAAATTGAAGTATTTCAGGGTTTATTTTAACTATTCTGTCATCAGTGCACCTGTGTTAAAACAACAGAAGTCAGCAATTATGTTATATTTGTAATAAAAGCTTATTTCCCTGTTTGGGGCACATTAACAAATTTTCTTTTGTCAAATGGCAGCTTCTAGTTTCTGTTTGGAAGTATGTGCTTACAGGAAGTATTTTGTTTAAAATGCCTCACTGGGTTTTTATGTAATGGTTTGATTGAAATGTGCTTATTTTATCTGTTTCAGACCTTTCCATAAAATTGTGCTGGATTGAGGTTAGTTTCTGTCAGTTGTGTGGGAGGTTTGCACCATTAGTAATCAGACTCAGCAGTGAATGCCTACAATACAGTCAAGTGCCTCGGTTGATTTCTGTTACAGTACAACAAGCTACAGTTTGGGCTGTGAGGAGTGAAGTCCTTATTTACTGAGAGTGCCTAATAAAATATTGGTGGCACTGAAGACTGACCATATCTCCATTTGTGCTGCTATTACAAATTAATTTAAATCCAAGCTTGCTGAGGGGTTTATTGATATCTAATAGTAATATTTCTCCAATCCTGATGTTTTTAATTTGAAATCTCAAAATAAAAGTTACATGGAAGTTATTTAGTTTTGACTTTTGTTTTGCAGTTTTGTAACAAGATGATTTTTCATTCCCACTCTGAATGTACAAATTCTTGTAGTCTGCAGATCTCTGATTGATTTGATAATTAAAATTGCCTGACCAGTATTTACATAGCAAGAAACCAAGTTTACTTTCTCTTCAAGTCTGCAATCTGACCTTTGGTTTGCTACCAGACTGGAAATAAAGTTCAGTGCTCAAGTTAGAGTTCATTTATAATTACATGTTCAGAAATGAACATAGAACAATACAGCACGGGAACAGGCCCTTTGACCCATCATGTCTGTGCTGACCATGATGCTATTCTAACTAATCCCATCTGCCTGTATATGGCCCGTATCCCTCTATTCCCTGCCTGCTCATGTGTCTGTCTAACAGCCGTTTCAAAGTTGCTTTTACCACCTTCTCTGGCAGCATGTACCAAGCAAATACCACCCTCTCTTTTAAAAACAAACTTTCCTCACACATCTCCTTTAAACTTTCCCCCTCTTACCTTAAACCTGCGTCCCCTGGGAGAAAGGATCAGACTCTCCAATTTATCCATGCTTGTCATAATTTTCTGCACTTCTATCAGGTCACCCCTCAAACCCTGCTCTAGTAAAAAAAAAAACCAAGTTTGACCGACCACTCTTTACAACTAACACTCTAATCCAGGCAACATCGTGGTAGATCTTTTTTTGCACCCTCTCCAAAGCCTCCATTCTTCCTATAGTGTGGTGACCAGAACTGCACACAATACTCAAAATGTAATCTAATTAAAGTTTTATACAGCTGCAACTGACTTGCCAACTTTTATACTCAATGCCTTGACTGATGAAGGCAAGCATGCCATATGCCTTCTTTACCACCTTATCCACTTGTGTTGCCATTTTCAGGGAGCTATGCACTTGCACCCCAAGAACCCTCTGTATATCAATGCTCCAAAGGGGTCTTGCTGTTTGCTGTTTATTGTATACTTTCCTTTTGCATTTGACCTCTCAATATGCATCACTTCAACTTCTGCTCAGCTTTGCAAAATATCTATATCCTGCTGTATCCCTTCACAACCTTCCTTACTACTCTCAGCTTTACCAGTTTTTGTGTTTACCAATGTCCAGTGTTTGTGGTCAAACAGAAAGTTTAACTGCTCACTTGTAGGTGGCTGAAAGCTTAATTTGAAAAGCTATTTCAATTTTAATCCGGTCAGAAATCTATCGTGATGTGGCTCCAGTTTTCATGTGACATGTCATGTGACAATCTCTCTGCTGATATTGACCTCATCATCAACCCAGTCGACCATCTGATGTTTAAATTGCTTTAAAAATACATTCCAGAAGGATTCCAAAAAGTGATTAATCAATAAGTTAGATTTTGTGAATTTTTGATTTCAATGCAAATTCCTATGGAGGCTGCTGGTTTTCACATTCTCAACTGCCAAGTAAAAGCCCCGTGCCCAAAGTCTATTAAATATGTCAACATTTAAGTGAAATACCCCTTAGAGATTCCAGCACTCGTAGTCACATGTATCTATTTTAACTTTTAAAGTATTCAGACTTCTACAGGAATGTAACTACTGAATGACCTCACTGTCTAGCTATCAGTTTCTATCTATGATTGGATGAAGATTTGAAAACCAGAGGCCAATAACTTAAGGTGAATGAGAAACGAATCAAATCTTTAATCTTTTGGAACTATAATTTAGACAAGTGTTTAGAATCCTGTCAAATCTGCACTATTTTTCTCCTTTGATTTAATTTGATTTATTGTAGTCACGTGTACCTAAGTATAGTGAAAAGCTTTGTTTTGTAAGCAGTACAGGCAGATCACAGCAAGCAAGGACATACAGATCATATGGTCTTAGACAGAGTGAGGCATACAAGATTATACTGCACAGGAGGTGCACAAAGCCAGAACACCATTAGATTTGGAAAGAAGCTGTTCTTGAACCTGTTGGTATGTGTGTTTAAGCTACTGTATCTTCTGGCTGATGGAAGAGGTTGGAAGAGAGTATTACTGGGGTCCTCGGTCTTTGATGGCAGCCTTTCTGTGGCAATAAGAAGTGTAAAATGAGTCTATGGTTGGGAGGTTGACTTCTGTGATGGTCTGGGCTGTGTTCATAACTGTATCTTGTTACTGAAAAGTTACCCTTAATATTTTACAGGTGACAATCAAATTCTCGAATTATTTGTGAACTTTGCTCAGTCAGTTTAACTATAGAATCATGGAGAAGTTACAGCTCAGAAAAAGAAGCCATTCAGCCCTTTTTTTTTTTTCTTTATGCATTCACATGAAAGACTCCAAAAGGCTTCGCTGGCCAGGCTGCATTTATTGCCCATCCCTAACTGCCCAGAGGAGGGCAATTAAGAGTCAACCACATTGCTGTGGGTCTGGAGTCACATGTAGGCCAGACCAGGTAAGGATGGCAGTTCCCTTCCCTAAAGGGCATTAGTGAACCAGATGTATATTTCCCGACAATGGGCAATGGATTCATGGTCATCATTAGATTCTTAATTCCAGATATTTAAGGAGTCCAAATTCCACCACTTGCCATGGTGGGATTCGAACCCGGGTCCCCAGAACATTATCTGGGTCTCTGGATTAACAGTCCAGTTATAATACCACTAGGCCATCGCCTCCCCAGCAGGATGTAACGCATTGTGTCTGCACTAGCTGAATAATTTAGTCACCCATTCCAAACCCACTTTCCAGTATCTCGTTCATATCCTTGATGGTTCCAGCATTTCAGCAGCAAATACGGTTTCCTTTTAAATGAGCTGGGAGTTTCCACCTAAGCCACCAAACTGGGCAGTGAATTGCAGACACTTACCACCCTCTGGGTGAAAAGGTTTTCCTCATGTCTCCTCTAATCCTTGTACCAATAGTCTTAAATCTCCTGGGATCTCTGGGCATGTATTTCCTCCACTGGAAGAAATAGGTCTTCCCTGTCCAGCATTTCCGAGCCTTTCTCTATATTGTACACTTCCTTTAAGTCAGCTTCTTCTAAGGAAAACGACACCAGTCTATCCAATCTTCCCACCAACCTGCAATTTTCAAGTCCTGGTAACATTCTTGTTAATCCCTTTTCTACTCTCTACAGCAGTTATGCCCTTGCTGAAATCTGATTACTAGAACTGTACACAACTCCAGCTGTGGCCTAACCAGTGGGTTATAGTGACATCGTTACATCCTGCTGTTGTATTCAATACCTCACCCAGTGATGGAAAGCATCCCTCTTACTAGGAGCAAATTACTGCAGATGCTGGAATCTACGGAAAACAAAAAATGCTGGAGATTACAGCGGGTCAGGCAGCATCCAGGGAGAGAGAGCAAGCTAACGTTTGGAGTCTAGATGACTCTTCATCAGAGCTGATGTGAAGTGTGGAGGGGACAGCATTTATGCAATAGTTGGGGTGGGGGATGTTGGAGTGCTGGGGGAAAAAAGATGTTGATAGTTCAGGTTAAGTGATCGGGATGTGAGAATGGCAAAACAATGGTGTGTCTAACTGCAGACTGGAAAGAACAGACAGTCCCACTGGGGTGGGGGGTAGGGGTGAGAGGACATAGTGACAGAGAATGTAATGAGCAAAGCTGAAAGAAAGGGAAGGAATGGGTTCACAGTTTGAGGATGATGAACTCAATATTGAGCCCAGAAGACAGTATAGTGTCTAGTGTGAAGATGAGATGTTGCTCCTCTGGTCTTACACTCTGATTTGCTGGAGTATGGCAGCATGCTGAGGACAGACAAGTGGGATATGAGCAGGCATAACACAGTGTGGAGCTGGAGGAACACAGCAGGCCAGGCAGTATCAGAGGAGCAGGAAAGTTGATGTTTCGGGTCAGGACCCTTCTTCAGAAATGGGGAGGGGAGCATCCCTCCTACTAGTTTATCTACCTGTTTCCAGGGACCTATGGACTTGCATTCCAATGTGTCTCCCTTCCTCTGCCCCTCTTAATATCTTCCCATTAATTGTGTATTCCTTGGCTTTGTTTGCCCTCCCTTCATAATTTCACATTTTTCCAGATTGAATTCCAGTTGTCACTCTTCTGTCCATTCAACAAAACCATTGAGATCACACTCGGCCTGGTGGAACACCATTGGAAACTGTTTTTTGTTCACAGAAACATCTATCAATCATTCCTCGTTGTTTTCTGTCACTGAACCAATTTTGAATTCATTACATTCCCCTGTATCCCACAGGCTTTAATTTTTCTGACCAGTCTTTCATGTGGGGCCTTGTCAAATGTCCTGTAAACAACATCCACTGCCCTACCCTCAATCAATTCTCCTGGTTACTACTTCAAAAAATTCAGTTAATAACATACAACTTACCCTGAACAAACGCCAGACTGACTACCTGATTAATCCAGTCAATCCTGTCTCTAAATATTGATTCCAGTGATTTTCTCATCACCATGGTCAGATTGACTGATCCATAATTTTTTGGCCTATTCCTTGCACCCTTTTGAATATTGATACAATGCAGACCTATAATTCTCTGCGACCATACCTGTATCTGGTGAGGATTGGAAAAGGGGCTTCAGAGTATCCACTATTTCCTTCCTACCTTCTTTCAGCATCCTAGGATGCAATCTATCCTGCCCTGGACATTGATCCAGCTTCAAGTAGGTCAGTCCCTCCAGTACTTTCCTCTGATTGTGCTTACTTTATCTAATATTTCATACTCTTTGTCTTTAATTAGAATGTCTGCATCATTCCTCTCCAGAGACAAAATATTCTCTTGGAACCCTGCCCATACTTCCTGCATCTGTGGACAAGTTACCATATACATCTCAGCTAGGCCCAACTCTTTCCTTAGTCATCCTCTTGCTCTAATAAAGCATCTTTGCATTTTCCTTAATTTTACCAGCCAATTTTTAAGATATCCTTTCTTTGCTTTCTTAATTTCCTTTTATTACTTCATCCTTGTACTTTCTATACTCCTTTGAGCTTCTATAGTTGTTTTGTTTTTAAGATTGTCATAAGCTCCATTTCCCTGCTTTGTCTATGCTTCCAGATAATCGGGATTTTTGAATTTGGCTGTACCCACCCCTTTTCTTTGTTTACAGTGCGCTCTTGAATGCCTCCCACTGATATTGTTACAAATAACTAACCAGCCTAGATCCCCTCTCAGCTTTGTGAAGTTGGCCTTAATCCCAAATTTAGAACATTTACTTCTATCTTTGACCCTTTGAAAATAATGCTAAATCTAACCGTAATTATAATCACTATCTCCAAAATGGTCACCCACTGATACACCTGCCACCTGCCCAGCTTCGTTTCCACAGGCAAAACCTAGAATCGTTCCCCCTCTCAAATCTTATTTCCTTCAACAACCTGACTGAAAGCGCTATATCCAGGGAGTTGTCATCCTTGCCTCTCTTTAAACCAAGTTTACATTATAGCAATGATATCCTGCTGCTATGGGTCAATTATTGGCTTTATTCTGTATTTTCCTTGTATTTACATACCTTTTAAAACTTCCTTTTTCTGTGGTGTACATTTTATTGACCTCTGCTGCTTCTGTCTTTCAGAGTAACTCATTAAATTTCTGTCTCCCGATCCCTGCTCTGAACCTGCCTCCAGTTTCCCATCCCACTGCTTTTCAGATGTAGACCTTCTGGCTTGTACAGTTTCCATCTTCCCCAAAACCAGTCCCAATGTCCCAGAAATCTGACACCCACCCTCCTACACCAACTTTTCAGTACATGTTTAGTGACTCAGTTCTCCTATTTCTGTGATCACCAACACATGGAACTATTCAATCCCAACCCAACTTCTAAGGATAACTTTGGATTGGATTTCTTCGGTATTATTGTAACAAACTGTTGCTTAGAAATAGGGAGAAGTGAATAATTGGAGGAATTTGAATGTCTGGAGGGGATTCTGTAAAGGAAGTTTGAAAACCTCTGCTATGATGGAATGTCTAGAACTGTATGTGATACGCTTACTAGTGATCTCACAAATTCAGTGCTCTCCAAGACTTGATTAAAGGGCTTTGTCGTCAACTCCATTTTTCTCTCCACAGAGATGCTCCCAGATCTGCCCAGTACTTGCAGCATTTTATTTATAATTCAGACTTCTGTCTTTGTTTTCCACTGCCTGTTTTTGTACTCTGTATCTATGTAATATAATGTTGAAAACTAACAATTTTAATAATAATTGGCATCCTTTTGGTGTCCAAACATTAGACGTTGAATTAGGGGAGACAGTGATGTTGTGGTAGTGTCACTAGACTGGCAACAGAGACCCAAATGTGGGAATATTGTTGATGAAATTTTACTTAGTTTACTTTCAGTTTAAAACAGTAGAGACCCATGTTCTTAGGGCATGGATTCAGATGGCAGCTGGTGGAACAAAATTCAAGATTTGATTAATGGAACCTGAAAGCTGATCTCATGGTGGGAACCATGAAATTATCATAAAAACTAATTTAGTTTGATTAGCAGATGGGAATCTGCAGTCCTTACCTGGTCTGGTTTTCACTGAGGCTTTAACACCACCTTACAACTCAACCACTACATCCAGAATGACATGGAGCACTACCATCTGCAAGTCCCCTCCAAGCCTCACGCTGTCCTGACTTAGAAATCCTGAGTCAAAATCCTTCAACTCCCTCACTCACAGCATAGTGAGTGTCCTTACACTCCAAGGACTACAGTGGTTCAAGAACTTGAACACAGTTAATGATGGGCAATAAATGCTGGCCCAGCCAATACTGCCCACAAGCCATAATTTTTAAAATATAATTTAGCAGTTCACTAATATGTGGCACGCTTTACTCAGTACAGCCAACAACTTATGTATCTTTTCCCCTACATTACTCACAGCTCTTTATAGAGCCATTCTTGTGTGCAATAATTTAAACAATGTGACCTCAAAGTTTGAAGGGTGTTTGATATATTTTTTTGCTAATAATGCCCCTTCCTAACCTAAAGCTTCTGTGCCCAACTGTGTGTAAAGAAAACTGAGCTCCTTGTAGCCATCCTGAAATCAATGAGGTTGTAATTATTAGTAATACCAAGTATCATAAAGGCTACAGTCTGCAAAGAATTCCAGTACTGTTTATGAAATTGCAGTTAGTTCTCTAAATAAGGGGTGGGAGTGATGTCTCTGCCCATGTAACATACACTCTTTGAACTGTGCTGCAAGCCATTTCATCTGCATTTAAAATTCTGTTACTTCCTTCCAAATTCAGATTTGGAACAGGAGAAAGCCTTAATCCCTGGAACCTATAAATACCATTCACTCACATCATGGATGATCTGTTGTCTGAGTGCCTTTTGCCCTGTATTCCTTAATACATCTGGCTCAACTACATGTCAACTCCTGTGTATTCATCTCAGGATTTGTAAAAAAAATTGCTTTTCCAGCAAGCTTGATTTGTTCCTTTGCATCCTACAGTTTAGGCATTTCTTATTGGGATGCATGATGCTGACCTTTACTTTTCTATCACCCCTGCAATACTCCCTGAACTCGTGGTTCTCCAGGGGCTGTAGGGGTTAGTCCAATTTGCAAGCCACTGTCATTGCAATATCACAAAAAAGGCCCAAGGAGAACACAGGCCAAAACTCTCATCTCTGTCACTGGTGTGATATCACATACTGGCTCCCATGTACATGGTGAGAATTTTATTCACTCTTGGACTGTGGGCATCACTGGTTGGGTGCGGCATTTATTACCTGTCCCAAGTTGTCATTGAGAAAGTGGGGGGTGAGCTGTCTCCTTGAACCGCTGCAGTCTATGTGCTGTAGGTAGACCTTAAATACCCTTAGGGAGGGAATTCCAAAATTTTCACCCAGCGATGGCAAAGGAACGATGATACATTTCCAAGAGACGTATCCAGAAAATATTGTCAAGGAAATGTAACAAATTTTATATTTCATGGAGGGTGCTTGAATGTGCTGGTGTGATCCAAGTTCAGGTAAGGTCAAAGTAAAGGTAAGTTGCCATAGTCTGAATGGTGGTCATTCAACCAGAGGGTCACCATGCCTCAGATGAGGGGAGATATTGCAGAGAGTCCTTCATGATAGCATCAGCTGGTGTAGCAATTGTACCCACTCTGTTATTACTCTGCATTATAAACCAACCATCCTGACTACCACACCAAGATCAGGTAAGTACCCTTCTCTCAGCCTCATTGAACTTCGGGTATTTTTTCTGGAGCTCAAGTCTGGTCCTTACTGGCACATACACAGCCATAGAGCCCCGTTACATTTGTTGGTTCTGCCACTCAAATGATTGGAGTCTGGAGGTGCATTCAACCCTGTTCCAACATTTGACTAAGTCATAGCTAGACTGAAAAAGCTAAAACTAATCACCTCAGTTCTTTTAACTCTTAATCCCCCTACCCAGAAATATCTATTGCTGAGTTTTGAAATTCATCTTCTCATGGGCAATTAGTGAAGGAAAAGAAATCTTCCAACTGTGCTCTGCAGCAGCTCCTGGCGCAGAAGTTGTAGTATTTTAATGTAGGTCCTTTTTCACTTCGACCATTTGCTGGAAGAGGAACAGGAGAGAGATAAGGAAAGGCACAGGAAAGCATACACGAGAGAAAGGAAAGCAAGGAGAGGAGGTATCTTATAGCCTTAAAAAGGAGCAGAGGCAAAGGGAAGCAAACACTCAGTTGAAAGGAGGGACAGGTCACTTGGATGGGTTCAAAATCTGGGAAGGAGAATTATTGGTCAACAGAATAGAATTCAGCAGGTGGTGCATTTCTCCATGGTAATGCAGTTTATTTTCCATTTTGAATCATATTTATATAAATGACAAAAGACTTCAGCTCAAAAGATGGCTGGTTGCCTTTCAGGTTTTTCTCCCGCCTTACTATTTCCAAAGATATGCCTGTAATGTTTTTCCCTGAAGCAACACATTCCTGGCAAAGGTTAGCAATTTTAGTCTTAAATTATTCAGACTGCTGGATATGTAGGAGTTGCACAGCAGAGTATTACACAAAGCACTAGTAAAGTGCTGGAAAGTTCCTCTAACTCAGTGCTGATGATGAATAGAAATCAGCTACTTGTTAGTTATATCTCACACATACACCTGCATTTGCTCAACATGTCATTCTTCTCCCCCCTGTGTTACATCAGTGACTGACACCAACAAGCATTACAGCAGCACAGCAGGATGATGACAACAAAGAATCAGCCAGGATCTTACTCAACAGCACAGTAAGCATTAAGGTCTAATTTTCCTATTTTTTTCAGCTCATGTATTCAATTCAGTTAGAGTGTTCAGAGACTAGATTGGGGACAGTGAGGTGAGGTAGGTTGCCTCTGACTCCTCCCACTAGTACACAGCCTGTTTATGATGAATATTGAAGTCTACCCTCAGTACTCCTTCCAAGTGGTGTTTAACATGAAGGTATACTCCTTCATTTGCTGAGGGAGGGCAGGAGCTGGTTTCCATGGCTACAATTGATCTGATGTCTTTAGGATCCAGAGTTAACGTTGAGGTCATTAAAGGCCAGTCCCTTAGGGGTTATTGCCAACAATTAGCAAACCTTCAGCAGAGCATTTAAAAAAAAACACCAGTTTTCACATTGCACTTTATTATCGTTCAAAGACAGAGTATAAAGTACGTACTAGCTTTGAACATAAACTTCTAACCATTTCAATGCAGGAACAATTTTATTTTTAAGAACCAGACTGAATTTTACAGTTTTGTTGAAAAAACAAAATTCTGTCGCATTTCAACATCAGGCTGTTTTAAATACCAGTGCACAGAGCTCTCTGCAGGCCATGATTTTAAAATTTTCACAAAAGATGGCAAAATATATTTTAACACAGTAAACATTTGAAAACATCTACCTGGAAGAGGTAAGTCATTTCACACCCAAAGTTAGCATGTACTCTAAGCAATTTAATGCACATAAAATAATGATGAGTCACCCATGTGATTCATACACATGATAAAATGAAACACTTTCAATAGGTTAGCTTCATAAACGTCCCTTCTAGTGGTCCAGGATTCGCAGATTACCAGAAACAATTTTATTTTCCAATACAGCTCCAGGAGGTATGTCAATCCTATCACCATGATTTGCAATGATTATAACTGTTCCCTAAATACAGAAAATAGATGTAATTATAGATGCACAAGCTAAAAATCAAATTATCCAAACTATCTTAGCAGTAATCATTTTAAAAAGGCCATCAATAATATTCTGAAAATATTGTTACATCTACCTCACTATGCCATATTAGGATTCTGGTTTTACCTGAACAGCACACTTCACAGGTACATTTACTTCCCATTCCCAATGTGGTACTATGTCTATTTATATCTATGATACCCCAAAATTTCTCAATCCCAAGCTCTGACATTAAGTTACCATTGTTTTCTTTCTGTAATATCTACAATATATAAATTATTTCATGCAAGATTAAAATTAAGATCCCATCGTCCTTCAGATGGATAGAAAAAGTCCCACTGCGCTATTCACATTGCAGAGAAGTCTCCTTTGGGATCTTGACCAGTAATATTCTCATCCAACATGACGTCCAAAATAATTGTTCACCTACAAATCAACTTACTGTATAAGACAACCCCATTTCTCCAGCCCTAACACTACTGTTTTTGCATCTTGTCAATATATAGCTCTGTTTTTGAGCCACATTATACTCACATTAGTAGTCTGCCTGAATTTAAATCACCCAACAAATGTTTCTATTCATTCAGATGTAGGCTTCACTCGCTGACCAGCATTTATTGTCCATCACCAATTATCCAGTTTTACTTACTGATATAAAGGTACTAAAGTCTGTGTTGCAAAGGTACATGGGTTTAAATCATATCCACTGTGTCTGATGACAATGACATTTAAATCGCAACCACCCACAGACAGTTCACTTTAATACTACGTACAATTTGACCCAATTTTTGAAGGGATTGAAAAAGATCAACGTATACATCAACAGTAATTTCCGTGACATCTCTTTATAGCTGGTGTTTATTTTTCTAAAAACCAGAAGCTACGCAATTACTTTGTCTTCTAATGGAAGGAAAACTGATTTGTCATAATTTAAAATCAACAACTCACCTGCCTAGATTGTTTCGAAAAGAAATACAGCAGTTGCTGTAGGTTATGGTATTACAATGTCACTGATTAGAAAATTCTGTAGCAGTAACTTAGAGGAATTTAACACAATTAAATACAAAGTTTCAACACATTTAAGTCCTTTACTGACCTTCAATATAACATGCTTCCCAAAAGTGACATCTCCTGAAACAGTAAGGTGATCCAGTTCCAGTATATCTGGTATACTCTCCAGTCTCTTCAGGTAATCTTGTACCTGGTCAAAAATAATCAAGTCTTTGAGTTGCTTTCATATATAATCTGTTGTATTTGGCAGTGAACACACAGCAGGGTTATAAACCCTCTCCATTAAACTAGCCCTAGGTCAACAATACCAGTATTACTACAGCAAGCTAGAGTACCACTGAACCCGATACCCATCTCTGGTACCAGATTAGATCAGTCTCTTCTAGAAACTGCAGAACCTGCTCTTAGAATCACAGAGCTTTGTTTTATGTTCAGATTTCCTCGATAAAATAAATGCTAATCTATAGCTGAAATACTCAGTGACCCTAGTCAATTTACAAGGTGACAGTTAAACATCAGGTATTGCACCATGGTCAGTCATCATATACTGGCAAAATAAAAACTGAAATAACTATGGATGCTGTAAATCAGAAACAAAAACAGGAATTGCTTAAATTGCTCAGCATATTCCGAGGAAACCTTCCTACTCCCCAGCCAAATTACCACCTCCTCGGTGGTTAATTGCAGTGAGCTCTGTGAAACTGAGTCAACCAATAAGGAAAACCCAAAGTTTAATCTTGGTTTATTACTGGTTCAGCCTGTCTCAGCCCAGAATGTACAAAGGACATTCCTAATTAATTCCAAAGTCTTTGTGATTAGGAATGTGCAGAAGGGATTCACTTAGAAAATCTTTTTATTTATTTGTCATTATCCAGTTATCCTCCATTCAAAAAGGGTGTTTATGCAGAAATCCAATCAAACAAAGGTGACAGACCTGAAACATTAATTCTGTTTCTTTCTTCACAGACTACTTGACCTGCTGAGTGTTTCCAGAGTTTTAAAATTAGGATTGGACAGGACCTTCCGTTCTATACAGCTGACAGCAGCTGGTTTATGATGCCACTGAACCAAACAAATCTTGGTACCAAGAACAATAAATTGAAAACCTGGGGTAGTAGGAACTGCAGATGCTGGAGAATCTGAGATAACAAGGTGTAGAGCTGGATGAACACAGCAGGCCAAGCAGCATCATAGGAGCAGGAAGGTTGACATTTCAGGCCTAGACCCTGATGAAGCCTTCCTACTCCTATGATGCTGCTTGGCCTAATTGAAAACCTGGGTCAGGATTCAAGTGAGTTCGTTAAACTTTGAAGGTTGAATCTTGATATAGGAAATGACCAGTATTTATACTAATTAAAACGATGGTTTTTAAAATAATTACTAAGCACTTGAGTAATATTTTCCAATTTAGTAAACAAGTAAGAGTTGGCACTTAAAGCAAATTAGATCAGCAGGGCTTCCTGATTCTAATCATGTAAAAGCTGAACATGATACTGGATTTAAAGTGGCACAAAGACAAATGATGGTTCATTGTATTTAACTGGCATCTACAGAACACATTACCTTAGTAAAGGAGCTGCCCAACTTGACCAAAGGTACAGTTCGGAATTCTCTTTTTTCACTCATTGTCAGGGATCCTGCATTAAGGCTGTACAGGTTGGACATCACCAGCATCAGGTCAGAGGTGGTCTTCACAGGCAGGAAGCGGCTGCGTGGCACATTAATACCTAGAGCATTTTCAAAGCACTTAATGGCAGCACCAACAGCTGTCTCCAGCTGAATCACATTTCGGCCATCATCCAACGTCTGTTGAAAAGGACAATTTATATTTAACTACAACAACCTGAAATTAGAATAATTCCCCACAGCATTAAACAAAACTTAGTCAGAGCTGTACAGCATGGAAACAGAACCTTTGATCCAATTGGTCCATGCTGAACAGATATCCTACATAAATCAAGTCCCATTTGCCAGCATTCTGTCCATGTCCCTCTTAAACCAGTCCTTATCCAGATGCCTTTTAAAATGTTGTAATTGTACCAGCCACCATCACTTCCTCTGGCAGCTCATTCCATACACACACCACCCTCCGTGAAAAATTTGCCCCTTATGTCCCTTTTAAATCTTTCCTCTCACCTTAAACCTATGAACTCTATTTTTTGGAACCCCCACCCTCCCCCCCACCATGGCAAAAAGATCTTGACCCTAACTATGCCCCTCATGAATTTATAAAACCTCTATAAAAGGTCACCCCTCAATTTCCAACACTCCAGAGAAAATAGCCCCAGCCTATTCAGCCTTTCTATTCAAACCCTCCAATCCTGGCAACATTCTTGTAACTCTTGTGACCCTCTCAAGTTTAACAACATCTTTCCAATAGTAAGGAGACCAGAATTGAACACAGTATTCCAACAGTGGCCTAACCAATGTTCTGTACAGCTGCAACATGACCTCCCAACTCCTATACTCAATGCACCAACCAATAAAGGTTAGCGTTTTCACCACCCTGTCTATCTGCAACTCCACTTTCGAGAACTATGAACTTGCACTCTCAGGTCTCTTTGTTCTGCAACACTCCCCAGGATCTTGCCATTAAGATGTGTAAATCCTGCCCTGATTTGCCTTACCAAAATGTAGCACACTTCACATTTATTTAAACTACATCTGCCAATCCGCTGCCTTTTGTCCCATCTGATCAAGATCCCATTGTACTCTGGAGGTAACCTTCTTCACTGTCCACTACACCTCCAATTTTGGTGTCATTTGCAAACTTACTAACCATACCTCCTTTATTCACATGCCAATCACTTATAAGTCTGACTTGTAAATGTCACCAAGCACTAATATTATTGTGATCTTTAGAAGCAGAAGTTAATATCAAAAGAAGCTGCATAATTGATATGTAGAAAATAGGAGAAGTGGGGCATTCGACTCCAGCATTCACTGTGATCATAGCCGATCATCCAACTCAGTGCCCGTCTCCATTTTGTCCCCATAACCTTTGATCCCGGATGCCTTAAGTAGTATGTTTACGTTCTTGAAAACATTCAATGTTTCGTTCTCAATCTCTTTTTGCTCAATGCACTCTGGATGAAACTTCTCTTCATCTCAGTCCTAAATGGCCTATCCTTAGGCTGGGACTTCTGGTCCTAGATTCCCCAGTCATCAGGAACATCTTTCCTGCTCTTGCCATCTAATCTTTTTATAACTTCTACGAGATCACCCTGTTCTTCTAAACTCAGGTAAATATAGTCCTAACTGATTGAGTCTCTTTATACATCAATCCTCCATCCCAGGAATCAGTCTGGTAAACTTCTGTTGCACTCCCTCCATAGAAAGAACATCCATCCTCAGCAAAGGAGACCAAAACCGCAAACAATATGCTAGGTATGGTCTCACCAAGGCCCTGTACAATTGTAGCAAGATATCCCTATTCCTGTACTTGAATCTCTCGCTTTGAAGGCCAACACACCGTTTGCCTTCTTCACTGCCTGCTGCATTTGCCACTGTTTTCCCAAGTGCTCTGCATCTAAATCTTTTACAAAGACACTCAAGCATTTTCTTGAGTACTATTGCCAGGCTAACAGGTCTGTAATTCCCATTTTCTTTCTACCCCTTTTTTAAAAAAACATACAGGGGTTACATTCGCTACTCTCCAATCCACAGGAATTGCTCCAGAGTCTGTATGAGCAGACCAACAATGCATCCACTATTTCACTCTGGGGTGTAGATTATTGTCTTTTAATCCCATCAACTTCCCATTTCCATACTAATTCTGATTTTCTTCAGTTCCTCCGTCTCAGTAAACCCGGTGTTCCCCAACTTTCTTGAGACATTATTGGTGTGCTCCTGTATGAGGGCAGAACCAAAACAATTTAATTGATCTGCCAACTCTGTCCCAGTTATACCTTCCCCTGTTCCTGACTGTAAGGGACCTATATTTGTCCTGATTAACCTTTTTCTCTTCACGTACCTACAGAAGCTTTTAAAATCAGTTTGTACATTCCCACAAGCTTAATCTCCTACTCTATTTTCCCCTTCTTCAAATCAATCCCTTTGTCCTTCTTTGCTGAAATTTAAACTGCTCCCAATCGTCTGGTTAATTTGTGTGTCTTTCCATTGGATCCAACACTATCCATAACTTCCCTCGTCAGCCATGGTTATGCCACCTTTCCTGTTTTGTTTTTGTCTCGGACAGGAATGAATAATTTTTTTGGTTCCTCCGTGTACACTTTAAATGCTTGCCATTGCCTATTCACCATCATCCCTTCAAGTAACGTTACCAATTCATCATAGCGAGCTCTACCTCATACCACGGTAGCTTCCTTTAATTAGATTCTAGATCCTAGTCTTAGAATCAACTCCATCACTCTCTATCTTAAATGAAGAATTCTATCATGTTATCGTTACTCTTCTGAAAGAGGCTGCCCAAACTAGACTGCCAATTATTCCATTCTCATTACGGAATCCTCAGTCTAGGATGTAGTGTTCTCTGGCTGGTTCCTCAATGTATTGGTACAGAAAACCAACAATAACATGCTACGATCACCAAAACATCCTGAAGGGCTTCAAATCAATGAATTACTTTGAGAATACTCATTGTAATACAGCAGGATACAAGAAAGAGAGAGATAAATGACTAGTTAGTTGGTATTTGGTGTTTTTTTAATTTGCAGGATGTGATGGTCAGGACAATCACCCTATGATCTGCCTGTACTGCTTGCAAAACAAAACTTTTCACTGTTCTAAGGTACATGTCACTACAATAAATCAGATCAACTGGGAAAATTCCTCTGCCCTCAAGTCTCTTGCATTCACCTTATTCTGGCATCTCATCAGAAAGACAGCACCTCCTCAGTACTGTTCAGAGAGGTGGTAAATGCTAATGTCCTGGTGTGTTTCAATGCACAACCGGTCATGATGGAAGATAGTTCACTAGCACCAAACCAAAATAAGATGTATCTGTAAGTCAGCCTGACACAAAAATCAGCATTTAGTAAAAGTGACCTTTTTTTGAAAAAAGGTCACGAAATGTGTTACTGTAATGTTACGAAACAACTTGAAATTCTATTAATTTTAAAATATTTCAAAGTAGAAAGTGAGGGAAAATTACATAAAAGCTATTAAAGAACATTGTTATGAAAGAATTACTATGAAAACTTGATGCTTAGTTGTATTAATCCAGATGGTAGCATTGAAGGATGGGGAGTGTGGAGGAAGGGGTGAAGTCACTGAGACCTACAGCATAGGAAAAGGCCCTACAGCCCATGAATCAGCACTAATCAGAACCCACCACCTATTTTAATCCCATTTTCCAGCACTTGGCCCATAGCCTTATATTCCTTGGCATTGCAAGTGCACACCTAAATCCTCCTTCAATGTTATGGGTTTCTGCCTCTACACCCAGCTTTCTTCAACAGTTCGGCTGGATATCTTAAGAGTCATGCAGCTATTTGGTGGAGTAAGTAGAGTTCAGTGTTATGGTACAAAACAACGACCTACATACCCGCAAGTGTATTTATAAATGATATTACCTTTGGGTTTAAAATGATTTCCATGTTAATTGCATTTTCCTTTTGTAGCCTTTCAATTGCAGCCAAAGAAATCCACAGGTTATTGGTATTGAATATCTTGAACTTGGTGACTGATTTAAACTCATCAACATGTGCTTTTGGCACTTGAGCTATTTCCAACAGTCGGAGTTTACCGTCATACTGAATAAGGGTTCCTCCCTGTGGAGCAAAGACTTGATCAGAATCATGCCACTTACGCACAACAGACGACTCAAATTATTTTCTTTCTATTCTTGAAGAATAGAAAACACCAATTCCATAAAAATATAACCATGACAAACTCAACACAATATGAGAGCAAGCATGAATCAAAATCAGTGTTGAGATTGCCTGCAACATCTTCAGCCTGATCGAGAAATGCAACATTACCTTGCTTATTTCAAAGCAGTTAAGATTACATTTTACCACAAATAATTAATTCAGTGCTAGTTATATGGCAAGTAAGCAACATGAATTTGGAAATAATTAACCATTTGAAATATTGAACAATGATTCCCTCAGGTAGTGAGCACACTGGCTGGGCCAACCTTTATCCATTTTGGTCACAGGAATAAAAAGGAAACTTATTCAATGGACAGAAACTTCAAATGCTTTGGTGCAGAGGGATCTGGGTTGTACTCGTGCACAAATTGTAGAAAGCTATATGCAGGTAATAAGGCAAATGGAATTTTGGTATGTATTGCTAAAGGAATGGAGTGTAAAAGAGGAGAAGTGTTGCTGCAATAGTACAAGGCATTGATAAGACAGTGCCTGGAGTAGTGTGTATAGTTTTGGTCCCCTTACTTGAGGAAGGATGTAATTACATTTGAAGCAGTTCAGTGAAGCTTCACTAGATTAACTCCAGAGATAAAAAGGCTTGTCTTACAAGGAGAGATTGAGCAGTTTAGGCTGATACTCTCAAGTTTAGAAGAACGATAGGACATCTAATTAAGGTATACAAGCAAAGGGGATTGACAAAGTAGACATACAGTGGATGTTTCCCCTCGTGGGACAATATAGAACAAGAGTTTTAGGCTAAGGGTGGCAGATTTAAAATAGAAGAGAGAAATTACTTCTCTTAAAGGGTCATGATCTATGCCGACCAGATATCCTAAACTAGTCCCATTTGCCAGCATTTGGTCCATATCCCTTTAAACACGGCCTATTCATGTACCCATCGGAATGTCTTTTAACTGTTGTAACTGTACCCACGTCCACCACATCCTCTGACACCTTGTTCCATACACATGCCACCCTCTGCATGAAACAGTTGCCCCTTATGTCCCTTTTAAATCTTTCCTCTCAACTTAAACCTACATTCTTTAGTTTTGGACTCACTTATCCTGCGGAAAAGACCTGGCTAATCTCCCTAACCATATCCCTCATGATTTTATAAACCTCTATAAAGGTCACCCCTCAGCCTCCAGTGCTAATAGCCCCAGCCTATTCAGCCTCTCCCTATAGCTCAAACCCTCCGACCCTGGCAACATCCTAGTAATTTTTTTTTCTAAAACCATTTCAAGTTTAATAACATTTCCGATAGCAAGGAAACTAGAACTGAATACTGTAGTCTAGGAGTGACCTAACCAATGTCCTGTAGAGCTACAACATGATATCCTAACTCCCACACTCAATGCACTGAACAATGAAGGCTAGTGTACCAAATGCCTTCCTTGCCACCCTGTCTACCTGAGACTTCACTTTCAAGGAACTATGCACCTGCACCCCTAGGTTGTTGTTGTTACTGCCTAGGGCACTAATATTTTGGTAAGGACTTACACAGCTAATGCAACACTTCACATTTATCTAAATTAAACTTCATCTGCCACTCCTCAGCCCATCGGCCCATCTGATCAAGTAACTTCTTCACTGTCCACTACACCACCAATTTTGGTGTCATCTGCAAACTTACTAACCATACCTCTTATGTTCACATCCAAATAATTTATATAAATGACAAAAAGCAGTGGACTCAGCACTGATCCTTGCGGCACACTGCTGGTCACAGGCCTCCAGTCTGAATAAAAGCCCTTCACCACCACCTTTTGCCTACTACGTTCAAATCAATTATGTATCCAATTGGCTAGATCCCCCTGGTTTCCACGTGATCTAACCACTAACTAACCTACCATGTGGAACCTTGTCAAACATCTTACTGAAATCCATATAGACAATATCTTCATCATCACTTTGTCAAAATATAGACATGGTTATAGGTTTAGAAGGTGCTACCTCAGGACCTTTCAGCAAATTCCTACACTATCTTGCAGATAGTCACACTACTGCTAATTAGTGCCAGTGGAGGAAGGTATAGATATGGTGCCAATCAATGTTGTTGGAGCTGTACCCATCAAAGCAAGTGGGTAGTATTCCATCAAACCAGTGTTGTATCTTGTAGGTGATTGTCAGGCTATGGGAAGTCAGGAGGTGGGTTGCTCACCACAGTATTCCTAGCCACTGACTTGTTCTTGTAGTCACTGTATTTATATAGCTAGTCCAGTTGAATTTCTGATTAATGATAACCCCAGGATGTTGACAGATTCAGTCAAGGTAACATCATCAAATGTCAAGCGAGGTGGTTAGATTGTCTTTTATTGGAATGTCGTCATTATCTGGTATGAAGGTTACCTGCTACTTTTCAAACTTGGATATTGTCCAGGACTAGTTTCATTTTGACATGGACTGCTTCAGGATTTGAGGAGTCACGAATGTGCAATTTTCAGCACTGACCACTAACAAACAACCCTACTTCTGACCTTATCATGAAGAATTGGTCATTGATAAAGCAGCTGAAAGTAGTTGTGTCTAGGACACTACTTTCAGGAGCTCTTGCAGAGATGCCCTGCAGCTGAGATGACTGACCTCCAACAACCACAACCATCTTCCTATGTGCCAGGATGCATCTCCAACCGGGAGAATTCTCTCCCCGGATTCCCATTAATTCCGATCTCGCCAGAGCTCTTTGATAACATATTTAGTCAAATGCAGCCTTGATATCAAGGGCTGTTGCTCCCACCTCACCTCTTAAATTCAGCTCTTTTGTCCATGTTTCAACTAAGGCTGTATGAGGTACGAGTATAATGTAAACCTTTCAAAATTATAAAACCTTCAGTCATCGTGGACACACTTCTGCCACCCCTGTTGGACACCTGAAGTTAAATGCTTTTAGACCAAGCCTATTTTTTCTTAGTCTAGAGTTTTATTTCAACCACACATCATAAAGCAAGAGAAACACTGGCAACACTACTAAAAACAAGAATGAGACCCGAGTGACACCATCTCCACAGACAACAGGCTGAAATTACTGGACCTATGCCTCACGACCCACTTTACATTTAACGGCCAAATATATGAACAGATCAACGGGACACCCATGGGGTCACCTATCTCCGGACTAATAGCAGAAGCAGTGATGCAGAGACTTGAAAGCATAGCCCTTCCACTAATCCAACCGAAACTATGGATCCAATACATGGAAGACACCTTTGTCATCATTAAACGGACCAAACTAGAGACACACCAACTAATAAACAACAATCACACCGGGATCACATTCACCAGGGAAGAGGAAAAGAACAAACAGCTCCCATTCCTGGGTGTCATGGTAGAACACAGGACCAACGGCGAATTCCTGACAAATGTACACAGGAAAGCCACACACACTGACCAAGTTATGAATTTCAACAGCAACCAACCTAACACCCACAAACGAAGTTGCATGAAAACACTATTTAAAATGAGTAACAACAACCTGCAGCAACACAGAACTACGTCAAAAAGAAGAGTACCTCCAAGTATTCAAGGACAACGGATACCCAAACAACTGGGTCAGAAGATGTCTATCACAGGAACAACAACAGGAAGATATTGTACACCCCGACACACTCATCATGCTACTATACATCAGGAACATGTCTGAACTGACCACAAGACTCCTACGACCACTGGGCATCAGTATAGCACACAAACCCACATCAACCCTACGCCAACTGTTAACCCAAACCAAAGACCTGTTACCCACTATAGACAGGACCAATGTTATATACGAGATTCCTTGCAAAGACCGCGACAAACATTACATTGGACAGACAGGAAGAAAATTAGCCACAAGAGTACACGAATACCAACTAGCAACAAAAAGACACAACCAATATTTCACTCACTTCCATCCACATGGATAAGGAAAACCACCAGTTCGATTGGGACAACACCAGGATCCTAGGACAGGCCAACCAGAGACAAGCACGGGAATTCCTAGAGGCCTGGTTCTCCACTAAGAAGGCCATCTACAAATACATTGAGCTAGACCCTATATATACTCCACTGCAAAGGAAAACCAGAAGTGAGGTAATCCATCTTAACGGACACCGGACTATAAATAACAGGCGGGAAAACACAACAGCGCTTCATTGGAGCCTGCACTGATGTTACCCAGCAGGGTAGTGAAACATCTACGAAATAACATACCAGCTTGGCGAGCCAACCAACCACAACATCCATAACCCGTGCTACAAATCTACTCAAAAACCTTAGACACAACATAAAATCTAGCTACCTCCTCAATAACTCTACTTTATATATTTAAATCCTTTATTTTGAAACATATCCTAATAGACTGATTGAGGCAGCAGTGCTAACCATTGGGCCACTGTGCTGCCCATCACCAGGGACCCAGGTTTGATTCCACCCTCGGGCAACTGTCTGTGGGGAGTTTGCACGTCCTCCTAGTGTCTGCGTGGGTGTCCTCCCACAGTCCAAAGATGTGCAGGCTAAGTGGATTGGCCCTGCTAAATGTGGGATTACAGGAAAAGATGGGTCTGGGTGAGATGCTCGGAGGTCAGTGTAGACTTGATGGGCCAAATGGCCTCTTTCTGCACTGTAGGGATTCTATGATTCTAAAGCACACTTCTGGGATAAAGAGGACCTGAACCCACATCTTCTAGCTCAGAGAAAGTGCTACTACCACTGTACCACAAGAATCTTGAACAACTTACAAGCATAACCCATCAGGGGCCCTCTGTTGTTTATTTTCTAAGCAACCTGTGTGCACATATTGTAACATACATATAGACAGATGGGACTTGAACCCCAGCCTTCTGGCTTAGAGATAGGTAACACCAGGCCACAAGAGCCCTATGAGAGCACCTACAATTAAGTAAGTAGTTCACAACATCTGTTTGATTAGTTACCTTTAACCCCTAGGTACTTAGCATTCTTTTAACAGAATTAGATACTAACAACCACCATCACCTACAAGGACGAAGGACAACAGATGTCTGGGAATGCCACTGCCTGCAAATTCCCGTCCAAGCCACTCTCCATTCTGCCTTGGAATATGTCACTGTTCCTTCAGTGTCATGGAGTTAAAATCCTGGAGCTTCTTCCCTAACAGCACTGTGGGTTTACACTACTTGCACTGCAGTGGGTTCAAAAAGGCAGCTCACCACCATCTTCTCCAGGACAATTAGGGATGGGCAGTAAATGCTGGCTGTGCCAGTGATGCCACATCCCACAAAATAAAATGCTGGAACTCCACTGAATTTCATCAGGATTCAGTTTACAGATCATGGATTATTTGCAGTACTGCATTTTAGAGCTTGCAATATTATGGCAACTCTCAGCCTTTAAAGTATGGAATTTTTTGTTTTGGAATACACTCAGACTAAATTAGATTTATTAACCTCCATCTTCACGACAGTCAAGAGGAGGTGACTGCATGGCTGAATATAGCAGCAAACGTTTATTGATGAGCGCAGATGAGAATTTACTAGCATCAAATGCTGAATGGGGTTTGGCCTCATCCTTATTCTGGGCAGTCCCTTGTTCATTAATAGGTAAGAACTACCACAACCGATCAGCAAAAGTATAAGTATTTGTTTTAAAAAAAAAAAGTTAATAATGTAGGTTTACCAAACAGAAGCAGTTTGATTCCAAGCAATCTTTATATGATAACACCATCAAATTACCTTAACGTCTGCTCTCGTCTTGTCAGTTACTTCCATAAGAAATTCACACCGTCTTCCATTTGGTGGATTCAAAAGGTGGCGAAGAATGTTAAGATCAACTGTTGCTCCCAGATTATCAATGTTAGATACAAAAACGTATTCCTTGCCCTCTTGCAGAAAGGTATGCAATAATCCAGAGTTGTAGAAGCTGGCATAGATATCTCCATGACCTGGTGGATACCAGGCCTCAGCATTGTCCCCAGACACAGATAATCCCTTGGCTATAGGGAGCAATGACTCTTTATCAATCCGTGGATACCTGAGGAGTAATTCAGAAAATAAGGGAGAGACAGAAAGCGCGACAGAGAGCACGCAATCTCCTAGAATGTGCAATACCTAAATTTATGAAGCTCATTACTGTACCAGCTATAATTGGGCAAAAAAGTGGAACTATATATTCTGGTTGACAAAACTACAGGTGGAGAGAGGGAGAAATGTAGCTAAAGAAAGCGAGTGTGCAAGCACATACCCTGCTTCCTTGCAAAACTTTCCACAAATAAGAACTGTTTTCAGAAAAGAGACTAACTTTTCTTTGCCACAGGCTTGGAGGCTCTCTTTCAAACTGCCCCACTCTCAGTCTATCACAAAACAGAAAACTAACAGTTCAAAAGTTGTTGCTAAGCAACCTTCCACGATCATGCTACAAACAGGAGGAAAGAAAGGAGGAAAAATTTACCTTTGTTACAGTCACAGGGTATCGCGTGACTTTATCAAGTGCCACATTGGCATGGCAGGGGAGGAAACCAGATTGGAAGGATTTAACCATGGGGTTCCAGGAAATAGAGAGACAAATTGGCAAGGCAACAACATAAACACATTGGAAAGGAAAGGGAGATGGAATGGAAATTTGCAAGGATGTAGGGGCTTTCCAAGCAGGAAAATAAATTAGTAACATCATTTAAAATGGGGGTGGGAAAGATTTAAGGCTAATGGCTTCAGCAAGGATAGCTTCAAGGGAGCAGGTAATGAATCACATGTACAAGATGAGTTTGGAGAGAGCGCAGAGAAACGAGGAAGATAAACGTTTCAGGCTAGGGCAGGATGAAGCTTTAGAGGCAGCTTGACCCAGTAGGCTAGGAGAATGAAGGAAGCTGTCAGGTGTAAATTGGATGTTCTCAATATAAAAAACATACATAACCTGTGCAAGATTAGCTCCTTGTAGTGTGTTTCTACCTGTTGTGCTGAGTTAGAATGGTACAGACTCTGCATTTATACTGTCCCCATTGTAGATTGATGCGAATGTGGAAAAGTAATTAGATGAATTGAAGACAACAAGGTGCAGGGCTGGATGAACACAGCAGGCCAAGCAGCATCATAGGAGCAGAGAGGCTGACGTTTCGGGCCTAGACCCTTCATCAGAAAAGGGGGAGGGGAAGGGGGTTTTGAAATAAATAGGGAGAGAGTGGGAGGCGGATAGAAGAGGGATAGAGGAGAGGAAACAAACAGGTCGAAGAGGCGGGGATGGAGCCAGGAAAGGTGAGTGTAGGTAGGGAGTTAGGAAGGGGATAGGTCA